>NC_091761.1:128015890-128315890 GCF_029378745.1 Bos indicus
ACAGCAAAATTACAAACAATAAGTTTGATTTTTCACCTGTGTATCTTTCAAAACTATGTACCTTCACTATACTTCCAGCCTTAATAGTTGTTTACAAAGTGAATTCTTTTCACAACAAACATTGTAAAATAACCCTCCTATATTTGTACTCCATAGAAAAATTCAGTTTCCATAGATTCACAAAATTATGTCACATATTCAGAAATAAGAGCCATCTGTATATTATTACCTTCACTTCCAGCTGGTTGAATATAAACTCAATCACAACATCATCTTCAAACCCAAGGATTTCCGTTACTCGTTTTGTTATCCAAGGCTTTATAACCTCCAAATTTACTTTGCTCATGTCCACCTGATAAAAGATGCAAGCAATTATTACTGAGTACAGCTTCACAATCCTGAAAGAAAGCTCACATAAGAATTTTATTTAACAAAGTTCCTTTGCTTATGATTCTTTAGTTTAGCATGATACAATTTATTAAGAGCTTGTTCTTATTTGCTTGTGCCAGTCTCCAAGTGTTTGCTATTGTTGCTAAAAGATGGAAAATGTTTAATTATAAATGTTTTCCTAAGTAGTTATGTTACAGTCCAGCTCCAAAACAGCCAAAATGTTTGAACCAACTGTGCTATAAAAGTGCAGAACAGTTTAACCAGAAGAATACCTTTTTTTCTAGGCATTCTGCGAATTTCAGCTGCTTCAGTAGCTTCTTCTGTTTGTTGCTGAACCGATTATCCTGTTCTGCACTTGTTCCCTGTAGGAAGAGAAGCACATTTCAATTAAGAGCTCAAAGTTAAACTCCTATTTTTTATTTGCTAATGATGGCTATGACCTTTACAGTTTTGGAATAGGGTAATCAAGTAAACAGAAATATCATAGCTAATATTCACAGGTACAAAATGTATACTCTTTTCCCAACATAGCTAACATTTTGAAAACTTGACTGTATTTAAAAGTTACAAAATATATGCTCACTATAACAAGTCAAACAATACACAGAATATAGCATAAACCTAACACCTCCCCCATAACCAAGTTATATTTGATGTATATCTTTTTCACCTCTTTCTATGCTAAGACATTTAAGGTTCTTCTTGGTTTGTTTTTTTAAATGAGAACACACTGAAATATAGTAAATATTAACATCCTTTTTAAACAAAACCATTAAGCTTCATCCTCTTCTGAAAGCCAGTACCATGCTTGCAAAATGACTGTGACAAAACAGGGGGAGAGGAAAAAGAACACCCTGAGACTAGTTGTGTTAGTCACAACGTAGTTGTTTCACAACTTTCAGAACTTGAGATGCATGAAAAACATAGGAGGTTTACTTTAATAAACTCAATTTCTGCAAAGAAACTGCAAAAATGAGAGCCTTCAAACACTACTTGGACCACCAAGTAATCACTACGAGTTTTGTCATTCCTAACGGCCCAATTAAATACAGAAATAGCTGGCTGTGCTATGAAAACTACCGAATGGTTCAGAGAGTTGGCCACTGTCCCTTGGAAGGTGATCAAGAAAATTCTTTTAGGAAGGTAAAGAACGTGGATCAAAACCCCAACTCTGCCACTACGAAAGTCGTATGTCCTCAAACTTACTAAACCTCTCCGAGAATGTTTCCTTACTTGCTAAAATCTATTCACTATCTCGCAGGGCTGTGTATATCAGAAATTATATACTTAAAGTAACTGGCAGATGGCAGTAGTCCAGCAAATGAAAGCTACTATTTCTATCTTACTACCTGAATGGCCGTGTACTCAAAGAATAACCTTCCTAAAATCTTTTAACTCAGCTCAAATCCAATCAATCCCTCTAAGGAACTGTGGGAAGTATATATTGTACTCTTTTCTTCTAGATTTTTACCAACACTAAAAGCAAACCTCGTTTTTAAATTTATCACCCATCTTGCTCTTTTCCTTTAGGAATTCCTTTCCATGAGAAATAATGAAAATATCAAAAGAATACGCTCGTGTTTTAAAACATTACATTAACACTACAGGAAATACTCAGGATTTACTACAAAATACTTTGATATAATTTGCAGTGTGAAAATTTGATAAACTCAACTGAAACTAACCTAAAAACAGTCATATAACTGGCTGTGTTGAGTCAAACGCCTGGAATAACACTTCAACATTTAATGAAAAACTAACACATTTAAAGTCAATTGAAAAGAAATTTCAACCCTGGTTCTGAAGTGTCAAAAGCTTTCTTTACTGAAGTCCCGGTCTTTCCCTCTTTTAACTTTTCCTTTAAACACACACACACCCATGCATATTTCATACTCCACGGAGTGGAAAGAGCCAACCTATTTCTGACTTAGACCAACTGGTCTCTACACGGTCCGTTCAGCATTAAAAAGACCCTGCAAACTCTAGATCTCTTAATGTCACTTGCCAAACCAGGATCTAGATCTCGACTGGGTGCTCATTTCCTACAAAAGTGAAAAAGGGGATGAACAGGCTCCAACACGCGCTCGGTAAATTATGGGCCCTGAGGGGTAATTTCGAGGCGGTAACGTCCCTGCTTTCAAGTGATGGGTCCGCAGACCCTTGAGAATCTAAAGGCGCCTTTCCTAGAGCAGACTTTCAAAAGAGTAAAACAAACTGGAGAGGTGGGGGGACGGTGAGCGGGAAGGAGTGGAGCAGATCCATTCCATAACCCCGCCTTCATATACGCGCACTTTTTGTTGAGCTCTCTGCCCGCAGAGTCTCGGATTCAAACGTTCTAAACACAAATTATCCGCGTTCCCCTCCCTGAAGAGATATCAAATTGGGCGGGAGCTCCCGCGAACTCTGACCCGGAGCCTTCCCGAAGGCTTAGACCCGGGTTGGGGGCGGGGAGGGGGGGTCGGCGCCCGCTTTCTCAAGAAAAGCTGCTCAACGTCGCTTCCGGTCCACGCTCTCCTGAAGCGGTACCCCCAAACCCGTCCTCCCCAACACCCTTCTGCAGCCAGTCACCTCAGGGTTTCCCTCCGGCCTCCCCCCAAGGACTTCCTCCTCGCGGGCCCACTAGGCCCCAGGGCCCGGCGGGACGCGAGGCTCGGTCTGCAGGCCCCGTCAGGCAGGCCGGGAGGCGAGGTATCGCTCCCTGCTATTCCCGCCGCCATTTTCCGGCGACCGTCGTCGCCGCCGCGTAGGGGGGACGATTCCGGAGGAGGAGACTGCGCAGGGGCGCACCAGTCCCCGCCGCAGGGCAGAGGGGAACGTCCGTTGCCACCGAGGATCCTCAGGATCTTCGAAGCCTCTGCTCGCCGGCTACCCCGTCCTGAGCTCAGGCGTCCTGCCGGGCTTTGCGGATAACCCCCCCACCTCACCCCAGGTCCCCGCGTTCCTACTTACGCGGAAGAATCCCGCGTCCATCTTGCTGCCTCGCTCGGAGATCGCTCCCTATCCCAAGGTGCACCGCGCCGCCGCGACGGAGGGCGGGACCGGCAGGGAAAGCCGAGCGCCGGGACGCAGCGCGCGGCGCTCCACCCGCCCCTCCAGCCGACACGAGGCTGCGCCTGCTCAGTATGGTGAGCGCCCGTCACACTTGCGCACGCGCGTTTTGTATGGCGGAGGGGTTGCTACCAGGCTCTGGACCTCTCTATTGGCCGGCCCATGAGGAGAGCCTCGCGATCTCAGCCAATGGGAGCGTGCGAGAGTCACTGGCTCGCCCTGCCCTGCGAATCCTTTTGTGGTGCTTAAGTAGCCCCGTTTGCTGAGAGTGAATTGACCCATCCTTCTACTCGTAGTGGGGGAGGTCTCCCGCCTTGGGGCTCCATGGAGCGTTTCAAGAAAAAGACTGTTACCTCATAGTGACGCTAGCGAGGCCGCCGTTGCGCAGAGGAAAAGCCTACGGCCTCCCCTGTCGTTTATGAAAGTTGTGATTGTGTTGGTTTTACGAGCTTGCCAGTTACTGACTTCGGCCCTGAAGTAACCGAGCTACGTAGTATGAGTGAAGTTTGCATTCTAGCCCCGCTCCCTCGGCTTGCTCCCGTTTCCGTACAACTCCTTAGCTTTAGGGAGAAGCTGGAACTGTCCTTTAGATGAGTTTCGATTTCGGCTGCCCGGTCCCCACGCTTACGGGCAGGAAGCTGAGGAAAGCTGTGGCCCTGGGGGCCTGACGGAGAAGCGGCCGGTCTCCAGACCGGAGGCCAGGGCGTCGACCTCGCTGGCCCAGCTCTGCCTCTCCAGCGATCTGCTCCGACTGTGAGGACTCCAGCATCGATGTCTTCTGCTACATTTACTCTAAGCGCGCTCTTTTTCTCTGATAAGCATCTGACCCTTCTCTGACCACCTATTGTCACTCCTCCAACACACACTCTCACCTCCCTTTGCTGCTTTATGTTCACAGCACTCATCTGGAGACTATTCACTCTCACGGCTTTAAACAGCAGCTTCATAGATTTCCACCTCAGATTTCTCTCCCGAACTTCAAACGTGTGTTGGCAACGTCCTCCTGGACGTTTCCACTGGGAAGACATCGCCTACTTAACCTGACCCGGAACTGGGCTGCTGGCTCCTCTCCCTCTCGAACACCCTCCATTCCGCCAAAAACCGACTCTCTCCTCCCGAAGTCGTCCCTGCCTTGGTTGATGGCAGTTTTGTTTAATAAGAGACAAACACCGGTGTTCTTGACTCCTCTCCTTCCTATATCCCACTTCGAAACCATCAAGAAACTCACTCTGCTATCATCCTAGTTCAAAACACCATCATCCTCGGCCTGAACTTCTGCCTTGGTCTAACTGGCCTTCCTGCTTCTACCCTTGTCACTCAGCATCTGTTCTGAATATAGGAGTCAGAGTGGCCCCGTTAAAACACAAAAACGTAGAAGTGTGTCCTAAGCTCAAAAGCCAATAGCCCCTCGTATTTCCACCTGACATCCCCTTGTTTCTTTGATCTCATCTTCTAGTACCCTAACAGCTCAATGCTTGAACTTCGTAAGCTAGCTTCTGCCTCAACGTCTTTGCACTGGTTTTAACTTCTGCCTAGAATGTTCTTCCCCCCACATATCTACTTGCAAATGTAAAGATATTTACTCAAGCATCACCTTCTCAATGAGGCTATCATGACTGCCCCGTTGGGAATTAGTCACATACTCCCTCTGCATCCACGATACCTCCTAATCTACTTTGTTTTTCCCCTAGCATATATCACTCTCTAGTATTTGTTTACCTATATTTACTGTGTTTATTTTGTTTGTTCCCCACACCAGAATGTAAGCTCCGTAAAGTCAAGGTGTCTGTCTTTTTTGTACACTGATGGCACAGAACAGTGTCTGGCACATGTTGATAGCATAGGCTCCATTTTGTTCAATGAACAAAAGCTTTGTCAGAGGGTCAAAGATGGGGAAGTGGCTGGTTTCTACAGAACAAGCCAGTCAACTAGATGGGCCTATGAAATCACAATGCATGTCTTACTGTTCTCTGTGATTCCGATCAGTCATTCTGTTTTATCCTTCCTTCACTGCTTTTGTTCTTTTGCTGCCTATCTTGTAAAAGTTGGTTTTCCTTCTGGTTCTGTCATTAACTCTTTTTCTCAGAAAAAGAAGGTGACCTATCTGTCCTCTCTTGGTTTCGATTACCTTTTTGTCTCTCAAACCTACGTATCGGATATAGGCCTGCCCCAGACCTGTATTTTCAACTTCCTGCTGACATTTGCTTGATGTCTATAGGTAGCTCAAACTGAATTCATCTTCCTTGTACTTGTCTCACCCTCTGTTTTCTTATTAATGAATGAGCACACCTTTCTCCCTGTCATCATTCTTCTCTTCACACTCTACAACCATCAAAACTTGCCTTCTCACCTCAACTTCCTTCTGGCTCCATTGCCTCATTAGGCAGTCTGGGTTGTTGTCTGGCTCATTGCACTAACCTATTGACCATTGTCCCTGCCTTCAGGGTTGATGTCTCCATCTTATATACAGAGTGATTTTCTAGGATGATAATCTTGATTCTTTTGCTTCCTTGCTTAAAATTCATCAGTGTTTTCTTGGCTGTCCTCCAGATAAAGTCCAAACTAGTTACAGTGACTCTCAAAGCCCTTTACGGTTTGTTCACTACTCTCTTCTCCAGACTCATCTCCTGGGTTAATCGGCTCCCTTTCCCCATCTCTCACTTCTAAACTGCAACCACACTGAGCGACAGGCTCTAGTCTAACTATGAACAGGTTAGGTTTCAAAAGTCAGTTTGGGGTCTGTATGTTGGTAAGCCAAACTGACCTAAGTGACTCAAGTGTCACCTCCTCAGATATACCTTTCCTGACCAGCCTTGTGGAAAAGAGCAGAACCCTCACCACCACCACCACCCCCATCCTACCTTGTTTTATTTTTTCTTTATAGTACATGACTTTATTATCTATTCTGTTTACATGCTTACTATCTTTGCCCCCCCCCCCTTTTTTTTAAAAAAAAAAGGAAGCTCTATGAGGGCAAAAATCTTGTCCATCTTGTTCACTATTAAAGCCTTAGTGTCTGGAACAGTATCTAGCACATTCTTGGACATCAATAAATACTTATTAAATGAATGTATGAGTGAGAGTCTAAGGCTTAGTCACCAAAAACATTTCTACCGATGAGTGAATCTGGTCTTTGAAATATAACCATTGATTCTATAAGGGAAAGTCCGCATTGAAACTTTGCTGAGACTGAGAAGCCTCCACCTTAGAGGTACAGTGGAGATACTTCTCCACTTGGCAGTGAAGGTATTTACAGACACCATCTCCTGTAAACTCTGATGCTCTGCAGTTGAAAATGGGCCTTAAACCAAGAAACCATCCCCAGGGAGCCACTATTGGTTCTTGGCTATGCCTGGTCTTTAAGTCCTCAAATTCTGAACTTCAAAAAGCTAATAGGCATCCAGCCTTGGTGCTGATCCTCTAGGCTCCATTTCCTCCATCACTTATTCTCGTTGATTGTTGATTGCTTGTTCACTTGTTGCCGATTGCCTCTCTCCTCTAGAATCACTCCTACTGAAAGTACATTCACTGCTGTGCTCAAAGACACTTTACAGCACAAAATGTATCAGATTTTATCCATCAGTCATTTTTATTCAGCTGTGAGATTATTTTAGTCTATATAGATTATTTGGTAAATTTCTGTTTTGTTTTGAGAGTGATAAATCTCTTGGGAATAAAGGAAAATAAAAGATTAGTTGAGTGTATCATTAATTAATCAAGCTATCCAATTATAAGATTTGTGGTTGTGTTTGCATATATAAATATCCAATATATGAAACATAGAAGTAGCAACCTAGGATTTTCTGAACCTCACACTTTCCTAGTCTAATATTAATAATAAGAGTCACTAGATGGCGATCTACTCTCTCAGGATAACATACCTCTGGCCAGAACTTGACACTAGAAATAAGTGTCTATCACAAAGATGCATGGTTTGATTTATTGTTTTTTACTGAGCCTTTACTCTATGCTCAGCATGGTGTTCTTAGATATAATAAGAGACACAAAGGAAATTTAAGGCAATCCTCAAAGAGCTTACAATATAGCCAGAAAGATAACAGCAACAGGCAAAGAAGAATACTGTTAATTGTCTGTCTTGCTTTCTAGCCAGAAGAAAGTGCCCCCCGCCAACCCCGCCCCGAGATGTTATGTTCAGATGTTGTGTTGGCACGTGTTTAACAGAAGGACTTGAAGAACACAAAATATCCATTAGATGGGAAATGAGAAGCCATAATTGGGAGAATTCTCTTTTTCCATCTGCGTTATCTTGTGTTTCAATGACAGTATCTTTTACATAGAGCCACAAAATAATAGCATTTCCCATTTTGCGGGACATACTATGTCAGTGTGTGTGTTCATATTCCATCATGTCTGACTCTTTGTGACCCCAAGGACTATAGCCCGCTAGGCTCCTCTATCCATGGAATTCTCCAGGCAAGAATACTGGAGCAAGTTGCCATTTCCTTCTCCAGGGGATCAACCCAACCCAGGGATCAAACTGGCGTCTCCTGAGTCTCCTGCATTGGCAGGCAGATTCTTTATCACTGCGCCACCTGGGAAGCCATGTCAAGCTTTATATTAATGCTTTAGACACTTTAGACAATTCAGTCCTCACAATAATACCTAGTAGGTTGTTATGGGCTGAACTGTGTCCTCCCAAAATTCAGTATTAAAAGTCCTAAGCCCGGGTACCTCATAATGTGATTGTATTTGAAGTTAGGGTCTTTAAAGAGATAATTAAGTTAAAATGAGGTCATTAGAGGGGCTTCCCAGGTGGCTCAGTGGGTAAAAAATCCGCCTGTAATGCAGGAGATGTGGGTTTGATCCCTGGGTTGGGAAGATCCCCTGGAGAAGGAAATAGCAACCCATTCCAGTGTTCTTGCCTGGAGAATCCCATGGACAGAGAAGCCTGGCAGGCCACAGTCCAGAGGGTCACAAAGAGTCAGACATGACTGCAGAGACTGAACACCCATGCATGAGGTCATTAGGTGGGTCTTATACCAATATGGTTGGTGCCCTTATAAGGACATGGACGCTATAATTATAGAAAGAGGACCATGTGAAGATGCCAAGAGAATGGCTATCTACAACCACAGGAGAGAAGTTTCACTAGAAACCCACCCTGCCAACACCTTGATCTCGGACTTCTAGCCTCCAGAATGAAAGAAAATGCATTTCTGTTGTTTAGGGGCTTCCCTGGTGGCTCAGTGGTAAAGAATCTGCCAATGAACCTAACAGTGCAGGAGACATGGGTTTAATCCCTGATCCAAGAAGATCCCACATGCCTTGGAGGAGCTAGCCCGGTGAACCGCAACTACTGAGTTTGTGCTCTCGAGCCTGAGAGCCACAACTACTGAGCCTGTGTGTTGCAACTACTGAAGCCCGAGGGCCATAGAGCCTGTGCTCTGCAAAAAGAAAAGCCACTGCAATGAGAAGCCCACGCACCACAGCAAGAGAGTAGCCCCTGCTCTTCATAAATAAAGAAGTGGGAAGTGAAGTCGCTCAGTCGTGTCCACCTCTTTGCAACCCCATGGATTGTAGCCTTTCTATCCATGGAATTCTCCAGGCAAGAATACTGGAATGGGTTGCGATTTCCTTCTCCAGGGCATCTTCCCGACTAGAGAAAAACAAAAACAAAGCCCTCACAGCAACGAACACCCAGTACAGCCAAAAATAAATTAATAAATATAACTAAAATAATTTCTTAAAAAAAAGGTCTACCTTCTAATGCAGGTGAAACCATTTACCACAGATTGAGACTTGAACCCCTGTGCTGAGACTCAAACCCAGCCAAAACCTTTCTTAGGACTCAAACCTAGCCAAAATTCTATTTGGGACTTGAACCCATGTGTCTGGAACTCAAAGTGAAAGTGAAGTCGCTCAGTCATGTCCGACTCTGCGAGTCCATGGACTGTAGTCCACCAGGCTCCTCTGTCCATGGAATTTTTCAGGCAAGAGTACTGGAGTGGGTTGCCATTGCCTTCTCCCCGAGCCACCTCTAACCCAGCCAAAACCTTGCCTGGGACTCGAACCCACATGACTGGAACTTGAACCAGCCAAACCCTGCTTGGGAGTCCCAGCCATGTGGGTTCAAGTCCCAAACTGGGTTTTAGGTGGGTTCAAGTCCCAGTTTGTGATAAATGGTTTCACAGGGGACATGAGTTTGATTCCTGGTCAGGCAACTGGGTCCATGTGCCACAGCTACTGAGCCCGAGTACTCGAGTATGCATGCCACAATTTAGAGAAGGCACACAACGAAGTATCCCCATGCCAGAAAGAAGATCCCACCTGCTACAAGTAAGACTGTGCATGCGTGCCAAGTCGATTCAGTCATGTCCACCTCTTTGCGACCTTGTGGACTGTAGCCCACCTGGCTTCTCTGTCCATGGGATTCTCCAGGCAAGAATACTGGAGTGGGTGGCCATGCCCTTCTCCGGGGAATTGAATGCTGGCCTCTTACATCTCCCACATTGGCAGGCAAGTTCTTTACCACTCACACCACCTGGGAAGCCAAGACCTGATGCAGCCAAATAAATAAATAAAATTTTAAAAATTAAATAAATGAATTTCTGTTTGAATCGACCAGTCTGTGTCACTTTGTTGGAACAGCCCTCACAAGCTAATGCATAGGTATTATCCTCATTCTAGAGATGAGTAAAATGACAGCAGATGAATGGATAAGAAAGCTGTGGTACATATACACAATGGAGTATTACTCAGCCATTAAAAAGAATTCATTTGAATCAGTTCTAATGAGGTGGATGAAACTGGAGCCTATTATACAGAGTGAAGTAAACCAGAAGGAAAAACACCAATACAGTATACTAACGCATATATATGGAATTTAGAAATATGATAACAATAACCCTGTATACGAGACAGCAAAAGAGACGCTGATGTATGGAACAGTCTTATGGACTCTGTGGGAGAGGGAGAGGGTGGGAAGATTTGGGAGAATGGCATTGAAACATGTAACATATCATGTATGAAACGAGATGCCAGTCCAGGTTCAATGCACGATACTGGATGCTTGGGGCTACTGCACTGGGACGACCCAGAGGGATGGTATGGGGAGGGAGGAGGGAGGAGGGTTCAGGATGGGGAGCACATGTATACCTGTGATGGATTCATTTTGATATTTGGCAAAACTAATACAATTACGTAAAGTTTAAAAATAAAATTAAATTTAAAAAAATGGCACAAAGATACAAAAAAAATAAATAAAATGAGACCTAGGAAGGAGAAGATACTTGTCTAAAATCACACAGCTGACATACAACAAACTCAGGTTCAGCGTTTGGTTTATCTGCTGGGAGTTGCAACCACATTACAAATGGCTTGACATTCATGTCCGTGTTAAGCAAATGACTGGAGAAGGGAATGTAGACAGACCTTATCCTATTGGTCAGTAAGCAAACAAGTTTGGTCAGTGAAATGCCTCCCAGTCTCACCCAGGTGAGAGGAAGGGGAAGCCAGAGAGGCCTGGATCAACTTCCTTCACCTTCTGGCCCAGAACTCTTCTGGCAGTGGTGACCATAAGTGGTCAGTGACTGAAAATCGTTCTTGATTTTATTTAAAATGAGCAACAAATCCTGTCATTCTAAGAGGTCATTCTTTTTTCTCTTTATCTCCCACACCCAAATTCCTCGATGGGCAGGATCCTTTACACTGTCTTGTAAATGTAGGGCTGGCTAGAGACCAAACACAGGGAAGCAAGTCAGCAAATATAAGTTTGGATCACACACTTTCACTTTTGATCTTGCGGAATGCCTGAGGGGCTGTGGTCCAGTGACCCATGGGCAATTGATAAAGACATTTAGACCAGATGTAGAATGTATGAATTATGAATTGACCCATTTGCTTACATCCCAATGAGGGTCACCATGTCTTATCAATTAATCGAGTTTATTTAACTTACCTGTCAAACCTACAACCAGATGAGTGGGGGTGGTAGAGCCAGCATATGCACTGATCATATCTAGATACCTACCGCCACAGTAGGAATGCCTGTCATTCCTCCACTCTCCTGAGGCCCAGGCAGCAGCTGGAGAAAGAGGAGCTTCCATAATGGCAAACCCACTCCAGTATTCTTGCCTGGAAAACCCCATGGATGGAGAAGCCTGGTGGGCTACAGTCCATGGAGTCACAAAGAGTTGGACAGGACTGAGCGACTTCACTTTCACTTTCCATAACTGCAAGGCAACTCATGGACCCAACAGAGGCTAAGATGCTATGGTATATAACCTCATTCCAAAGAAGTGTGTGTAAATGTAAAGTGAATTAATGGAAATGTTAGTCTAGAATAGGTAGATTGGACATTTTATATTGGAAAATCTTTTGTTGTATTAAATAATCCTATAATAAAATCCGTAAGTTTTTTTAAAAGGCTACCTCTGATCTGTTTGTATTTTATATATTTCATACATTAAAGCCAATTGCGTGAACAGAGAACAGTTCACTGCACAGACACTCTGTGGCTTTGGAGTTCTGGAGTTCTGGAGGCTGACTTTTCATTTCCCCTGAACATTTAAGAGACACACCTGAACTGTCTTTCTTGCTTCACCCCAAGTTCAAACGGAAGATCCCCTGGAGAAGGGAAAGGCTACCCACTCCAGTATTCTGGCCTGGAGAATACCATGGATGGTATAGTCCATGGGGTCGCAAAGAGTCAGACACGACTGAGCGACTTTCACTTTCTTCCAGGGAAAGGGCAGTGGTTGAAATTTTGAGCCACAAACATTGGGTGGGAAAGGAGGGTAGAGTTCTATTTAGATCTCTTGGGTTGTTTTGAGGGTTGCTATTGAAAATTGGATTTTATAGGTAATTTAGTTAATAGCACATGTCAAAGTTATATTATAATCTTGTTCCAAAGGAAAAGGCTTTTAGTAGGCCAAACAAAAATTTTGCTCCAGGGACTTCCGTAGTGGTCCAGTGTACTCGTACAGGTTCCATCCCTGGTTGGGGAATAAGATCCCACATGCCCATGCTGCATGACGAAAAGATTTTTTAAAAAGATTTGCTCCATTATGGAAAAAAGAAAATGGATAGACAACCATTGTTTGATCAGATGAAGAAAGAGTTTCTAGACCCTTGATAGAAGACTTTCAGATAGAAATCAGTGGGGTAGTGTGTGTGTGTGTGTTAGTCAATCAGTCATGTCTGATTCTTTGTGACCCCATGGACTGTAGCCTGCCAGGCTCCTCTGTCCACATAATTCTCCGGGTAAGAATATTGGAATGGGTAGCCATTCCCTTCTCCAGGGGATCTTCCCGATCCATGATTGACCTGGGTCTCCTGCATTGCAGAAAGACTCTTTACTGTCTGAGCCACCAGTTACTTTGTAGGTGAGTAGCTAGTTTCCTACATGGAACAATGGACTAGTTCCAAATGGGACTTTCCTTGGGAAAGGAGTACGTCAAGGCTGTATATTGTCACCCTGCTTATTTAATTTCTATACAGAGTGGTGGTGGTTTAGTCACTAAGTTGTGTCCAACTCTTGTGATCCCATGGACTGTAGCCTGCCAGGCTCCTCTGTCCATGGAATTCTCCTGGTGAGAATACTAGAGTGAGTTGCCATTTCTTTCTCCAGAGGTACTTCCCGCCCCAGAAATTGAACCCGATCTTCTGCATTGCAGGCAGATTCTTTACTGACTGAGCTATGAGGGAAGCCCTGTAAGCGCTCTCTGCAGAGTACATCAAGCAAAATGTCGGGCTGAATGAAGCGCAAGCTGCAATCAAATTTGCCGGGAGAAATGTCAATAACCTCAGATGTGTAGATGACACTACCCTTATGGCAGAAAGCAAAGGGGAACTAAAGAGCCTCTTGATAAAAGTGAAAAAGGAGAGTGAAACAGCTGGCTTAAAACTCAACTTTCAAAAAACTAAGATCATGGCATCTAGTCCCATCACTTCGTGGCAAATAGATGGGGAAACAATGGAAACAGTGACAGATTTATTTTCTTGGGCTCCAAAATCACTGCAGGTGGTGACTGCAGCCATAAACTTAAAAGCCACTTGTTCCTTGGAAGAAAAGCTATGACCAACCTAGACAGCATATTAAAAAAACAGAGACATTACTTTGCCAACAAAGGTCTGCATAGTCAAAGCTAAGGTTTTTCCAGTAGTCATGTATGGATGTGAGAGTTGACCATAAAGGAGGTCACTCAGCTGTGTCTGACTCTTTGCGACCCCATGGACTGTAGCACACAAGGCTTCCCTGGTGTGAGCACGAAAGGATTGATGCTTTTGAAACATGCCATTGGAGAAGACTCTTGAGAGTCCCTTGGACAGCAAGGAGATCCAACCAGTCAATTCTAGAGGAAATCAACCCTGAATATTTATTGGAAGGACTGATGCTGAAGCTGAAGCTCCAATACTTTGGCTCCCTGATGCGAAGAGCTGACTCATTGGAAAAGACCCTGATGCTGGGAAAAATAGAAGGCAGGAGGAGAAGGGGATGACAGAGGACGAGATGGTTGGATGGCATCACCGACTCAATGGATATGAGTTTGAGCAGGCTTGGGGAGGTTGTGAAGAACAGTAAAGCCTGGTGTGCTGCAGTCCATGGGGTTGCAAAGAGTTGGACACAACTGAATGAACAACGACAAGAAACTAGTTTCCAGAATGTGTTGATCCCATTAAAATTCATCAAAAAATTGCTTTAAACTGCGTGCTCAGTTGCTCAGTCATGTCTGATTCTTTGTGACCCCATGGGCCCTCCCAGGCTCCTCTGTCGATAGGATTTCCCAGGCAAGAATACTGGAGTGGGTTGTCATGTCCTTCTCCAGATTTAAACATTGTCAACTACAAATTGGTACCTGCCAAAAGTGTTTGTCAATGACTGAACAGCAACAAGGCCATTTGCCATCTGACTCTGTGGTGACTGGATACTGTGCTGCGGCAGTTGTTGACCTTTGACACGCCCTGAAGGCAGTCTAGGGTGGAGAGTGAGGCATTCTGTGTTCTAGGGAAACTGGTGGAACAGGTCTTTGTTGTTCAGTTGCTAACTTGTGTCCAACTCTTTGTGACCCCATGGACTGCAGCAGGCCAGACTTCTCTGTCCTTCACTATCTCCCGGAGTTTACTCAAACTCATGTCCATTAAGTCTGTGATGCCATCCAACCATCTCATCCTCTGTCACCCCCTTCTCCTCCTGCCCTCAATCTTTCCCAGCATCAGGGTCTTTTCCAATGAATTGGCCCTTCATATGAGGTGGCCAAAATATTGGAGCTTCAGCTTCAGCATCAGTCCTTCCAATGAATATTCAGGGTTGAGGATTGACTGGTTTGATCTCCTTGATGTCCAAGGGACTCTCAAGAGTCTTCTCCAGCACCATAGTTTGAAAAGCATCAGCTTTCTTGATGGTCTCTCACATCCATACATCCATACATCCATACATGACTACTGGGAAAACCATAGCTTTGACTATATGGACCTTTGTTGTCAAAGTGAGGTCTCTGCTTTCCAATATGCTGTCTAAGTTTGTCATAGCTTTTCTTCCAAGGAGCAACGGTCTTTTAATTTTGTGGCTGCAGTCACTGTCTGCAGTGATTCTGGAGCTCAAGAAAATAAAGTCTGCCGTTGTTTTCAGAAACTGATTTCATGATCCCAATCCTTGTATCTTCTCATATCTAGAAAAGTACTAAATCCCTTTATGGTAATGCAAGCTCCTCTTGACTAGTAGAAAACCTTTTGTAAGGTGCTTGATTGCACTGAACTCCCCCTTCACCAACATCTTATATGTTGACCTTCCCCCACTGCCTCTTTGGAATACTTCCTCAGAGCTGGCTGAGGTGCTGCAGTCTCCCAGGCTGCAGTTCTCATTCTGCCCCAAATAAAACAACTCTCACCCTGTGCATCTTTTTAGTCGACAACATGTTCTCAAAAATTTTGTTTTTGTTTTTCCTAGAGGGAAGCTGTGCATTAGATCCTACAAAAGCATTTTGCCCTAGATCAATTTGGGACAATTTGTCTTTTACTCTGATTAAACACGTTTATATTCCTAAAATGTTTAGTATAGTTCTTGGTATATAGAAAACTCTAGAATTCTTCAAGAGGGAGAAAAAGAAGAGAAAAAGAGAAAAGAAAAGAAGAAAGAGAAAGCCATGTTTCTCTCTTTTAAGCCTTAGCTCTTCACTCTTGTTAAGGAAAAACTACTCAAAGTTTGGAAATAGGCTAAAAGGAATTATTGCATTTCTTTTTAATATTTGGGGGCATTGCCTAGCAGGTCTTATCAGTGATTATCCAATTCTTTAGAAGAGTGTACTTTTATTTCATTTATTATTTACTATTGACTAGAACATTTAAAAACTATGGGCTTCCCTGATAGCTCAGTTGGTAAAGTATCCACCTGCAATGCTGGAAGCTCCAGTTCCATTCCTGAGTCAGGAAGATCAGATGGCGGAGGGATAGGCTACCCACTCCAGTGTTCTTGGGCTTCACTTGCAGCTCAGCTGGTAAAGAATCTGCCCGCAATGCGGATTATCCAGTTCTTTAAAGGGGTGTACTTTTATTTCATTTATTATTTACTATTGATCAAAACACTTAAAAAGTATGTAATTAATTTGTAGAAGGCTGAGACTGAAACCGAGAAGGGCCATGTGGGGATCCCAGGCATGGAGATCTTTCTGATACCCTTTTCTCGTAGCAAGACTCCTGCCTCCATCACCTTCCTTGATTTAGAAAGGGCTGATTTGAATAGTTGCTAATTAAGGGCTTCCTTGGTGATTCAGGACTTCCATGGTGGCTCAGATGGTAAAGCATCTGCCTACAATGTGGGAGACCCGGGTTCAGAAATTCCTAGGTCGGGAAGATGTCCTGGAGAAACAAATGGCAACCCACTCCAGTATTCTTGCCTGGAAAATCCCATGGACGGAGGAGCCTGTAGGCTACAGTCCATGGGGTCACAAAAAGTCGGACACGACCGAGCGACTTCACTTTCACTTTGGTGATTCAGAGGTAAAGAATACCTTTCAGTCTTTTACTGTCTCTTGCATTGACAGGATTCTTTACACTAGCGCCACCTGGGAAACACAAAAGTTTCCTTTTTCCCACACCGGGAGTCGAACCCGGGCCGCCTGGGTGAAAACCAGGAATCCTAACCGCTAGACCATGTGGGAGAAGACAAGGGAGGGGCGGCCAAGAAGCTACCTGCAGTAGGATGAAAGGGCCCAGAGACGTTCGTCAAGTTCAGGAGATTAACCACCCGATTGGAGGTTAAGGGAGTGCAAGCAGTTTCACACCCAATCTTGTCAAGTGGTGGTTTAGTCACTAAGTAGCGTCCAACTCTTGCGACACCATAGACTGTAGCCGGCCAGGGTCCTCTGTCCATGGGATTTTCTAGGCAAGAGTACCGGAGTGGGTTGCCATTTCCTTCAAAGACCCTACATTTGACCCACTGTTATGAAAACCATCATTAAGTTCTCTGGATTTGAGACACAGGTTTTCGAGGCAAAAGCCCCGTGTGTGTCTCCCTTCGCCCGGCAAAGCAATAAAGCTATTCTTTCCTGCTTCACCCAAAACTTATGTCTCTGGGATTTGATTCGGCAAGGGTGTACAGAGAGGCCGAGCTTTCGGGTAACGAAATTAACCCAAATGTTTTCTGTCCAGAAAGAAAGAAAGTGAAAAAAAGTGAAGTCGCTCAGTCGCGTCCGACTTTTTGCGACCCCGTGGACTGTGGCCCACCAGGCCCCTCTATCCATGGAATTTTTCAGGCAACAAATACTGGAGTGGGTTGCCATTTCCTTCTCCAGGTGATCTTAACCCAGGGATCGAACCTGGGTCTCCCACATTGCGAGCAGACACTTTACCATCCGAGCCACCACGGAGAGCCAATGCTACTCTGTCCAATAGCGATACAAAACAATTTTTTACTAGAAAAAGATAATTCCAGGGCTCCCGTTGCAGCTCAGTGGTAAAGAATCCTCCTGCCAATGCAGGAGACATGGGTTTGATCCCTAATCTGGGAAGATCCCACACGCCGAGGAGCAGCTAAACCCGTGCGTGCGTGCTAAGTCGCTTCAGTCGTGTCTGACTCTTTGTGACCCCATGGGACTATAGCCCGCCAGCTCCTCTGTCCATGGGATTTCCCAGGCAAGAATATTGGAGTGGGTTGCCATTTCCTCCTCCAGGGGATCTTCCCGACCCAGGGATGGAACCAATGTCTCTTAGGTCTTCCTGCTTTGGCAGGCGTCTTTTTCACCACTAGCGCCCCCTGGGAAGCGAAGCCCGTGAGCCGCAGCTATTGAGCCTGTTTTAGAGCAGGGGAGCCGCAATATCTGAGTCCACGTGTTGTAACTCCTGAAGCTCGCCGACTCAACAGGAGGAGGCACTGCAATGAGAAACCTGCGCACCGCAACTATAGAGCAGCCCCCACACACCGCAGTTAGAGAAAAATCCTAGCAGCAGTGAACACCCAGCGCAGCCAAAAATAAAATAAAATTAAATTAGAAAAAGACAACTCCAAAGATTATTGTGTTATTGCCCTTTGGGCATTAATTGGATTGTCTTTTTTTTTTTTGATCATCGAGCATTCATTCTCTCTGTTGAGACCATATCCACTGATCTGTTTCCCCCTCCCCCTCCCAACACTATGCAGCTTTCAGGATTTCAGCTCCCCTGCCAGAGATTAAACCCGGGCAGGCCACAGCAGTGAACGCCTTGAATCCTAACCACTAGGCCACCAAGCAACTCCCATCTACTGATCTGTTTTTACGTTCACTGATCATTTCCTTGGTTATATCCAACCTAATGTTAATCACACCCAAAGCATTTTTGACTGCAGATACGGCATTTTCAGTTTGGGGATTTCAAACTGATTTCAAACTTGGTTTTTCTTTTATAGTTCCCAACTCTCTCCGGAAATTTCTCATCTCTTCAGTCATTATGCAGATCTTCTGTAGACTCTGATAAATTCATCCATGTTATTTCAACTTTTTGCTAATTTCAACGTTTGAGTCATTTGTGGGTATCTTTAGATTGACCGATCTTTCTCTTCATTACAGATCACAGTTTCCTGTTTTGTTGAATGTCTAATAATTTTTAAAAATCAATTACTTCTTTCTGGCCGTGCTGGGTCTTCACTGCTCTTTCCTTGGGCTTTCTCTAGCTACAGCAAGTGGGGGACTACTCTTTGCCGCAGGACACGGGCTTCTCACTGCGGAGCACAGGCTCTAGGTGCCCGGTGTTCAGTAGTTGCAGCACCCAGGCTCAGTAGTTGCTGCTCTTGGGCTCTAGAACATGGGCTCGGTAGTTGTAGTGCATGGGCTTAGTTGCTCCACAGCATGTGGAAGAAGAAGCCCTTCCCAGACCAGGGATCAAACCCATGTCCCCTGCATTGGCAGGCAAGTTCTTATCCTCTGCTGCTGCTGCTGCCAAGTCAGTTCAGTTGTGTCTGACTCTGTGCGACCCCATAGACGGCAGCCCACCAGGCTCCCCCGTCCCTCGGATTCTCCAGGCAAGAACACTGGAGTGGGTTGCCATTTCCTTCTCCAATGCATGAAAGTGAAAAGTGAAAGTGAAGTTGCTCAGTCGTGTCCGACTCTTAACGACCCCATGGACTGCAGCCTACCAGGCTCCTCCGCCCGTGGGACTTTCCAGGCAAGAGTACTGGAGTGGGGGGCCATTGCCTTCTCCACTTATCCTCTGCACCACCAGGGAAGTCTGAAAGTCTAATAATTTTATTATGTATTTGACATTGTGGATTATATGTGATAGAAACTAGATTCTGTTATCTTCCTCTGAAGAACATAGTTTCATTCTAACCAGGACATGAAAGTAACCTAACGCTCATTGACAGGTTAATGTGGTGCATATATACAGTGAAATATAACTCAACCATAAAAAGGAATGAAATTGGGTCATTTGTGAAGTGAGTCCAAAAGAGGAAAACAAATATTGTATATTAATGCATATATGTGGAATCTAGAAAAATGGTACAGATGAACCTATTTGAAAGGCAGGAATAGAGATGCTGACAGAGAACAGACGTGTGAACACGGGGAGGATCGGGCGTGGGGTGCATTAGGAGATTGGGACTGATACATGTGCATTGTCGTGGGTAAAAGAGATAGCTAGTGGAAACCTGCGGTAGAGCGCAGGTTGCTCAACTTGGTGCCCTGTAGTGACCTAGGTGGCTGGGATGGTTGCTGGGGAGGAAGATCCATGAGGCAGTGGATGAATGTATACATCTAGCTGAAGTGAATGGACATATTCACTTCATTGTACAGTGGAAAGTAACACAACACTGTGAGCAGCTATAACACAATTTAGAAAAAAAAGGAAATTTTACAAACACTTCAGAAAACAATTTGGCCTTATTGAAAAAATTAAAGATGTGCAAACCATATGACTCAGCATTTCTACTCCAAACAGTTGTATGCATGTACCAAGAAATATGTATAAAATATTCGTAACAGTATTCTTTCTACTGTCAAAAACTTGAACCTAAACCTAAATGTCTGTCATCAGGATAAGGGATAGATTGTAATACGTTTCCAAAGTGGGATATTATGCAAAAAGAAACAGGATTAAGTACAGCTCCATTCAACAAAATAGATGGAACAGAAATCTAAAGTTGAGTTAAAAAAACAAGTTGCAGAAGATGATGCACAATACTGATGGCTTTCCTGGGGCCTCAAATGGTAAAGAATCTGCCTACAATGTGGGAAACCCAGGTTCAATCCCCAGGTAGGGAAGATCCCCTGGAGAAGGGAATGGCTACCCTCTCCAGCATTCTTGCCTGGAGAATTCTTTGGAGAGAGGAGCCTGGCAGGCTACAGTCTGTGGGGTCGTAAAGAGTCGGACACGACTGAGAGGGTTTCACTTCAATTTCACTTCACATGCACAATATGAGCTCATATATTAAAAGCTGAAAAAAACCCAGCAAAACTAAACAATGTATTATTTTATTTTTTTAATTTATTTATTTTTTTAACAATGTATTATTTTAGGAAAGCACACGTTTATGACAAAATTATTTTTAAAGTGAGGAACATTCAGGAAAGTGGTTCGCTGATGGGGTGATGGTGGAGAATAGAAGATAAGTTGGGAAGGAGTGAGGAGGTAGATTATTAAACAGCGCTGGTAATGCTCCAACTCTTGAATTAGGGCATGTTCAGAGCCATTTTTTAGAAATGTTATTTTTTTTTTTGGCTGCTCTGGGTCTTTGTTGAGGCACAAGGGCTTCTTCTGGTTGTGGCACGCAGGTTTAGCTGCTCCATGGCGTGTGAGATCTTAGTTCCCTGACCAGGGATGGAACTCCTGTCCCCTGCATTGGAAGGTGGATTCCCAACCACTGAATCACCAGAAAAGTCCAAAAATGTTCCACATTTTGCTTAGAAAAGAAAGAGAAGTCGCTTAGTCGTGTCCGACTCTTCGTGAACCCATCCTTCATGAACCCATGGACTGTAACCTACCAGGCTCCTCTGTCCATGGAATTTTTCAGTCAAGAGTGCTGGAGTGGGTTGCCATTTCCTTCTCCAGGGGATCTTCCTGACCCTGGCATTGAACCTGGGTCTCCCTCTTTGCGGGCAGACACTCTACCATCTGAGCCACCAGGGAAGCCCCCACATTTACACATTTCACTTGGTATTTTACAAATACAGCACAATGTGGCAGAGAAAAATTCCTGGCCATATTATATCATTGAACTCCCTAATAGCTGGGATGCAAAGGACAATGGACTAATATTTTCAAAGTGCTGAAGGCAAAGAACTTTGGAACAAGAATTTTATCTCTAGTTATGCTGCTGCTGCTAAGTTGCTTCAGTCATGTCCGACTCTGTGTGACCCCATAGATGGCAGCCCACCAGGCTTCTCCGTTCCTGGGATTCTCCAGGCAAGAATACTGGAATGGGTCGCCATTTCCTTCTCCAATGCATGAAAGTGAAGTTGCTTAATCGTGTCCAACTCCTAGGGACCCCATGGACTGCAGCCTACCAGGCTCCTCCGTCCATGGGATTTTCCAGGCAAGAGTACTGGAGTGGGTTGCCATTGCCTTCTCCCACAATAAACCATAATTGTGTAAAATAACCTAATTTGTATACATTTCCTAAGTAAAGTCTACATTACCCTCTCTTATCTCACTTTTTTCCTCCTAAGCAACCTGACCCCTACCCCAAATGCAGGTGTCAGATTCCTAAAAAGTCTGGAGGAAAGCTATGAAAAAATCAGGAGGCATGCAGGTTTGTGGAAGAAACCAGCCAACCGGTTCTGTCATTTAAATACTCTAGGAAAATAAATATTTATTCAAGACCTCAGGAATGTTGCCATGAAAGACCTTGTTTGATATCCCTCCTAAAGTAAACAGAGCAAGAAGAGAACTGAATCCAGGAGAAAGCGGTGAGATATGGGGAATAAAGGAGACTATATGACTTAATAAATTCTATCAGTATCTAAATAGTGATTTCTCCCCTTCCTCCCCTCTGTCCCCTCAAAAAACAAAGTAAAACAAGAACAAACAAAAACCCCCCAATATTGCAAATGTCAGAACTTAAAACTCTATGAGCTCTTAGCTGGTAATCAGAGAAATCCAAATGAAAAAACAATTAGATAACATGTTGGATCTATCATAATGCCAAAAAGTAGAAACTCAAGGCAATTCAAAGGGCCAGGAAAGATACGGAGAACACAGAATGTTCCACAAATTGCTGATGGAGGGAGGCATAAATTATGTGTGCTTTGTCCCCAAATGCTGTACATAGGTAAGTATATCGATGTTTGTCCTGTGACTCACCAATTCTACTCCTGAGTATATATGCATAGACCATCTCACTCCCTCCACTCCCCACCCCCAAATACCAAAAAGACCTTTCACACATATTAATAGGGTGTAAGTTTCAGAAGAGGGCTTACCTGGTGCCTCAGTAGAAAAGAGTCTGCCTACCGATTCAGGAGACGCATGTTCAGTCCCTACATTGGGAAGATGCCCTGGAGAAGGAAATGGCCACCCACTCCAGTAGTCTTGCCTAGGAAATCCCATGAACAGAGAAGCCTGACAGGCTACAGTTCTTGGGGTCACAAAAGAGCTGGACCCACACAAAAACATAATAATAAAAAAGAAGAGTCAGACACGACTTAGTGAATAAAAACAACAATAAAGTTTCAGAAAGTTTATTTCATGTTGTGTATGTAGCTGAGTGGAGGTGATGGAATTCCAGTTGAGCTATTCCAAATCCTGAAAGATGATGCTGTGAAAGTGCTGCACTCAATATGCCAACAAATTTGGAAAACTCAGCAGTGGCCACAGGACTGGAAAACGTCAGTTTTCATTCCAATCCCAAAGAAAAGCAATGCCAAACAATGCTCAAACTACCGCACAATTGCACTCATCTCACACACTAGTAAAGTAATGCTCAAAATTCTCCAAGCCAGGCTTCAGCAATATGTGAACCGTGAACTTCCTGATGTTCAAGCTGGTTTTAGAAAAGGCAGAGGAACCAGAGATCAAATTGCCAACATCCGCTGGATCATGGAAAAAGCAAGAGAGTTCCAGAAAAACATCTATTTCTGCTTTATTGACTATGCCAAAGCCTTTGACTGTGTGGATGACAATAAACTGTGGAAAATTTTGAAAGAGATGGGAATACCAGACCACCTGATCTGCCTCTTGAGAAATCTGTATGCAGGTCAGGAAGCAACAGTTAGAACTGGACAGGGAACAACAGACTGGTTCCAAATAGGAAAAGGAGTTTGTCAAGGCTGTATATTGTCATCCTGCTTATTTAACTTATATACAGAGTACATCATGAGAAATGCTGGACTGGAAGAAACACAAGCTGGAATCAAGATTGCCAGGAGAAATATCAATAACCTCAGATATGCAGATGACACCACCCTTATGGCAGAAAGTGAAGAGGAACTAAAAAGCCTCTTGATGAAAGTGAAAGTGGAGAGTGAAAAAGTTGGCTTAAAGCTCAACATTCAGAAAACGAAGATCATGGCATCCGGTCCCACCACTTCATGGGAAATAGATGGGGAAACAGTGGAAACAGTGTCAGACTTTATTTTTGGGGGCTCCAAAATCACTGCAGATGGTGACTGCAGCCATGAAATTAAAAGACGCTTAGTCCTTGGAAGGAAAGTTATGACCAACCTAGATAGTTCACATATTCAAAAGCAGAGACATTACTTTGCCAACAAAGGTTCGTCTACTCAAGGCTATGGTTTTTCCAGTGGTCATGCATGGATGTGAGAGTTGGAGTGTGAAGAAGGCTGAGCGCTGAAGAATTGATGCTTTTGAACTGTGGTGTTGGAGAAGACTCTTGAGAGTCCCTTGGACTGCAAGGAGATCCAACCAGGTCATTCTGAAGGAGATCAGCCCTGGGATTTCTTTGGAAGGAATGATGCTAAAGCTGAAACTCCAGTACTTTGGCCACCTCTTGCGAAGAGTTGACTCATTGGAAAAGACTCTGATGCTGGGAGGGATTGGGGGCAGGAAGAGAAGGGGACGACAGAGGTTGAGATGGCTGGATGGCATCACTGACTCGATGGACGTGAGTCTGGGTGAACTCCGGGAGTTAGTGATGGACAGGGAGGCCTGGCGTGCTGTGATTCATGGGGTCGCAAAGAGTCGGACACAACTGAGCGACTGATCTGATCTGATCTGATGTAGCTGAAGCTGGAGGCAAACTGTGCATCTACCATTAAGGAGACAAATGAGAAAACGTGGCCTTTGATGGCACATTGTACAGTGGTTAGAAATGATGAACCAGATTTACATTCAGCAGTATGACTGTATCATAAATACGTTCAGTGAGAAGGTAAGAAGCAGAATTCCAAAGCACATTTTTGTAAACTTATGTACATTCAAAACATTTATTCTTAAATGAACACTATATTTTTCAAGACACCTTCATTCACTCCATCACGTATTCAATAGTATTCTTTAATACTTATTATGTGTCAGGCACCACTCCTGACATTGAGGATATAGTAGCAAACTAAGAAAATTGTGCTTTTTCTAGAACTTATATTCTACTAGAAGAAATGAGATGATAAAGAAAAATAAATGAGAAACACAAGATGGAGATTGTGGATGCAGGAGATGTGGTATCTTTTTTAAGAGACTCACTGTATTTTTCTATTATTTACTTTTGGTTGCACGGTTCTTTGTTGCTGCACTTGGACTTTCTCTAGTTGTCATGAGCAGGGGCCACTCTTCGTTGTGGCTTCTCATTGCAGTGGCTTCTCTCGTTGCGGAACATGGGCTCTAGAGCACTTGGGCTTCACTGGATGCGGCACTTGGGCTCAGTGGTCGTGGCGCACGGGCTTAGTTGCCCCATGACACGTGAAATCTTCACGGACCAGGGATCCAGCCGGCCTTAGAAGGAAGATTCTTATCCACTGTTCCACCAGAGAAGTCAGATATGTGCTATTTTTTAATACAGGGTGGCCATGGAAGTCCTCTCTGATAAGGGAAACTCTTTAAGAGAAGGAACAAGATTGGATATGTGGGGGAGGAGAACTCTGGGCAGAGAACAGCATGTGCAAAGGTCCTGAGGTGGGAGTGTGTTTGGCATATTTTAGAAACATTAAGGAGGCCAGCGCGTGGTCAGAGTAGTGAGAGAGTGAGTTATAGGGAGTGAGAGGTGTGGCAGGCGAGGTCACACAGGGCTTTACAGGTTGTGGCATGCACTTAGGGTTTTGCTTGGAGCAAAATGAGAGGCTTTTAGGGGAGGAGGAAAATGATCTGGCTTATTTTTAAGGAATTACCATGCTTTTTGTGCAAAGCTAAGACTGGGGAAGCATTAATGAGGGATTACAGTGATCCAGGACATGGTGATGGTGATTTAGAAGAGGGTGGAACGAGAGATGTGAAAGGCCAATCTTTAGAGAAAAAACGAAAAGCTACCAGAGAATATCTTTAAGGACTATGCTATGCTAAGTCACTTCAGTCGTGTCTGACTCTGTGCGACCACATAGATGGCAGCCCACCAGGCTCCCCCGTCCCTGGGATTCTCCAGGCGAGAACACTGGAGTGGGTTACCATTTCCTTCTCCAATGCATGAAAGTAAAAAGTGAAAGTGAAGTCGCTAAGTCCTGTCCAACTCTTAGTGACCCCATGGATTGCAGCCTAACAGGCTCCTCCATCCATGGGATTTTCCAGGCAAGAGTACTCCAGTGGGGTGCCATTGCCTTCTCCGATCTTTAAGGACTAGGATACCTCAAACAAAATATTTTCAGAAGTGCTAAGCATAAAAGAAACAAATTTGACTACATTAAATGAAAAACATTTGTTCATCAACAGATACCACCAAGAGTAAAAGGACCAGCTGTAAACTGGGAGAAGAGCGAGGATTTTTAAAAAGAGCAGACAATTTATGAGTGAATGGGTGTTGAGGGAACTGGAGGTACCACGGATGTTGTTGAGGGTTTTGGCCTGAGCACTCGGAAGATTGACAGAAAGACTGGGGAGGAGAGTCAGTTTAGGTGAAAAAACCAGGAATTCGGTTTGGATATTCAGGATGCCCATTAGGCATCAAAGTGGAGGTATTAGGAGTCTATTGCCCGTTTGTCTAGAATAGAATTCAGGGGAGAGGTCTGAGGTTACACTTTTGGAAGCTGCAGTAGATAGAAGGTATTTAACTCATGGGATTATTTTTTTTTTTTTTGGATACAGTATGTATTCTTGTATCTCACTTCTTCTTTTTTTAGTATTTATTTATTTGACTGCACCAGGTCTTAGTTGAGGCACCTGGGACCCTCGAGCATCCTTGCGACATGTGGGGTCTTTAGCTGGGGCACACAGGGTCCCTAGCTGCCGCACACAAACTCCCAACTGCAGCATGTGGGATCCAGTTCCCTGATCAGGGATGGGACCTGGGCCCTCTGCATGGGGAGTGAGGAGTCTCAGCCACGGGACCACGAGGGAAGTCTCTAAATCAGGGGATTTTCTTTTTTAAGGTTATTTATCTATTTTTAAATGAAACAAAGATGAATATTTTAATGATAAAAGGTACAATTCACAAAGAAGATAGACATCATAAACCATTAGACACTTTAACAACAAAGACACAAAGATACATAAAGCAAAAATTAGAAGAAAAATATAAGGGAAAAGAAAACATATAATCATAGTGAGACAAACTAACATTTCTCTGAGAATATTTTATCAAGTGCAGAAAAAATAAGAATAGGACCATCTTGACTGATGTCATTAATAATTTCAATATAATAGGTTTGTGTTTAATTAATTTATATTAATCATACCCTATACAAAAGGTCAAGGAATTAAATGAAGTCACCAAGGGATGAGCAAGAGAAACTGAGATCAAGCACAGAGACAATTCTTTATTTAGAAGGAGGGAAGGTGGTGAGGACCCAGCAAAGGGGGCTGGAAAGAAATGGTCGCTGAGGTTGGAAAAGAACCAAGAGAGGGTAGGATTCTGGAGGGCAAGCAAGAAAGTATTTCCAGGAGGTAGGAGCGATAGGCTGTGTGCAGTTCTTCTGATAAGCTGATAAAATGAGCCAGGACTGAATAGTGTTGGTAAAGTTAACTTAATGCAATGATGAAATTAAAAGCCTCACTAGAAAGGGCTCTAGAGAGACAAGGAGAAATGGGTAAAGCAACTAGAGACAGCGCTTTTTCTGTGTGTGTAGCGGGGCTTGGAACACTTGAGAACTCTATTTCCAGTTACCACCTCTGCTCTCCATTCAAACAGTAATATAAATAGACTAGAAACACACAGCACTCACACACACTCATATACAGATCAGGTCATAAGATCAGCAACTAATCCCTTACCTCCCCAGTCACTCCTGGAGCGGTCAAAGGTTTTAAAAAAATATTTATTAACTTATTTGGCTGCACCTGGTCTTAGGTGCCAAAGAATGCTCAGACTACTGCACAATTGACTCATCTCACACGCTAGTAACTGCTACTGCTGCTGCTAAGTCGCTTCAGTCGTGTCCGACTCTGTGCAACTCCATAGACGGCAGCCACCAGGCTCTCCCGTCCCTGGGATTCTCCAGGCAAGAACACTGGAGTGGGTTACCATTTCCTTCTCCAATGCGTGAAAGTGAAAAGTGAAAGTGAAGTCGCTCAGTCGTGCCCAACTCTTAGCGACCCCATGGACTGTAGCCTACCAGGCTCCTCCATCCATGGGATTTTCCAGGCAAGAGTACTGGAGTGGGGTGCCATTGCCTTCTCCAACACGTTAGTAAAGTGATGCTTAAAATTCTCCAAGCCAGGCTTCAGCAATACGTGAACCGTGAACTTCCAGATGTTCAAGCTGGTTTTAGAAAAGGCAGAGGAACCAGAGATCAAATTGCCAACATCCGCTGGATCATGGAAAAAGCAAGAGAGTTCCAGAAAAACATCTATTTCTGCTTTATTGACTATGCCAAAGCCTTTGACTGTGTGGATGACAATAAACTGTGGAAAATTCTGAAAGAGATGGGAATACCAGACCACCTGATCTGCCTCTTGAGAAACCTGTATGCAGGTCAGGAAGCAACAGTTAGAACTGGACATGGAACAACAGACTGGTTCCAAATAGGAAAAGGAGTACGTCAAGGCTGTGTATTGTCACCCTGCTTATTTAACTTATATGCAGAGTACATCATGAGAAACGCTGGGCTGGAAGAAGCACAAGCTTTGCCGGGAGAAATATCAAGATTGCCGGGAGAACTATCAATAACCTCAGATATGCAGATGACACCACCCTTATGGCAGAAAGCGAAGAAGAACTAAAGAGCTTCTTGATGAAAGTGAAAGAGGAGAGTGAAAAAGTTGGCTTAAAGCTCAACATTCAGAAAATGAAGATCATGGCATCTGATCCCATCACTTCATGGGAAATAGATGGGGAAACAGTGGCTGACTTTATATTTCTGGGCTCCAAAATCACTGCAGATGGTGATTGCAGCCATGAAATTAAAAGATGCCTACTCCTTGGAAGGAAAGTTATGACCAGCCTTGACAGCATATTAAAAAGCAGAGATATTACTTTGTTAACAAATGGCCATCTAGTCAAGGCTATGGTTTTTCCAGTAGTCATGTATGGATGTGAGAGTTGGACTATTAAGAAAGCTAAGCACCAAAGAATTGATGCTTTTGAACTGTGGTGTTGGAGAAGACTCATGAGAGTCCCTTGGACAGCAAGGAATCTAACCAGTCCATACTAAAGAAATCAGTCCTGAATATTCATTGGAAAGACTTATGCTGAAGCTGAAACTCCAATAGTTTGGCCACCTGATGTGAAGAACTGACTTATTGGAAAAGACAGTGATACTGGGAAAGATTGAAGGCAGGAAGAGAAGGGGACGACAGAGGATGAGATGGTTGTATGGCATCACTGACTCAGTGGACATGAGTTTAAGTAAACTCCAGGAATTGGTGATGGACAGGGAGACCTAGTGTGCTGTAGTCCATGGGGTTGTGAAGAGTCAGACACCACTGAGCGGCTGAACTGAACTGAACTGAATTCTACTGATAAGTTAATAAAATGAGGCAGCACTAAAGAGTTTTGGTAAAGTTAACTTAATGCAATAATGGAATTAAAAGCCTCACTAGAAAGAGCTCTAGAGAGTTCACATGTGTCAACTAAAGAACCTGAATGCTGCAACAAAGACTGAAGATCCTGCAAGGCTGCACCTAAGACCAGCTGCAGCCAAATAAATTAACAAATATTATTTAAAAACCTTTGACCTGATCCAGGAGTGACTGGGGAGGTAAGGGATTAGCTGCTAATCTCATGACAAAGTGCTGTCTCTACTTGCTTTACTGACTTGTCTCTAGAGAGACCAAGAAAAGAAGTCAGTAAAGCAAGTAGAGACAGCACCTTGTGTGTGTGGTGGGGCTTGGAAGACTTGAGAACTCTATTTCCAGTTACCACCTCTGCTCTCCATTCAAACTGTGATATAAAAAGAATAGAGACACACACACTCACTCACCCACACACACTCACTCACCCACACACACTCATATACAAATCAGGTCATGAGATTAGCAGCTAATCCCTTACCTCCCCAGTCACTCCCGGATCAGGTCAAAGGTTTTTAAAAAATATTTATTAATTTATTTGGCTGCAGCTGGTCTTAGGTGCGGCCTTGCAGAATCTTCAGTCTCCGTTGCGGCAGGTGGGATCTAGTTCCCTGATCAGGGATGGAACCTGGGCCCTTGGCATTGGGAGCACAGAGTCTTAGCCACTGGACCATCAGGAAAGTCCCAAGTTTAACTGATGTTTGTCCTCAGCTCCTTCTGCTTCCCTCTGTCTCCAGGGCTCTGGTCTTCCCTGAAGGCTGCACCATCAAGAGGGAAAAGAGATGCAGACCTTGGAAAAGCCTGTGTGTGGCAGCTTGGTCGTCTGAGAACGGGTCGGGGGGCACACGGAGTGGGCTGCCCTCCCCTCTCTCTCTTCCAGCCTTCTTCGCGTGCCCTGCCCCCAAATCCAACAACACGGCCCGCCCGCGCCCACGGGCACCGTCCCTCTGGCCTCTCAGTTTCGTCTCTACAGGCCCTGTAAGACTGCCAGACTCTGATGGTCCTTGTGCCAAAGCCACTGGTTCCCTCAGATATGGCTCCTTCCTTTAGCAGAGGTGCCTGGCCGGGTCCCCCAACCTCCACAGACCCCTGACCTAGAGGAATCAGAGGCTAGAAGTTTGGGGCAGCTTATCCCAACTCTCACCTGAATGGACTGTCAGCACCATCATGACAACCTGTCCCGGCATATTCTGAAGTGACTGCAATGGTGATGCCTCCTTCAATAGCTCAGGCCACCCGCACACAGGGCAAAGTTGCTCCGTAGACAATGCGGTGAGTGGCAGAGCCCAGCTAGAATCTGAACCACTGGCACGTTACTGCCCAGGCCCCTCCTTGAGTGAGGAGGGCACAGGCTATACCCACTGGAGCCCCTATTTCCAGATTGGACAAACAAGGCAAAGTCCTTGACTCCATGGGGCACTTCCTGCAGCAGGACAGTCCGCTGTGGTCTGCCCCAGACTTCCAGACCATCTGCGAAGTTGGTGCCCCTCGGCAGCCAGATTCAGCCTAATGCATGCAGGTAAGAACCTGATTTGTCCTCTGGGGCTGCGGGGTCTTCGGGCCCATCTTCGAGTCTTGTGCTCCTGCCTCTTCTCATCTGAGACCACCCAGCTCCCGCTTCCTTTTCTTCTTCCTCTGAGCTCTGCTTCTCCTTCAGAGGATTCCCCCCTGTCTTCCACGTCTGTGACTTACACATGTGATCCAGAGCGTGTGCCGATCCTTCTAACACGTCTCACAAAGAGGCGACAGTTCCCCTGAGGACCCATCGTCTCGAGACACAACAAGGACCTCCCGCGGTGCTCCAGAGGGTGGTGGGGATGAGGTTTCAGGGCAGGGGGAAGGCCAAGGTGCCGGAAGACATCTCCCCGGAGCCCACCCCAAGCAAAGCCGAGTAAGATCGGGGGTGGAGAGCAATGCTGGGGGAAACTGGACTCGTTGGGGATAAGGAAGGGGAAGAAAAATGCAGCTGCAGAGCAGAGACCAGCACTGTGGCCCCAGAGCATAGGCTGTGCTCATGGTCATGTCCACGTGCTCTGTGGGAGAGGCGGTCACGGGAGTGGCCAGTGGGGGCGTGGGGCAAATCCTCCATGCTTGTGACGTGAGTGTGCCTGTGCTGGACGCTCCTGTGAGTGTCCTGGATGGAAAGCCACACCTGGGTGTCTAGCTGTGACCATGGAAGTCCTCATGCAGTTTTCCCTGACCCTCATGTCTGGCCACCAGCAGCCCCAAGGGCACCCAGTGCCGACCCCTGAGCCTCCAACCACCGAGCTGATCAGAGGGACAGAAACAGTGACCCCACTTAACCTTCAGCTCTATACCTGTGCGGGGTCAGTCTTATTCCACTCAGGCCCTCTTCTATGGGTCGCTCCTCCATTCCCTTCTGTCCTCACCTGCATTGTTCCCAAGACTGTTCCACAGCACTTTGGAAGAGTTTTGCTATCAGGGAAAGCAGAGATGTGGCCCAGTGCCAGGAGGGACCTGCGTGGTCAATGGAAAGTTTTTGCTCATTTGTTTTCAATGAGATAAATTTTAAAAATTGAAGGGAGTGTCTATGGTGGAGAAGAAAAGCAGGGGTGGGGATTGAGGGTGAAGTTGTTACTATTGTTCAGTTGCTAAGTTGTGTCCCACTCTTTGGGACCCCATGGACTGCGGCAGGCCAGGGTGAAGTGGAAAATGGAAAGTGAAGGATGACAGAGCTATAATCTGGAGAGAAAGGTGGAGCTGTCTCTGCTGGAGGCCAGGCAGGGTGGAGAAGCAAACACACGGAACAAAAGAAAACAACACCCTCTTTTCCCCTCCTGTTGTTTATTACACACCGCAAACTGCTTAATTCAGTTCTTCCATTCAATGCTGTGAATACTCAGACATTAATGTTTTCTATCTCTTTTACTCCATATGCCTCCTAAGACAAGAGCTGAAAAGCTAGAAAGAATGAATGAATTGGTTGCTCTGTTTCTCTGAGATCAATGAAGGCACTGCAGCATCTTTAAAGAGCATCTGGGGTCCCAGGTACCGTTCAATTCAAGAGACTGAGTTTGAGCCGGGAAGGGGCCCTTTCTGCTAATACCTGGGCTGTGATCAGACCAAGGATTTTATGTCACTAGGGACCTGAAGGTCATTTTTGTTTTTACCTGCTCCTCCCGAACGTGGGCAGACCATCAGAGCCCAGGACAGTAGTATCTGCTTAACTACAGTAATTCGCCTGTTTGCCAGGAAATTTTTTGTGCAGGGAATGGGTGTCTGAAGACAAAGGGCTACAGAGCTGACACAATGCCCGCTGTGTGCTGCCATCCAGTGGGCTCGAGACGACTCCTGGAGACATTTTTGTTGGGTTACTGCACACCCACAAATAGCTACTTAAAAACAAGGAAAAGAACAAAACTTCATAATTCGAGGGTTATTTAGGAAAGGCATTTAAAAATTAACAGACGCTCCTGTTACTTCTTGCAATAGACTCAAAATTGTCCTCCCAGCCTCTGGTCTCTCCCACACCAATCCATTCTGCACACTGTAGCGGGATCCATCTCTGTAAAGCATAGCTGTGATCTGCTCACTTCCATGCTCCAGCACCTTCCATGGCTCCACATTGCCTTTAAAACAGCGAAGCCCCGAAGATCCTTCATCCTGGAACCTCTCGTCTCTTTCCCTCACCCATCTCCCACTGCTTCCTTGAACACCTGCTCAGCTGCAGCTTCTTTCTCCTTCAGGGGTTTCCTCTTGTCTCTTCCTCTCCTCCCACCCTCCCCTGCTGACTCCCACTCAGTCTTTCTCTCTTCACATAGATGTTGTTTCAACCGAGGAACCTTCTTCCCTATGTGCCAACCTCTGGGCTGAGCTAGGTGCCAGAGCAAGAGGCTTCCATAACACCCTGAATTTCCTTCTATCATGAGAATAGTTGTTCCACATTGCAGGTGTTTGTTTCATTGTCTTTCTTGCTACACAGGAAGTTCGGTGATGTCAGGGGGCGTGTCTATCCCGCCCTCTTTGTCTCTCCGGTGCCTGTGAACGTGAGCCACAGAGAAAGAGTAAGTGAACTCAACCCTCTTCTGGAATCTGATAGTGGTGATGGCTGCCCAACTCTGTGAAAATACCAAAAACCACTGAAGTGCATACTTTAAAAGGGTGAACTTGATGGAATGCAATTTAGATATAAAAAAAAAACTGTTAGTTTTTTTAAAATGCAAGCCATAAAATGACAGATGATTTATATCCAGAACAGATACACAACTCCAGCAAGTCAATGATAAAAAAGGAAACAACCAAATACAAACAATGGATAGACAAATGGAAGGGCAACTTTGTAAAAGAGGAAATCTAATGAAATGGAAATGGCCAATAAACATGAAAGTGATCAGGTCCACCCATCATCAGGGAATGCGAGGTAAAGCCTACTGACATGTTGAAACCTGGCAGAAACCAACACAGTGCTGTGAAGCAGTTATCCTCCAGTTAAAAATAAACAGGTTAAAAAGCACAACGAGGGACGTCCCTGGGGATCCAGTGACTAAGGCTGTTCTTCCAACGAGTGGGATTAGGGGCATGGGGCTAAAATCCCACATGTTGCGTGGTGAGGCCAAAAAAAAAAAAATTAATTTTTGTCACATGATGAAGTACTACCACAATGAGGACTGATGCTTTTCACCTACAGGTGACAAGATGAACACGTATTACAAACGCCGTGCTGTGCAAAACAACCCAGAAACAAGAGTCCACACCACAGTTCTACTCACAGACACAGTTGTTCTCTGGTGGGACAAGGTTGGATAGTGGGGACTCCTTGTGGGAGGCTAGTAGGGTGGGAGGAAAAGGCAGGAGGTGCCAGGGTGCTTGTGATACTTTACTTCTTCATTTGCATGACAGTTACATAAGTGTGCCCATTTGTGAACATTTTTTGAGCTGCATACACACATTGTATGTGTGTGTGTGACATTTCAATTCAAAAATTAAAAAAATCCTACCCATTCTTCCATGTACTTTTAACATACTCCCTCAATAGCATTCAAAAAGTCACACAGTCTCTGGGTTAAGAGGAATTGATGGTAACTCTACCTCCTCTGATGAACTATGGAATGAGGTTCGTGACATTGTACAGGAGACAGGGATCAAGACCATCCCCATGGAAAAGAAATGCAAAAAAGCAAAATGGCTGTCTGGGGAGGCCTTACAAATAGCTGTGAAAAGAAGAGAAGCAAAAAGCAAAGGAGAAAAGGAAAGATATAAACATCTGAATGCAGAGTTCCAAAGAATAGCAAGAAGAGATAAGAAAGCCTTCTTCAGCGATCAATGCAAAGAAATAGAGGAAAACAACAGAATGGGAAAGACTAGGGATCTCTTCAAGAAAATCAGAGATACCAAAGGAACATTTCATGCAAAGATGAGCTCGATAAAGGACAGAAATGGTATGGACCTAACATAAGCAGAAGATATTAAGAAGAGATGGCAAGAATACACAGAAGAACTGTACAAAAAAGATCTTCATGACCCAGATAATCACGATGGTGTGATCACTGACCTAGAGCCAGACATCCTGGAATGTGAAGTCAAGTGGGCCTTAGAAAGCATTACTATGAACAAAGCTAGGGGAGGTGATGGAATTCCAGTTGAGCTATTCCAAATCCTGAAAGATGATGCTGTGAAAGTGCTGCACTCAATATGCCAGCAAATTTGGAAAACTCAGCAGTGGCCACAGGACTGGAAAAGATCAGTTTTCATTCCAATCCCAAAGAAAGGCAATGCCAAAGAATGCTCAAACTATTGCACAATTGCACTCATCTCACACGCTAGTAAAGTAATGCTCAAAATTCTCCAAGCCAGGCTTCAGCAATATGTGAACCGTGAACTTCCAGATGTTCAAGCTGGTTTTAGAAAAGGCAGAGGAACCAGAGATCAAATTGCCAACATCCGCTGGATCATGGAAAAAGCAAGAGAGTTCCAGAAAAACATCTATTTTTGCTTTATTGACTATGCCAAAGCCTTTGACTGTGTGGATGACAATAAACTGTGGAAAATTCTGAAGAGATGGGAATACCAGACCACCTGATCTGCCTCTTGAGAAATTTGTATGCAGGTCAGGAAGCAACAGTTAGAACTGGACAGGGAACAACAGACTGGTTCCAAATAGGAAAAGGAGTACGTCAAGGCTGTATATTGTCACCCTGTTTATTTAACTTGTATGCAGAGTACATCATGAGAAACACTGGACTGGAAGAAACACAAACTGGAATCAAGATTGCCGGGAGAAATACAAATAACCTCAGATATGCAGATGACATCACCGTTATGGCAGAAAGTGAAGAGGAACTAAAAAGCCTCTTGATGAAAGTGAAAGAGGAGAGTGAAAAAGTTGGCTTAAAGCTCAACATTCAGAAAACGAAGATCATGGCATCTGGTTCCACCACTTCATGGGAAATAGATGGGGAAACAGTGGAAACAGTGTCAGACTTTATTTTTGGGGGCTCCAAAATCACTGCAGATGGTGACTGCAGCCATGAAATTAAAAGACGCTTACTTCTTGGAAGGAAAGTTATGACCAACCTAGATAGCATATTGAAAAGCAGAGACATTACTTTGCCAACTAAGGTCTGTCTAGTCAAGGCTATGGTTTTTCCTGTGGTCATGTATGGATGTGAGAGTTGGAGTGTGAAGAAGGCTGAGCACCAAAGAATTGATGCTTTTGAACTGTGGTGTTGGAGAAGTCCCTTGGACTGCAAGGAGATCCAACCAGTCCATTCTGAAGGAGATCAGCTCTGGGATTTCTTTGGAAGGAATGATGCTAAAACTGAAACTCCAGTACTTTGGCCACCTCTTGCGAAGAGTTGACTCATTGGAAAAGACTCTGATGCTGGGAGGGATTGGGGGCAGGAGGAGAAGGGGACGACAGAGGATGAGATGGCTGTATGGCATCACTGACTCGATGGATGTGAGTCTGAGTGAACTCCGGGAATTGGTGATGGACAGGGAGGCCTGGCGTGCTGCCATTCATGGGGTCGCAAAGAGTCGGACACAACTGAGTGACTGATCTGATCTACCTCCTCTATGATCTCATAGCACTTTGGGATCCTTTGATCACACACCTGGAAGCATCTGCATGGAAAGAGCGAGAGCTTTGGGGACCTGGGTTCTAGTGCCAGCCACTTCCCATGTGGGTGGCCATAGTCAAGTCCCCCACAGCCACACAGTACTTAGCCACAGCAGCAGGAAGTGACTCTTGATTTAAGCAGAAAAAGGAATCAGGTAGTTGCCAGAATTCCTAGAAGGCCAGAAGCAGGCTCAGAGGCATAATGCCCGGCATGATGCTTAAAATTACACTACAGAACCAGTCTGGCACAGATCCCATGGCTGTGGTTGAGCTCACACAGCCAGCTCCAATGGGCACTGGGGCTGGACTCCCGGATGCCCCCGGGACTTTCCTGGTGGTCTGGTGGTTGAGAATCTGCCTGTTCAGGGGATTCCATGCAGGGAACATGGGTTCGATCCCCGTTCCACGAACTAAGATTCCACATGCCTTGGGCCAACTGGGCTTCCCTGGTGGCTCAGAGGTTAAAGCGTCTGCCTGGAATGCAGGAGACCTGGGTTTGATCCCTGGGTCGGGCAGATTCCCTGGAAAAGGAAATGGTAACCCACTCCAGTACTCTTGCCTGGAGAATCCCATGGAGGGAGGAGCCTGGTAGGCAGCAGTCCATGGGGTCGTTAGAGTCAGACACGACTTCACTTTCACTTCTCACTTGTACGCTTTGGAGAAGGAAATGGCAACCCACTCCAGTGTTCTTGCCTGGAGAATCCCAGGGACGGGGGAGGCTGGTGGGCTACCGTCTATGGGGTTGCAAAGAGTCGGACACGACTGAGGGACTTCACTTTTTTCACTTGGGCCAACTAAACCCGTGCACCACAAATACTGAAGCCTGTGTGCCTAGGGTCTATGTTCTGCAACAAAAGAAACCACAAGGAGAAGCCCATGCATCACAATGAAAAGGAGCTCCCGATCGCTGCAACTAGAGAAAGCCCACACACAGCAACGAAGACCCAGCACAGCCAAAAATAAAATTAATTAATTAATAAAACAAAGAAAATTAAAAAAGAAAAGAATGCCCAGTGTGGCGGCTTGAATCCTGGACGTGGCTGCCCCTGTGTAGGGTGCCAACACTTGCCTCTGGAGCAGATTCTGCACAGTTCCTATCCCTTGATGCTGCCAACTCTGGATTCAAAGTCTGTGGCAGGAGTGTCTGATTAGCAGAGCCTAGGTCATGTGACTTCTCCCTAGCTGCAAGGGACTCCGAGAAAATGAGCGTCTGGCCTTTCCAGCTTTTATATCAGGAGGTGGTCCTGCCTCTTTTTAAGTAGAAGATTTCCCAAACACAAGAATGGTCACTGTTGGTGCTCAGAGTAGCCTGCCCCAAGATATGCCACAATGGCATCTTGATTATTTTGAATTAAGGTTGCTTGAGAAACAGCTGGTGGAAAAAAAATGATATTTATAAAAACCTCTCTAACATCCCTTTCCAGAGAAGGCAATGGCACCCCACTCCAGTACTCTTGCCTGGAAAATCCCATGGATGGAGGAGCCTGGTAGGCAGCAGTCCATGGGGTCGCTAGAGTCGGACACGACTTCACTTTCACTTCTTACTTGCATGCATTGGAGAAGGAAATGGCAACCCACTCCAGTGTTCTTGCCTGGAGAATCCCAGGGACGGGGGAGGCTGGTGGGCTACTGTCTATGGCATTGCACAGAGTTGGACACGACTGAAGCGACTTAGCAGCAGCAGCAGCAACATCCCTTTCTCTCCTTGATAGTGGGAAATAAATCTCCCATGTGAAGGTATCCTTCCTGTACCAGGAGAGAGAGCATCCTTATCAGCAGAGTTAGGGAATTCAAGGCTAATAAACCTGTATAAACAAATATTGTCACTTCTTCATTCATCTGTTACTCCAAGCCCAAGCCTCTTTCTTTCATTGTTGTTGCTGTTGTTTAGTCACTCAGTCATGTCTCATGTCTGACTCTTTTGTGACCCCATGGACTGTAGCCCACCATGCTCCTCTGTCCATGGGATTTTCCAGGTTAAGAATATTAGAGTGGGTTGCCATTTTCTTATCCAGGGGATCTTCCTGACCCAGGGTTCTAACCAGGGTCTCCTGCATTGCAGACAGATTCTTTACCATCTGAGCCACCAGGGAATCCCATCACAATGAACCAAAAATGATATTGCATAAACATCCTACTTTGTTCAATTCAGAGGTCTCATTTCTGACCTCTGTGCGTATGAATTAATCTTTTTCTCCTGTTAATCTGTCTTGTGTCGATTTAATCGTTAGACCAGCCAAATGAACTCAACATCACCAAGAGGACAAATGTCAATGATATTGAGACTGTTCGTCTCAGATTAGGACTTGAACTCATGTGTGGGGGCTCAAATCCAGCCAAAATCCATGATCTCCCAACTGATATCACACACCTGGTTTTCGGACTTAAAGAAGCTCAGGTTCTTGATGTCTCATGGCAGAAAGAATTCAATGAGAGCCAAAGTAATAGGTAAGAAGTGGATTTATTTAGAGAGGAACACATTCCGCACAGAGGATGTGAGTCATCTCAGAAGGCAAGAGTGGCCTTGAAATATGGTGTGGTTAGCTTTTATGGGCTGGGTAACTTCGTAGGCTAACGTGTGGAAGAAGTGTTCCAGCTCTTTTGGGGAAGCGGTGGAGATTTCCAGGAACTGGGCCGTCGACCACTTTTTGACCTTTAAGGTCTGCCTGGGAATTGTCGTGTCCCCTTTGAGTGTGTCATTTAGCTTGCTGATGTGTTACAACGAATGCATACCGAGGCTCCGGGTTTAGCGGAAGTTGATAAATCCACCATCTTGAACCTATTTAGTTCTAATAAGTTTATGTCATGTCCTCGGACTATACTGTTCTTTTAAAAGTTGTGCCCTGCCCCCTTCCCTCCTGTTTCACTTGCACCTGTTTCCTCATCCAAAAAATAGAAATAATGCTCACCCTTTGCATGGGAGCTGTAATGGCTAAAGGAGCTAGTGGGTAGAAGGGACTCATCCTATGCCTGGCACACAGAAGAGCTTAATTAACGGTAAACATCATTATTGGTGACTTCGGTTCCATTCTAATGTCTCCTCCACTCCTAGCGGTCTCCAAACTTTGGCCTCTCAGCCTACTATGAAATGGAATTCCCTTTGTAATATTTAATGAAGTTAACAAGTTTTCTGGCTCACACAGCAGTTCATCTTTTCCACCATCCTTTCGAACTGAGAGTGCAATGTTTGAAACAGCTCTGGCCTTCCCTCAGGATCCTGTTTACATTGTCAAGGAAAGGAAGTTTCCAGAAAAGGTATTTGTTAGCTCCAAAATGAAATCAACTCAACAAATATTTGATTTAAACATTTTTTATTTTTAGACATTTAAGCATTTAATATCTTTCATTGATTCAGTGGCCAAATAAGGCACCATCTGCTCAGTGCGGAAAGGCACCTGTCAGAAACAAAATACAACTCTGTTGCAAGACACCTGTCTCAGGAGGCCAGCTGCAGACTCCCTGAGAGCAGGTACCATGCTGACTGTGTGTAGTGACAGCTCACCTGGCACACAGGAGCCCTAAGGATGTTTATTGAGTTCACCCTCATCAGTGAAAACCCAAACACAACAATCCTTTTTTCTTTGCCTCCCCCTCACCTCTCTACCTGCCTTTTCCATTTCCAAACCTTCATTTATACTAGAGGAATATGCTTTTCTTTCTTGGAAGATTCCACTGTGGGCAGAAGAGTTTGGTTTTAGAGTTGTTTTTGTTGTTCAGCTGCTAAGTCGTGTCTGACCCTTTGCAACTCCATAGACTGCAGCACACAGTCCTTCACTATCTCCTGGAGTTTGCTCAAATTCAGGTCCATTGAGTCAGTGATGCCATTCAGCCATCTCATCATCTGAGGCCCCCTCCTCCTCTTACCTTCAATCTTCCCCAGCATCAGGGTCTTTTCAAATGAGTCAGCTCTTCGCATCAGGTGGCCAAAGTATTGGAGTTTCAGCTGCAACATCAGTCCTTCCAATGAACACCCAGGACTGATCTCCTTTAGGATGGACTGGTTGGATCTCCTTGTAGTCCAAGGGACTCTCAAGAGTCTTCTCCAGCACCACAGTTCGAAAGAATCAGTTCTTTGGTGCTTAGCCTTCTTTATGGTCCAACTTTTATTTATTTATTTATTTTTTAAGCAAAATACTTTTGGGAAACATATCTGTGTGGGTTTGAGTCCTTAAAGGGCTTTGCCCTGCTTTGAGGCATCTCATGCCTTGCTCCTTGAGACTGAGTGGTAGGGGGAATGAAGCAGGACTCCTTAGATCTTGAATGGACTTGGAAAAGGCCCCCTTGGCTACAGAAGCCCAAAGAAGCTACCAAAGTGAATTTACCCCACTTTTGTTGTGGAAGCTAGACCCTGACCTCCACTCAAACATGTGGATAAGCCTGTCCTCCTCTTGTTGAACTCACAGAAGAATCCACATACTTTGAGCCAGGATGTTAGGGAAGAGTGTAATACAACACAAAGATGGACCTTGGAGTCAAAGAGACCTGGATCTGAATCTTGTCTTTGCAACTTACTAGCTGTGAGACTTTTGGCAAGTATTTTTTCTTTTTGAGTTTGAAATTCTCAATGGCAAATGGAAAAAATAGTATCTCCCAGGGTAACTGCGAAAGGTAAATCCCAGGAGAAAACTTACATGAACGCACCTTGCAAAGTGTCTAGTGGATATTTAAACACAGGATGGAGAAGAGATGTCTGGAAAGAAAGAATTTGGCAGTGTTTTTCCAGACGTATTCTTGTGTGTGTGTCTGTGTGTGTCTGTTTGGCCACATGGCCCTCAGGGATTGTAGTTCTCTGACCAGGGATCAAACCTATGCTCCCTGCATTGGGAGTGTGAAGTATTAACCACTGGACTGCCAGGGAAGTCCCTCTCCAGACATACTGAAGTGAGCATTTTTATAGTGGGATGACAGGAGCTGTATAACTCTGGGTCAGTCTTCCTACTTCCAAGATCCTCAGTTTTCCCTCAAAAGGGATATCTGACTACCTCCTAGAATTTAAGATTAAATGTTGGAGTGTGTTACTTTCTGTAACAGAATACAGATTTATTACCTTGTTTCCAAGATGTTGTCAATTATAAAATGTACAATTGGTTAAAAAACAGCTTTTTGAGAGGAAAAAAATACAACTTTGTTAATGGACCCATCAATTTTAAAACATATTCTGACTTCAGAATCATTAAAATGGGAACAAGCATATGTCTTGCAATGAAGAAATTCATGATAATAATGGTGGTTCCCATTTGGAAAGCATCTGTTGGGTGCCAGGCACCACCTGAGCTACTTTCCTAGGTCCTTGACTTGTCATGGTCACCCAGTGGGGCAGACATTATTCCACTTCATGTTAGGAAACAAAATAGGGAGGAGTCGAGTCTCTCTCCCAAGGTCTCAAGACCAGGAAGTAGGGCTTAGAAAACAGGTCACTTTAATCCCAATTCTTTCCTTTTTCAACTGTTCTCCAGGCTAAGGAGTCAAAGAGATGAGTTCTGTCTAGGGGAATGGTTTGTGAATATGGTACTTTGAATATATCCAGAATCTTTGTAAAGTGACCAGGAAGGGTAGAGGTAACATTAATAGAGTTGAAATCTAATCAGTCTCCAAATACCTGACCTTGGAGGGAAGGTGGTAACTGGAGAGTAAGGACTGCTCAGAATCCAGATACAGGGAAGCCAAGAAATGAGCCCGAGTCCAGGTTAACCCAGCCACACCACCCCCTGGGGTGGGAGGGGCCCTGGCCAGTCTCCAGGCTCATTCTTGGCCGTGGACACTGCAATAGCTTTCATCCCATTGGCCATTCTTCCCATGTTTTCCTAAGGTCATCCTGTGTCCTTGACTTTGACTCTTTACTAAAGATGTAGACACCTTTGGAGAATTCAGTTTTTTCTATAACCTTTCTTGAAGATGGAGAAATATGCAGATGAGTTGTCAGAAGCTAGCTAGCATTCATTTAGTCCTAAAACAAGTTATATATGAACAAGTTGAGTTTTGGTTAGTTAGTCCCAGTTAGTTCCCCTGTGCCTGATTATGGGATCGAGTATTGGGCTGCAAAGCTATGGATAGGGCCCTTCCTCTGATATGACCCCAGGCAGACCCACTCAGGAGCATGTCCTGACTCCTGACTCCTAACCAGAAGAGGCCCAGGCTATCTGCTTGCCTGCCTACCTGTCTGTCTGTCTAGCTGTTGCATTTAGGGGAGACAGCTAAACCCACATCAGAGGATTCCCAACGTTAGCAGAACTTTTAGGAAGGGTGGTGGCAGGGATACGGATGAAGTTGGGCTGGGGCCTGGCAGGATGGGGTTGGGGGTCGCCAGAAGCATAAGGGATTGAGTAAGAGATGCCCCCGTCAACCCGACCAGAAGGGACTCATCGTGAAGCTGCCAGAGGAGAAATGTGCTTCTTGGTCTTGACTGAAGGCTCTTTGGACAGTGGCCGAGACAGCACCAGTGAGGGAGTCACCGAGTCTCCACGTGGATATCCACAGGGCTGAAGGTCACCGTTGCAGGCTGCTGGCTGCTGTTGCTGTTTGCGCCCAGGGCAGAAGGGGAAGCTGGCTTGGGGCCCTTGGGTTCCAGCTCCCGTCGCGTCCTCATTTTCCTGTAAGGAGACACCCACATAAGGCTGAGTCTTCCTCGTGTGTGCCCTGCGGAACAGGCTCTGTAACCACAGCTCCATCGAGGAGATTAATGTAGATACCGATATTGATATAGTTTCCTGTGCTATACAGCAGGACCTTGCTGTTTATCTGTTTTCTATATAGTATCTGCTAACCCCAAACTCTTAATTTATTCCTCTCCCCTGATCCCACCTTTTCCCTTTGGTAACCATAGGTTTGTTTTTTATGTCTATGAGTCTGTTTCAGTTTTATCTTATTTACTTATTTCATTTTTGGCCACACTGCCAAAAAGAATCCCTGACCAGGGATCAGACGTGCACACCCTGCATTGGAAGTGTGGTATCTTAGCCACACTTAGGGAAAGCCTCTGTTTCTGTTTTATAAATAAGTTCATTTGTATCAGATTTTAGATCCCATATGCAAATGATGTGTGTGTTAGTCATTCAGTCGTGTCCGACTCTTTGCGACCCCATGGACTGTAGCCCGCCAGGGTCCTCTGTCCATGGGATTCGCCAGGCAAGAATACTGGATTGGATTGGCATTCCCTTCTCCAGAGGATCTTCCTGACCCAGGGATCGAACTCTGGTCTCCTCCATTGCAAGCAGATTCTTTACCGTTTGAGCTATAGGGAAGTCCTTATATAAATTATATCATATGATATTTGTCTTTTTCTGACTTACTTCACTTAGTATGATAACCTCTAGGTGCATTCATGTCCTGCAAATAGCATTATTTCATTCTTTTTCATGGATGAGTAGTATTCCATCCTGTATGCATACCATATCTTCTTTATCTATTCATCTGTTGATGGACATTTAGGCTGTTTGCATGTCTCGCTATTGTTAAGTAGTGCTGCTATGAACATTGGGGTGCATGTACCTTTTTGAAGTATGGTTTTTCTCTGGATATATGCCCGGGAGTGGAACTGCTAGTTCATATGAACATCAGCCCTGAATACTCATCAGAAGGACTGATGCTGAAGCTGAAACTCCAATAGTTTGGCCACTTGATGTGAAGAACTGACTCATTGGAAAAGACCCTGATGCTGGGAAAGATTGAAGGCAGGAGGAGAAAGGGATGACAGAGGATGAGATGGTTGGATGGATTCACTGACTCGATGGACATGAGTTTGAGCAAGCTCCAGGATTTGGTGGTGGACAGGGAAGCCTGGTGTGTTGCAGTCTGTGGGGTCGTAGAGAGTTGGACATGACTTGAGCGACTGAACTGAACAGATGGAAATGGCAACCCACTCCAGTATTCTTGCCTGGAGAATCCTATGGACAGAGGAGCCTGGTGGGCTATAGTTCATGGGGTTGCAAAGAGCTGGACACAACTGAAGTAACTTAGCACTCATGCATGGTTACTCTCATTTTAAGATTTTTAAGAAATCTCCATATTGTTCTCCACAGTGGCTGTACCATTTGCATTCCCACCCACAGTGCAGGAGGGTTCCCTTTTCCCCACACCCTCTCCAGCATTTATTATTTGCAGATTTAAAATTTTTTTTTCCAATAAATATATGTGTATTTTTTCATTCCACACACTGAACATGTTTCTCTTGTCCAATTTAATCTGTGTATGGTTTAACTTGCAGTGCCTGGAGGAAGCAACACCACGTGATACTGGGCCACCACATTTTTAAAGGGAAATTGCTATTTTTTCTTAAAAGTACTTTTAATTAAAAATATTCAAAAACACAAATGGGACCACTAAACTATAATGATCAGTATGAGGTGATACCTCATTATAGGTGGTTTTTTTTTTCAAATTTTTATTGGAATATAGTTGACTTATAATATTGTGTTAATCTTAGCTGTACAGCAAAGTGAATCAGCTATACATATACATATATCCACTCTCTTTTAGATTCTTTTCCCATATAGAGGGTATTACAGAGTACTGAGCAGAGTTCCCTCTGCTATACAGTAGGTTTTTATTAAGTATCTATTTTATATAGAATACTATTTATATGTCAATCCCAATCTTCCAATTTGTCCCTCTCTCCTTACCAACTGGCAACCGTAAGTATATCTGATATATCTGTAACTCGACCTCATTATAGCTTTGATTTGCAATTCTCTAACATTCAGTCATGTTGAGTGTGGCCATCTGTGTGTTTTCTTTGGAGCAATGTCTATTTAGAGACATCTCCACTCTAAAGATGATAAAATCAAGGCATGGAGAGGTTCAGTAACTTGACTGCTTTTGACAGACTTAAGACCAAATCCAGGTTTCTCAGTTCCCAGCTCAGGCATCATTGTAAGTAGGATGGGCTGAGCAGAGCCTCCATCTGGATTTCAACCTAGAAAGGGGCTCAGAGTTCCAGCAATGATGGAGAAGAATGATAGGTAGACCTTGGGGTTGGATGCCACTTCTTGGTTTGAAATAGACCCAAATTGTAAATATTTTTTTAAAATAACGTATGAAATAATAATATTATTATTATATGTGTAATGGTAGGAATATTTTCTCTGAAACAAGATGGATGAGTTTGAATCCCAACTCTATCAATCAGGGTTGAGTAAACGCTGGGCTGGAAAAAGCACAGGCTGGAATCAAGATTGCCTGGAGAAATATCAATAACCTCAGATATACAGATGACACCACCCTTATGGCAGAAAGTGAAGAGGAACTAAAAAGTCTCTTGATGAAAGTGAAAGTGGAGAGTGAAAAAGATGGCTTAAAGCTCCACATTCAGAAAACGAAGATCATGGCATCTGGTCCCATCACTTCATGGGAAATAGATGGGGAAACAGTGGAAACAGTGTCAGACTTTATTTGGAGGGGCTCCAAAGTCACTGAAAATGGTGACTGCAGCCATGAAATTAAAAGACGCTTACTCCTTGGAAGAAAAGTTGTGACCAACCTAGATAGCATATTCAAGAGCAGAGACATTACTTTGCCAACAAAGGTCCGTCTACTCAAGGCTATAGTTTTTCCAGTGGTCATGTATGGATATGAGAGTTGGACTGTGAAGAAGGCTGAGTGCTGAAGAATTGATGCTTTTGAACTGTGGTGTTGGAGAAGACTCTTGAGAGTCCCTTGGACTGCAAGGAGATCCAACCAGTCCATTCTGAAGGAGATCAGCCCTGGGATTTCTTTGGAAGGAATGATGCTAAAGCTGAAACTCCAGTACTTTGGCCACCTCATGTGAAGAGTTGACTCATTGGAAAAGACTCTGATGCTGAGAGGGATTGCGGGCAGGAGGAGAAGGGGACAACAGAGGATGAGATGGCTGGATGGCATCACTGACTCGATGGATGTGAGTCTGGGTGAACTCTGGGAGTTGGTGATGGACAAGGAGGCCTGGTGTGTTGCGATTCATGGGGTTGCAAAGAGTCAGACATGATTGTGCGACTGAAGTGAACTGAAACTTGGACATGTCACTTAATCTTCCCCTGCCTGTTTCAAAAGTATAAAACTGGGGATATAGAATACCCACTTTCTGACACTGTTATGAAGACTAACTGAGTTAATACATGTAAGGAGCTTAGAATTGTCCCAGCACATAGTAAGCTTCCCTGGTGGCTCAGCTGGTAAAGAATCCGCCTGCAATACAGGAGACCTGGGTTCGATCCCTGGGCTGGGAAAAGGCTACCCACTCCAGTATTCTGACCTGGAGAATTCTATGAACTGTATAGTCCATGGGGTTGCAAACAGTTGGACATGACTGAGCGACTTTCACTTTCACTTATAGTAAGAGATCAATATATGTTAGCTACCTTTACAAATAACATTGTCATTATAAAAATAATGCAGAAATCAAGAAGCGCACCCCCTGACCATGCAAAAGCCAACCTACCAACTAACCTACTCTAAATTCCATTATGCAGACATACCAGTTGTTAATACCTTGCTGTGTATTATTTGAACTTTTCCTGGGTGTGTGTGTGCAACCCATGCATATGATCATGATATACCTACTGCCTTGCAAATTTTGACAATATGTTGTAAACAGTTTTTCTCATCAATAAATACATTTCTATAAAAACTTTTTTTTTTTTTTTAATGGCTTCTGGGTCTTCTATGATGTAAATGAATGCAGTCTTTTTATTTTGATTTCTTCCCTCAAAAGAACAACCTTCTAGCAAAGTTGTGACTAGAGGTGATAACACAACATTTATTCTTTTTGCAATCAATTTATATTATTTTATTTCCTCTTATTTGATCCCAGAAAGTAAAGTTGCAGGTATGCACATTTCAGTGTTTGTCACACCAAGCACTTACATGGGCCACTCAGTATAACCTCACAGAGGGCTCTCCAACAGAAGAGGATTGAAACACCACTTTCCTATCTGTAAATTACATGAGTTTATCACAGAGCTCAAGATCATTATCATGGGACTTCCCTGGCAGTCCAGTGGTTAAGACTCTACGCTCTCAATGCAGGAGGCATGGGTTTGATCCCTGGTTGGGCTAAGATCATGTATGTCATACAGGGTAGCCAAAAAAAAAAAAAAAAAAAGCCATTATCATTATTGTATATCGAAAATACTTCTCCAAATATAAAAATCTATGGTCACTGTGAAGTTCTTCCAGTAGTGAAAGTGCAGTCGCTCAGTTGTCTGACTTTGTGACCCCATGGATTGTAGTCTACCAGGCTCCTCCATTCATGGAATTTTCCAGGCAAGAGTACTGGAGTGGGTTGCCATTTCCTTCTCCAGGGGATCATCCCGACCCAGGGATCGAACCTGGGTCTCCCACACTGCAGGCAGATGCTTTACCGTCCAAGCCACCAGGCAAGTTTATTCTTCCAGTAGAATAAACATCCAAAAAGGACCCACAAAAGGTAAGAGCATTTGAAAATGGACTCAAAGATACTGCTGGGCACGTAACAGGCAACCACAAACATTAGCTTCCATTCTAGCATCGCTGAAGGGACCAGATGGTTCTAAAGCCCAGGGCGTCCCATACCTGTTGTACATCTTCAGCAAGATCAGAACCACGGTGAATATGATGATGACAATCACCACAACGGCAGCAATGATGGCTCCAGAACCTACGAGGAAGAGAGGAGTGGAGATGGCCAGTGTGCCGTGGAAGTGTTAGTTGCTCACTCATGTGCAGCTCTTGGTGACCCCATGGACTGCAGCACACCAGGGAATTTCCAGGCAGGAATACTGGAGTGGGTAGCTATTCCCTTCTCCAGAGGATCTTCCCGACCCAAGGATCGAGCCTGGGTCTCCAGCATGGCAGGCAGATTCTTTACAGTCTGAATCACCAGGGAAGCCCAGGCTAGTGTGCAAAGGGAGTCCAAAGAAGGATGTGGAAGGTGGGAGCGGGACCCATATGGTGGCACTCTGCATCCTCCCTGGGTCCAGGAGAGGACAGAATGCCACACTCACTGCTGGAACACTCACTGCGGACCCCAGGAGAGAATCGCTCCAGAGTGGCAGAGCACCTCTACTTGCTGTGTGTGTGAGGGCCCTCAGCACATTACCTGCCAAAATTCTGCTGAAGGTCCAGTCCTGCTTTTATCATCCCCAACATAACTTCAAACTTCTTGCATGAAACAAAACATCCTTGCTTCTTTTTGATAATACAAAAGTAATATGCCATTTTTGTAGATTTATATAATTTTTTGACTGTACCATACAGCATGTAGGATCTTAGTTTCCTGGCCAGGGATTGAATCCATGCTTTTGCATTCAAAGTGTGAAGTCTTAACCACTGGACTGCAAGAGAAGCCCCTGTAGATAATTTGGTAATATAAATACAAGCCAAAAAGGAGGGGAGGATAAGACCTCATTGCCCCAAGAACCACTGAGAGTCTACATATGTATACATTTACCAATGTGATCATATTTTTGCATATATACATATTAAATATCCATAACCTTTTGAATAATTTAATAATCCTACGTCTGAAAGTCTATCTTAAGAAAATATTTATAATATGGAAAAATATGCATTTGATAAAAATGGAACCATGTTCCATAAACTGTTTTATAACAAAATATCTTGATCATATTGCTATATATTTGTCTTCATGACTTTTGAAGGCTGTATAGTACTCCATTGGTTGGCTGGCCATGATTTATTTGCCAATTCTTTATTGAGGATATTTATGTTGCATTCAATTTTACACTATTAAAAACAAAGCTATAATGAATGTCCTTGTAGCTTAATATCTCAGATTCTACTTTCAATATCAGCGCCCAATCCTAATGTCAATTTCTAATTTTAGGTTCAAGATCAATATCCCTTGGAGAAGGCAATGGCACCCCAACTCCAGTACTCTTGCCTGGAAAATCCCATGGACAGAGGAGCCTGGTGGGCTGTGGTCCATGGGGTCGCTAGGAGTCGGACACGACTGAGTGACTTCACTTTCACTTTTTGCTTTCATGCATTGGAGAAGGAAATGGCACCCCACTCCAGTACTCTTGCCTGGAAAATCCCATGGACGGAGGAGCCTGGTAGGCTGCAGTCCATGGGGTCGCTAAGAGTCAGACACAACTGAGCGACTTCACTTTCACTTTTCACTTTCACGCATCGGAGAAGGAAATGGCAACCCATTCCAGTGTTCTTGCCTGGAGAATCCCAGGGACGGGGGAGCCTGGTAGGCTGCCGTCTATGGGGTCACAGAGTCGGACATGACTGAAGTGACTTAGCAGCAGCAGCAGCCAATGAAGGAGACTTGGGTTTGATCCTTGGGTCAGAAAGATTCCCTGGGGAAGGAAATGGCAACCCACTCCAGTATTGTCCCCTGGGAAATCCCATGGACAGAGGAGCCTGGCGGGCTATGGTCCATGGGGTCACAAAAGAGTCAGACACGAGTTAGCAACTAAACAACAGCAGCAGCACAGATGATGAAACGAGCCCAGAGCAGTGAAGTCACGTGCTCAGGTTCACGCAGTTGGCAAATGGCATTATTGAGACCCAAGCACTTTGTCTGCAGAGGCCACGCTCTTGACCTTGACACCAGGAGCTAAAGACAAACTCTGTCCCACCCTCGATCCCCTGGCCGCCAAGCCAAGTTGACTTACTCTTGTACAGAAAGTCTTCTCCTCTGGTGGTCATGTTCAATGAGAAGATGGTGTTACCCCCCAAAGGGGTGGCTGTGGTCATCTCGATGTGCTGAGAAGGAAGATGAAATTTTGGTTAAAACCAGTTATTTTATAATCCCTGTATGATGCCTCTTTTGGTCTTCATCTGGGTGACTGGAGAAAATATTTAAGCATGTAGTTTCTCTTCAGTTAGTTCAGTTCAGTTGCTCAGTTGTGTTCGACTCTTTGCAACCCCATGAATCACAGCATGCCAGGCCTCCCTGTCCATCACCAACTCCCAGAGTTTACTCAAACTCAGGTCTATCGATTTGGTGATGCCATCCAGCCATCTCATCCTCTGTCGTCCCCTTCTCCTCCCACCTTCAATCTTTCCCGGCATCATGCTCTTTTCCAATGAGTCAGCTCTTCGCATCAGGTGGCCAAAGTGTTGGAGTTTCAGCTTCAGCATCAGTCCTTCCAATGAATATTCAGGACTGATTTCCTTTGGGATGGACTGGTTGGATCTCCTTGCAGTCTAAGGGACTCTCAAGAGTCTTCTCTAACGCCACAGTTCAAAAGAATCAATTCTTCGGCGCTCAGCTTTCTTTATAGTCCAGCTCTCACATTCATACATGACTACTGGAAAAACCATAGCCTTGACTAGACAGACCTTTGTTGGCAAGTTTCTCTTAGCAGCAAGTAAACATCAGGCCTTTTACTATATACTATGGGGGTCCACGGAGAAGGCAACGGCAACCCACTCCAGTACTCTTGCCTGGAAAATCCCATGGACGGAGGAGCCTGGTAGGCTGCAGTCCATGGGGTCTCGAAGAGTCGGACATAGCTGAGCACTTCACTTTCACTTTTCATTTTCATGCATTGGAGAAGGAAATGGCAACCCACTCCAGTGTTCTTTCCTGGAGAATCACAGGGATGGGGGAGCCTGGTGGGCTGCCGTCTATGGGGTCACACAGAGTCGGACACAACTGAAACGGCTTAGCGACAGCAGCAGCAGCATGGGAGTTCCAACTCATTGGAAAAGACCCCGATGCTGGGAAAGATTGAAGATAAAAAGAGAAGCCGGCAGGATGAGATGGTTGGATAGCAACACCGATTCAATGGATCTGAACATGAGCAAACTCTGGGAAATAGTGGAGGACAGGGAAGGCTGGTGTTCTGCAGTCCATGGGGTTGCTAAGAGTGGGACACAACTTAGCAACTGAACAATGAACAATGGAGAGTTAAAAATAAGGTTTGACATTTTTAAAGATTCCATTTTTCAAAGCAGTTTCAATTTATTCAACAATATTTATTCAACTCCTCCTAACTATGTTTCACACCGAGTATCTAAATTGATCTTCTGGAGAATGTGTGAGGAAGGTTATTGTTGCCATTTTACTGATGAAACTGAAGCCCTCCATACCACATGGAGCCCCAAGTTACCCAGGAGAACTGAACCCAGGGCATCTGTTGCCCATGCTAGTGAGACTTTGACCACCCTACAACAATGCCTGAAATGCCTCTCCCGGTTTCAAAATCTTTACAATGTAAGCTGGGGGTGGGGGGAAGCAGCTAAAAAAACTAACTATGATGTATGATATAAGCAGTCAGTGAGATGAGCTATTGGGTTGTGAAGAGTGACTTCAAGATGATTAATTTGAATGGGCCTTGAAGGATGGGCGTGGTTTGGGCTGGGGGTGGGGTGAGAGGCAGCTGAAGTTGCACAAAACCCTCCAAGCAAAGAGGGCATCTTCTTTGCACAAGGCTGCTGTCGGTGCCCTCACATGTGGCATCTGTCAGCTCATTTAATGCTCTCAATCATTGCATTTTTCTGCTGGGAAACTAACTGAGGCTCGGTGTGGCTGAGTGACTCGACCATGGTCCCCCAGCTAGGGAGACGTGGAACTTGGCCCAAAGGCCAACTCCTTGCCTCCAGAAGCTCGCATTCTGGTGAGCGTGAGAGACCCTGGGTTTGATCATGGCATTCCCAGGCTCAAAAAACAAGCCATCTCCCCAGTACCCACACCTGAATGTCTGGAAGTGAAAGCCCTTCACTGGCTGTCTCCAACCTCCTTTTCAGCCTCCTGGCTCCCCACACCAACCTCTGTCAAATCGTTGGGACAATGGGCCACTCCGTCCTCCCACATCACTCCCGGTCTTTGCTGTCTCTGAGCTGTGGCTACAGGCTTTGGCTCGCCCCAGGTCTCCTACCTGTGCCAGCTCGTGATGGAAACAGGGGCCAGCACCCCCTCCATTGGGGTCACCTGCAGCCGGGCTGGTGGCTCTGGTGGCTACGACCTGTTCCCGGCCAGCCCTCCCATTCTCAACCACAGAATGACCCCGTGTGGCTGGGCCTGCTGATCCACAGGATGGGCTCTGCCTTCCCCGTCTCTGCCTTCCTTTAAGTCTTGAAGTCCTGCCTCAGTCACAGACCCAAGCCCCGCTTTGTCTGTCCCTTCCTCCCCTGAACCAGATACTCAGGACTTGGATGACTCAGGCTCCCTGAAGGACCCCTCTGTGGCGCTATATGACATCCCCACACTGGCCAACCTTCTGGCCTGGCTGAGCTTCCTGTCTCCAGTCCACCTTAAACAGGCTTGGGTTACCAGCCATGCTCTGCTGCCCACTCCCCCTCCAAAAGGAAGCTTCCAGATTCAGCCCAGTCACCTCCAGGAAGACTTCCCGCCAGACGGAATCCACCCTCCTGCCCTCCGCTCTCCCACAGCAGCGCTCAGCAAAGATGCACTGCCACGGCCCGTGCCTCCGTTCTGGGTCTGGCAGCCAACTTTCTGCATTCATTGTCAGGCCCTTGAGTTAGAGACTGCTTTTGGCTTTTTTCCCACATCTTTCTGCCTCCTTCAGATAAAAAGAGTCTGGCTCTCCTCACCTTTGTGGGTGGAAGGACCTGGGTGAGTGGTTGAACTTCTCCTAGCTGGGTTTGCTGTTTGTAAAAGGAGGCAGCTTTTCCCAAGGGAACTGAGGGTTCAAGGTTAAGTATGGAAAGTGCTTTTAAGTGCTCAATAAGGGGTATCCCTTAGGATTTCATCGGGTGTTAGTGAATATTGGCTGAACTAATTAGATAAAGTGAAAGTGAAGTCGCTTAGTCGTGTCCGACTCTTGGCGACCACGTGGACTGTAGCCTACCAGGCTCCTCCGTCCATGGGATTTTCCAGGCAAGAGTACAGGAGTAGGTTGCCATTTCCTTCTCCAGGGGATCTTCCTGACCCAGGGATCGAACCCAGGTCTCCCACTTTGTAGGCAGACGATTTTACCATCTGAGCCACCAGGGAAGTCCAAACTAATTAGAGACAGGGGCTCAAAACAGGAAAAAAAAAATTCTTTTTATAAAAACAAGTATGGACCAACAAGAGAACATGGAATAAAAGTCTTCCCCAACCTTCCACCCCCAACTCCTACTCCCAGGGAGAGGTAGCGGAACTGCTCCCTCCCGCAACACACACCGCTATCTTGGCACATAAAGACTTTTAATATGCATTGCCTAAACTCTCTGCTTCTGTCTCCACCAATATCAAGCTGAGAACACTCACCAGTAATGCTTTCTCACAATTTCCCCCCTTTTTTTTGGCTGCACCTTGCGGCTTGCAGGATCTAAGTTCCCCAGTCGGGGATTGAACCCAGGCCCATGACAGTGAAAGCACCGAGTCCTAACCACTAGACCACTAGGGAATTACCCACAGTTCCTTTTAAAAATAGAAAAAAGAGGCAAATACGTGGCCGTTGACCAAGGGTCACCTAAGGAGAGAGAGATGGCATAATCACTAGATAAACTAAACCCTGTCGTGGACTCATTCCCCGTTAAACCAACAAGCACAGAATTGACGGAAGCCATCATCTGAGCGTCCGCCATGTGTGAAGACCCTGTGCCAGATATTTTTATCCATCCTCTGATTTCATTAGCAAATGCCATGTAAACTAGGTCTTCCTTCCCCTTGTTTCAAACAAGGACCCTGAGACTTTATGGCCTGAGTGCTGCAGGCTTGGCAAATGAACCCAGCACTGCAAACTTCGAAGCCTGTATCCTTCCCTCTGCACCACCCGACCCTGGCACACACCGGGGGTGGGGGCAGGGGCTCAAGACCAGTCACTGCAGGAACCCGCACACGTGCACACAGACACATACTGACCGGTGACGGAGCCGTCTAGGGCCACCAGGGCACAGGCTCCTCCGCAGGCCTTTCAGGGTGACCTCCTGGGTGCTGGGTTCCAGGAGGGACTCCCTTTTGGATGGTCCCGGCTGCTCCTCTTTCTGAGAGAAGAATGAGTAATCCCAGAGCATATCTTGCCTCATCTAAGGGCCAAGGGCTCTCAATTACATCTCTGTTCCTACCACATCAGAGAAGGTGGGAGGGAGGGTGGTGGAGTGTTGATAGCCAAGGGTGTGGGTGTTTTCATGTGTGGGGCCCCTGTGATTCTTGTTAACCAAGTGAGGTCCAGCAGGGAGATGTCAGTGTCAAGTATGTCCATGACCAGGGCCCATGGCCACAGAAAATGGGGGAGTGTACAGGGAGGTGAGGCTGAACTTTATGGACAGAGGTTAATTTAATAATAATTTACCATGTGCCCCAGGCACTGTACTCAGTGATCTATGTGAGAGGTCTCATTGAATCCTCATATCTGTCTGATTAGAATACAGTCACTGTGCCCATTCTACAGATGGGGAAACTGAGACTCAGATCAGAGAAGACATCAATCTAACTTCACAAGGCTAATATGTAGCTATGCTAGGATTCAAGCTAGGGTTTGTCTAATTTCACCGCCCCGTCTCCATAAACTCTCACTAGACTGGTCCCCAGACAATGCACAAGGTGCAATGGCCAGCATCTGGGGGCCAAATCAATGTAGGGCTTTGATGAAAAAGTCCTCACAGGCTGTGGAAGAGAGGGCAGAGCTCTTAATCTAACCCTGACCCAGACTGGTCCCTGACCTTGCCTATACTCTGAACCTTTGTCTCCAGCAGAGCCTTAATCATATTTACAGAATCTACAAGGAGCTGTTGTTTCCTAGGGTTGTTTACACATGGTTGCATGTGGGAGGTCAGTTTGGGAAGAGATGGAGAGTCATGACCATTTACTCACTGAACCATCCTTTTCTGTTCCTTGGTCAGGTATAAGGTCATAGTGAGTGAAGTGGCTCAGTCATGTCCAACTCTCTGCAACCCCATGGACTGTAGCCCACCAGGCTCCTCCGTCCGTGGGATTTTCCAGGCAAGAACACTGGAGTGGGTTGCCATTTCCTTCTCCAGAATCTCTTCCCGACCCAGGGATTGAACCCGGGTCTCCCATACTTTAGGCAGACGCTTTACCGTCTGAGCCACCAGACAAGTCCATAAGGTCATAACTTGAGGATCAATGTTGCCAGACCCCACCTGTCCAGAATATCCCTCTCCCTTCCGCTCTGCCTCCACGGTATCCTCCTCTGTCTGGCCTAGCCTAGATGTTCCTCCCTGGATAAGAAAACCCAGATGCTATCAAGCCTGGCAGACCGCTACCCAAATGGCCAACTGTAACTCAGAATCGGGAAGCCATGAATGCCTGAGACCCGCCAAGACACTGGGATTGATTTCTCTCATTCATCTGAGAGATGGGAGATTCAGCATGACTTGGTTTCTTCCACAAAAACCTAACTACTCCCAAGCTGTCCCTTAGGTTAGTGGTATGGTTTAATTGTCAGAAAAGTAACTTTCATTTTGGAACCAAAATCTCTTCCCTTGTGATTTTAACCCATTGGTCCTAATTCTCTTCCCACAGAAGTAACCTATATTACCTCTTACACATGACAATGGTCATGTTTAAAAGCCCTTACACGTACAAAAAGTTAAAGTTCTATGAATGGAACAGTGATGGTAGCTGAAATCAGCATGTCATTTTCACCTTCTACCAGTAGGCGGCAACAGCAGTCGGCTTAGTATGCTCCTCTGACCTTAACCAACAAATGATCGGTAGACGTCCAGTTGGGCTTCCCAGGTGGCTCAGTGGCAAAGACTCGCCTGCCAATGCAGGTGACGGGGGCCTCAGTCCCTGGGTTTGATAGATCCCCTGGCATAGGAAATGGTTGCCTGCCCCGGTATTGTTGCCTGGAAAATTCCATGGACAGAGGAGCCTGGTGGCTTATAGTCCATGGGGTTGCAAAGTGTTAGACATGACTGAGCACGTACAAATGTCCCGTGAATCCAACCTGTTTCTAAGTCGAGATGCTTTCTGCCCTTGAAAACAGCAACTATATGTTCTCTGAGGATTTTATTCTCCAGGATAAATATTCTCAGCTTCTTCAAACAGTCTTTAGTACCCCTCATGAATAGGTTCCTCATTTCTCTATGTGTCAGTACCTTCCTTAAATAAAATACCCCAAAGCGGATGCTTGACTCCAAAGGGGACCTGAACTGTCCAGAATGACATTTTTCTTGACAGTGATCAGACCTGAGCTTGAATTCAGTTATTTACTAGCTGCGTGATCTTGGTCAACTTTCTTCACTTCTTAGTTTTCTGATCTAAAATAAGAATTATAGGCTCCACGGGGTCATGTGAGAATTAAATGAGATAAAACATGTGATACATTTAGCACAGGGACTGGGCACAAAACTATTTATATTACACTGGATTAATGCAAACAAATAGCTCCTTAGCTTTTCAGGCAGCCACAGCCCACTGCTCCACACACCCTGCTGGGACACCACCCCCAAACCTTTTCTTCATTTATCTTGTGCTTGTTTATGTTCTGTCAAAGCCTAGGACTTTCTACACTCAGAGACCTTTGGAACTAGAAGGCAATGACAGCTGTATTACACTTGGTGACGATCCTATGATGAGCTGCGGTCTAGTAACCAGACCTCCAGGACACTCTTAGGCAATTGTCTTTTTGAACTTATGTGCAGGACTTTGCACTGATTCCTGTTAGCCTTGACCTTGTTGATTGGGCCCTTAGGAGAGAAACTCCAGCTCCTGCTGGTGGTTCGAGAACTCTTGATGTTACTGTGACAAAGCACGTGGTCTGGGAGCTCCGGACCTGGCAGGGGCTTTGGGGTCAGGGAGTCCTGGGTTTTAATCTTGGGATCCCGGCTGACCAGCTCTACAAGCCAAACCACTTCTCTAGGCCTCAGCATTCTCATTTATAAAACAGGAAAAACAGTCTCATTTATAAAACATTTCCTATCTTGTGGGGTTCTGAGAATAAATGAGATGTTATAACTGCCCAGCACAGTGCCTGCAGGAGGAGAAGGGGGTGACAGAGGATGAGTTGGTTGGATGGCATCACTGACTCCATGGACATGACTTTGAGCAAACTCCAGGAGATAGTGAAGGACAGGGAAGCCTGGTGTGCTGCAGTCCATGGGGTTGCAAAGAGTCAGATACTGAGCAACGGAACAATGAACAGTGCCTGCTGGATGGTGGGTGATCGGTGAACGCTCATCCTAGCTCCTCTTCTCTTTCCCCTCCTGTCTCCCAGTCTGTGTTCACCCTGCCCTTCTTGGAGCCCCCAGTTCTCCACCTGATGTAGTGTTTGCTGTGCTTGGTCGAGTTCAAGTATGAACAAAGAAGTCAGGGAGCCAGACTGTAAAGGCTGATATCCCAAGGAGGGGATCTGAGGAGAGACTCAGCAGAACATCCAGAACACTGACCTTCTCCTCCATCTCCACCGAGGGCAGAGACAGAGGAAAGAGTGAAACCAACCCCAAGCAGGCAAAAGTCCTAATAGGACTGGGAGGGCCTGGGGGCTGCTGGGTGTGCCGGGAAAAAGCATTAAAGAATTCTTAATCTGGGGTGAGAATCAGGAGACATGGTTTCCTTTTGTTACTCACTTGCCATAACACTTTGGAAAGTCATCGTCTTCCCTAGACCTTGATTTTCCCACCTGCAAAATGGCCTAATTTGGAGACGATGTCTAACGGCCTTTCCAACCTGTGGTTCTAGGGTATGGACCAGCCATTCATAGCTGATCTCAAGAACCTGTGTCTTCCTAAAGCTCATCTTTCTTTGTAGCTATCGACTCGGGGGATATTGGATGAGGGAAGACAGTGTGTACAAGTCAGGATGGAAGGCAGGAATCCTTCCTGGAAGGTAGTTGGGACTGTAATAAAACGAGGAGAACTCTACAGAGGGGTTTGACATGGCAGCAGATTGCATATTGGACCCTTTAGTAAGTTCGTAAGTGTTAGTCGCTCAGTTGTGCCCAGCTCTTTGCGACCCCATGGACTGCAGCCCACCAGGCTCCTCTGTCCATGAGACTTTTCAGGCAAGGATACTGGAGCGGGTTACCATTTCCTTCTGCAACAAATAACATAGCCAGCAGTATTAGTAAAGTCACAAGTAAGACTTAAGTTAAGAGCTTCTATTAGATGTAGCCCAGTATATCTCAGGTCATCTGACTTAGTCTACTCTGTAGAATCTTATCTTCCAGGGAAATTATATATTGGCAACACTGTCTATAAGGCACATAGCCCAGTTTTCTAGTGTTACTAGACTGATTATCCTTAGTATGATTTAATTGTTTCCAACACAGAGGAGACTTTAAACCTAAATTACCATAGCCTGGTGTTATAGGAACCTCCAAATGCTTTGTTGAGTACATGGTGATCCCAGTCTGCCTGAATCCAGACTGGCTCCCTCCTACACCCTCCATTCCTGTTGGGTTCCATATCATCTCACCCCACTCTAATTGCTCTGCCTGTACTTGGCTCTGTCCCCTTGTGTGTCAGAGGTCCCAAAGGTGAGGCTGAGTTGGCATAATGCTACCTTGAATTTAGTCCCCCCCCCCCACAATTACATACTGAATATGTTCCTTGCTGTTGGTTCTCAGAAATTAGGAAGCCCATTTCTTGTTCCATTTATCCATCTACTCTTCCATCCTCCCATCCACTCATCCACCCACCCCCCCCACCCACTGTGCACACACTCATTCTCCCACCTGTTCTGTCCACTTTCCATCATTCATTCACCCAGCACCCACCATGTACACAGCTCTGAGATGATTCAAAGAGGGGCCATGGGGATCATGTCTCTACAGCTCAGGCAAAGAGGATGAGAACATTTCTTTTAAGAAAATTTCCTTCTATCAGTAGTTAGTGGGGGGTTATCCCCCTCTTGCCTGGTCCAGCCTTGATCATAGAGAGGTAGCTGATTAACATCATATTGAAGTCCTTTGGAAAAGGCAGTGGCCTGTGGATCTGGAAGTCTGGGTTCTAGGTTTACCACATCTATTAAGTTTTTTTTACCCACCTGTCAATTTCAGGCTTGAACATCCTGTGTTTCTGATTTTTGTGGCCCACATTATATAGAAAGATGCCGCAAGGAGCTTCCCACCCAAGACCTGCAAGTCTAAGTTCCATGTACAAAGTTACAGATGGAAATCCAGACGAGAGTGGTCACAAGGCGGACTTATGCCTGGTGCCAAATGGGAGGCATAGGGTGTGCCAGGAGTCAGTGGGAGGAGGAGACCAGTGGGCGTCCTGGTTGAGACTGACTGAGAGCCGGAATGTGACCTATGCCTTCCATTTACCCCTCAGTCTTTGGGCTCAAGCCAAGGACCCAACTTCCAAGGGTCCTCAAATATACCTGAGCTTCTATATAAATCTCCAGGTGTCCCACTGTCCCCAAGGGAAAAAAGGCACAAGGGTAAAGAGTTGATGGCTCTATGTGAATATGTCAGAGGAAAATAATTCGACCCCAACATTCTGATCAGGAAGGAAAGGAAACTAACATTTAAGGGGATGCTAATGAAGTGTCAGGCGCTATGCATTCACGTGTTTTCTCACTTAATCAACATGACAAGGTGGGTCTTTTATCTCCACTCTCCTGAAAAGGAATGGAGGCTCAGAGAGGTTAAGGGACTTGCCTAAAGTCTTAGAGCAAATGAGTGAGATGCTCAATCTTAAATTCAGATCTACTTCCAAACTGGAGTGGCTGCCTAGTCTTCCAGGAGGTAAGCGATTTTTCTGGGGCTACTCAGAGGGTCAGTGGCCCTGCTGGGGCAGGACTCTTAGTATTTTTACTACGTGGGGGGAGAGAGGAAATTAGCCAAGATGGCATGTTCAGGCTCTCTCACCCCACGTTTTGTAAATAATGACTGTGTAACAGCTGAGCGCATTAAAGCACTGCGCATGCGCATCACGAGATACTTGGTCACGTGCTACTTTGTGCAGTAGGCCTGCGTGAGCTCCGCCTAGAAAACGGCGGCGACTCAGCTGTGTCCGTGGGGTCAGCCAGGAGAAAAGAGAATGTAGCGTGTGTGCTGCCTCGGCCGCGGTGCCAGCCAGGAGAGAATAAACCCATCAGCAATTCCTACAGCTCCTTGAGTTTTCCTCCAGCTTCCCCGCTTGCACCTTGTCTACCGGGGTTCAACGAACCATTCGCGTAAGTGAGATACAGCGAGACAACTGGCGTCGCAAACAGTGCGAACAGCGATACACTACGTGTTGATACTTTGAGCCCAGGAGGTACCACAGAACTCAGAGAATGGCAGGGTTTCTCAGCCTTGGCACTGTGTACCCTTGGGCCACAGCATTCTTTGTTGTGGAGGCATCTTGTGCATTGTGGGACTGGCCTTTACAACCAGATGCCAGTAGCATCCTCCACCTACGACAACAAAAAATGTCTCCAGACGTTTTCCAGTGTCTTCTGGGAGGCAAAATCGCCCCTGGCTGAGAACTACTGGAGGAGAGCTATAGGCTTGTCTCATAACAGCTTCCTAGCCTTTCTATTCAAAAAGGTCTAGACAAACAGGAAAGGTCCCATCTGTACTGACATCTGTGGGTAGACCACCGGTAACATCAAGGATGAGGGTGATGATGGTGGTGGCCACAAACACAGCAGCTGTCATTTAGCAAGTGACTACCATGTGTCAGTTACCACGCTAAACACTTGTATGTATCTTCTCACCTACATTATCACTATTTTCCAGATAAAAAAGCCCTGAGGTTCAGAAAGGTTAAGTGACCCATCCAGGGTCTCAGTGCTAGTATATAGCGGAGCTAGGATGCTTGTTTCCTACGGCTGCCATAACAAAATTACAACTTATAACACAAATTTGGACTTTCCTGGTAGAGCAGTGGATAGGAATCCACCTGCCAATGCTGGGGACACAGGTTCGATCCCCGGTCTGGGGAAGAGACTGAGGCTCAAGAACAGAATACTATAAGAAAAGAATATTCTAAGAACAAGAAAGAGTGCTAGGAATTTAAAATATGACAAAAGTAAAAGTTTAATAGAAGCATTCGAAGACAGCTGAGGAAATGTCTCATAAAGTGGAACCAAAAAAGACTGAGAGAGAAAAGAGGCAAAAACAAATTACTCCAGGAGGTCCAACATTCTAATGATAAGAATGTCAGAAGTGATTAAGTGGAACAAAAATCAAGGGGAAGCAATTACCAAAGAATACCTGGAAATTTCCCAGAAATGAATGACATGAATTTTCAGAATGAGAAGACTGTGGACTCACCAGAAAAGTGAATAAAAAAGACGCACAACGGGGCTCATCATCATTACCTCCCAGAATGCAGGGTGTAAAGAGAATGTCCCACACATCTATCAATTATAAAAAATAGCAAGGTCAAATATCCAGAAAAGGATCAACACTCAGATGAAACCAGATGAACCAACACTCAGATGAATGTCCATGGATTTGACAGCAGCAGTCCTGAAGCTCTGAGCTAACTCTCCAAAATTCTAAGGGAAAATTATCTCCAGCCTAGAAGTGGACAGAAGCCAAACTAAATATTGAGTGGAAGGGTAGAAGAACAACATTTAGGGGCAGAAGAAGCTTCACACAAAAAATCCAGCCCGCCTCATGCACCTTTTCCTGGAGGATTTGCCCCGTGAAGGCGGAGGCGTGAACTGCATGAGACACTCAAAGGACCCAGGGACCAGGGGGCGCCCAGATGATGCCAGGGGTAGCCAGTCTGACTAGGAGGAGGAGGGAGGTGCAGGAGAATTCTGCCAGTCAAGAAAAAAGTGAAACTGGTCGATTTTCTATGTGTTTGTTCAGAGTGAAAGGAGATCCACTCTTCTGCGGGAGAGTTTGGGGGATGAACTTATGATGGAAAATCCAGCTCCTCCAAAAGTCACCTCCCTTCCACTCCTCTTCCCACAAGGTTTCTTTCCCTGATTCCCCACACCTTCTGTGGTGATCCTAGGAGGCAGCGCCCATGATCAGTGGATTTGGTGGAAGCCACTCTGAAAACTCTCCTGACAAACGAGAAAGCTAGGGGCCAGCGAGGGGCCCAGGGCACACAGACAGGAAGGTGCGTTGGTCGTTCACTGGGTACTCTTTCCAGAACTCCTTTCTGATTCGTTCAAGACAAGATCAGTAACAACAATAGCAAGAACCAAAGACAACCCGAAGGAACCCTGGCCGGTGAGTGCACTTAAGTCCCACCTGGACCAGTGTTCCCCCCTCAGCTTTGCCCTCAGCCACCCTGCCTGGTAACTGCCACGTTTCTAAAACACACCAACTGAGGCTTCTGAGTTACTTTTCATTGCTGCCACTGAAGCAAGAACACAGAGATGTAACAGTGTGTAGACCGTGGGCAGGCCACTGTGAACCTCTGAAGGAAAATAAATTGGGCTTGGGAGTGCAGAGAAGAAACCAAACCCAAGTCTCTTCAGAACCAGGTGCCCTGACCTCCAATGCCCCTAGCTAGCTGCTTCTTATTTAAGAACCCAGGCCAGTGCCGTCCTACAAAATCCAATCATCTGAGGTTATCCCTGATGTTGACTTTTCAGAGGTCTGCCTTTGATGCATGGTCTCTCCTCCACCTTTTGCAAGGGCTTGGCTAACCTCCGAGTCTTTGTCATGAAGGAGTTAAGGATGAACGCTGTCTGCAGCATCTGCACGTGACTACAGAACGAGAGGAAACCTGGTGCTGTGCAGCCGCTACGTGACGTTCTTCCTTTGCAGCTCAGTGTCCCAGCCTATGGCGCTCACCACCTCACCGGCTCAGCAGGCTCACCACCCAAACCCCAGCGTGAGGCCTGACGTGGGAGGGCAGGGACCCTGGGCTGGAAGTTAGGCGTCCAGGGTTCGAGTCTTACCTCTGTTACTGCCGTGCTGTGCGACCTTGGGCAAGTCACCTGTCCTGTCTGCACCTCAGTTTGCTCTCCTGCAGAGAGCTCAGGCTGGGACGGTGACTTCCCTCTCACGCTCCCTCCATCCTGCGACTCTCCTGCCTCCCCAGTTTGGTTCAGGACACAGCACCCCCCACACCCTCCCCACGGCTCGCCTGCCTCCCACACCTTCCATTCCAGAAGGAACGGCCCTCCCCTTTCCTGTCTGTGCGGGGGGGCCTGGCAGGCGCTGGGCAGCAGACAGGGACAGGAGGTGCGGGAACAATCCTGGCCATTCAAGCCGCCCGCCCGCAGGGAGCGCTGGCCCGCAGCCAGTCACCACGGGCCCCAAGATACAGAGGGGCATTTGTCTGGGGGACCCAGGTTTGCATCTGAACCTTCGTGCTCTCCTCTCCCTCCCTCTCAGGTGGCAGCTTTGGTAGGAGGTGGGATGTAGGCAGCTCCTCTAAGGGCTGGGAAACTGGACAGGAAGAGGGAGGCGGGAAGAAAGGCAGGCGAGCCACGTGGACAGGGTGCCCACAGTGAGGGCAGCGGGTGGGCACCGTGGGGGTGCAGGAAAGGGCTTTGGACCAGACAGGGGCCGTACGTAGGGAGGGGCGTGGGATCGGGGGCTCGTTCCCCACCCTCACTGACTACGAGGAAAGGACCCGGTGAGCAAGGGGTCCCCTTCGCCTCAGGCCTCAGTTTCCTCCGCTTTCATATGGGGTCAGATGACTTCTCTGGTGGAGGTGTGGGTTGGATGCCCGGTAGAGGAACTAAGATCCCTCATGACTTGTGGACAAAAAACAGAACATAAAACAGAAGCAATATTGTAACACATTCAATAAAGACTTTAAAAATGGTCAACATTAAAAAAAATCTTAGAAAATAAAATGGGGTTGAAAATTCCCTGGCAGTCCAGTGGTGAGGCGTCTACACTTTCACTGCTGAGGGTGTGGGTTTGATCCCTGATCAGGGAACTAAGATCCCATAAGCTGAATGGTGCAGTCCAAAAAACCCCCAAAAAACTTGGGACTGATTATCCCACCTTATGCTGTAAATCAAATAAGATGATGAACTTGCAAAGGGCGTGGTCTAGGGAAGAAAAGCATTTGGACTCAGGGGGACCTGGGTTCAAATCCCACCTCTGTCACATCTAAGTTGGAGGCAACTTATTTACCCTCCAGGAGCCTCATCTTCCTCATCTCAGGGAGAAAAATGATATGTGTGCCGCCAGACAAGATCATAAGGATCAAATAAGAACCAACAGGAAGTACCCTGCCCAGGATATGCGGTTGAATGAATGAAGATGTGGTCAGGGCTGCGGTGTAGCTTTTGCAGGCTGTTTCCACCCTAAAATGGATTCCCACCCCCCTCCCGATTTTAAAAGAAATTAAAACATTTAGATGGCCTTGTATCTGCTCTGCCCAGTGGGTAAGTCGGCCTGGTATTGGGTCAGGGTCCTGGCCGGGCTGCCCTGTCCCAGGAAGGGCCCCCAGTGCCATCTCTGAAGCAGCTCTAGTGGGTCACTGACGCCTACCCCCCACCCCCCAGAGCTGAGCCTGTGGGCGTTTGTTTTTGCCATTATCTTTGTTTCAAAGCAATATGAGCCTTGTTGCCCATGGCTGTCGGGTCCCAGGAGCTCAGCAGGTGTGGCAGCAGGGAGAGTCCAGAGGCCCTGGGTGTGTAGGTCAGCCTGGCTTTCAAGGAGCTGGGGTTGGGGTGATGGGCACTTAACACTCACAATCACCACTCGTCCCTTTTGGGACCACCTCTGTGTTGACTCATTGGAAAAGACTCTGATGCTGGGAGGGATTGGGGGCAGGAGGAGAAGGGGACAACAGAGGGTGAGATGGCTAGATGGCATCACTGACTCGATGGACGTGAGTCTGAGTGAACTCCGGGAGTTGGTGATGGACAGGGAGGCCTGGTGTGCTGCGATTCATGGGGTCGCAAAGAGTCGGACACGACTGAGCGACTGAACTGAACTGAACTGTGTCTAGCCGGAGAAAGCAATGGCAACCCATCCAGTACTCTTGCCTGGAAAATCCCATGGATGGAGGAGCCTGGTAGGCTGCAGTCTATGGGGTCGCTAAGAGTCGGACGCGACTGAACGACTTCACTTTCACTATTCACTTTCATGCATTGGAGAAGGAAACGGCAACCCACTCCAGTGTTCTTGCCTGGAGAATCCCAGGGACGGGGGAGCCTGGTGGGCTGCCATCTATGGGGTCGCACAGAGTCAGACACGACTGAAGCGACTTAGCAGCAGCAGCAGCAGCAGCTGTGTCTAGCACTGTACTTGGGGCTTCACATTCATGATCTCCTTTACCCCTCGTCACACCCATTCTGCTTGATACCCAAGGAAACTGAGGCTCAGAGACGTCAAGCAATTCACCCAAAGTCACAGAGCAGGGTAAGCATCCAGTCTTCAACTTCCCAAACCAGGGGCCTCCCGGTACCTACCCCACCATCTGTGAAGACTCAACGGGAACAGGGAAGAGGCTTGGAGGGTGTGCAGAACGTGGCAAGGCAGTGTGAGCCTGGGGTCCAAGAAAATACGAAAATGAGCAGGAGAGCAGTGCCAGGAAGGGTGTGAGAGGTGTGTCAGGGGTTGAGTGTGCCAGGGACACCTCCTGGGGGTGGTGGGCAGAGCAGGGGAAGGAGGCAGGGCCAGCGTGCCAGCTTTTGCCTCTGTGTTGATTTCTTGAGCCGGCAAGAAACTCAGCCAGGCAGGGCTACTGCCAGACACGCCTGTAGGCACTTTATTTTCTCTGAACTGTGGAGGGCCGCACCTGTTTCCGCACACACCGCGGCAGATCCCGTGTGTTCAGGGAGCACCGCCCCTGAAAGAGGAGCTCAGAGTCACCGAGGAGGATTGCAGGCTGGGGGCTCCGGCTCTGACGTTCGCCAGAGGAGGGAGATTTCTGCTGGGAGCAGGGCGCCTGTCTCCACCCAGTCACACGGCAGCCAGGGGAATGGGGTACACCCTGAGTGTGACCTTTCTACCCAGAGCGGACAGGCTGGAGAGGGCTCACTCCACTCAAAAACCATCAGCTAGGGACTTCCCTGGCTGTCCAGGGGTTAAGACTCTTTTGCTCCCAATGCAGGGGGCATGGGTTTGATCCCTGGTCAAGGAACTGAGATCCTACATGCCACATAGTACAACCAGGATAAAAGAAAAAATCATCAGCTTCACGGCCACCCCAGAGAGCAAGCTTTCTAGAAACAAATCTGACTCTGGTCACCTCTGCTTAGACCTTGAGTGACATCTCACCAGCTAAGATGAATGAAGTCCAAACCCCTCAGCATGTAGACCCGTGCTCAGACATGTGGTAGCTGCTGGCTTCAGGCGGCTGTGGAGTCCTTGAAATGTGGCCGGTCTGAATTGAGATGTGTTATATGTGTAACATACCCGTGGGACATCAAAGACTTTAGCACATAATAAAAGAGCTAAGTAATTTATATCTTGCTTATCTTAGTAAGTTAAAAAAAATATTGATTAGATGTTTGCTAATATTGGGATTGTTGTTGCTGTTCAGTCGCTAACTCGTGTCCCACGCTTCGGACCCCATGGACTGCAGTACACCAGGCTCCCCTGTCCTTCACCATCTCCCGGAGTTTGCGCAAATTCATGTCCATTGAGTCGGTGATGCTATCTAACCATCTCATCCTCTGTCACCCCTTTCTCCTTTTGCCTTCAGTCTTCCCCAGTGAGTCATAGGCCCTTCGCATATATTGGGTCAAATAAAATATATTATCAAAATTTAATCTGTTTCTTTTTACTTTTTTAATGTGGCCACATTTAAAATTACGTATGTGGCTCATAATGTACTGAACTACACTTATTTATATTCTGTCCTTTCTTTGCTGCCTCTCCTACCCACATTAGCTTATTCATTGGCTCCTTTTTTTTCCTTCTTTCTTTGGCGATGCCACATTGGTTGTTAGTTCCCCAACCAGGGATTGAACCTGGGACCTTGGCAGTGAAAATGTGAGTCTTAACCAGTGGACCACCAGGGGAGTCCCCATTTGTTCATTTCTTCATGCATGTATTCATTCAGTGCTGCTGCTGCTAAGTCGTTTCAGTCATGTCCGACTCACCATATGCTAAACACTAGAGGCAATGAGGAAAGAATATAGGCCTGGCATTTGCTCACATGGAGCTTATGAACTATACTTGTATCCTACACACTACTGAGAGTTCCTTGGACTGCAAGGAGCTCAAACAAGTCAATCCTAAAGGAAATCAACCCTGAATATCCATTGGAAGGACTGATGCTGCAGCTGAAGCTCCAATACTTTCAACAATACAACTTTCAACTATACAAGAATAGTTCCAAGCTGAACTCCAATACCTGATTCGAAGAGTTGACTCATTAGAAAAGACCCTGATGCTGGGAAAGATTGAAGGCAGGAAGACAAGGAGACCACAGAGGATGAGATGATTGGATGGCATCACTGACTCAAGGGACGTGAGTTTGAGCAAGCTCTGGGAGATGGTGAAGGACAGGGAAGCCTGGCATGTTGCAGTCCATGGGATTGCAAAGACTGACACAACTGAATGACTGAACAACACAAACATATATCCCATAGGGTTACTTGCTGCTGCTCATATTCATGCTTTTCTGTAAAATGACTTCTTAATCCTGTCTACCTGGTGAATTCCTATTTATACTTCAAAACCCAAACCTTCCAACACTTTAAGCACTTAAGTCAAATGTTTCGGTTAAAAAAGAATTACCTCATGCAGTTTGTTCACTCCTACCCCCAGTCCCTGCTGGGGTTCTGAACTATTAACCGTGACTCTGCACTTTTACCATTGTGTCAGTTTAAACGTCTAAGATCACTCTAAGATGCCCCCTTCCCCCAACCCCTGGAACCGTCTCACTTACCCTCTTCAATCTTCTTAGATCAACCACCAGCAGAAACTATCTCATTTGTGACCCATCCAACCCTCCAGACCCTAAGATCTGTGAGAGCAGGCACTTGTCTTTGTTGTTCAGAGATGACATCCCAGTGCCTAGTACAGTCCTTGGCACTTAGTAGGCACTTAGATAATGAAGATGGGACTTTCCTGGTGGTCAAGAATCCACCTTCCAATGCAGGGGACTTGGGTTCCATCCCTGATCTGGGAATTAAGATCCCACATGCGGGAATGCAAACTGGTACAGCCACTATGGAAAACAGAGTGGTGATTCCTTAAAAAACTGGGAACAGAACTGCCATATGGCCCAGCAATCCCCCTGCTGGGCACACACACTGAGGAAACCAGAATTGAAAGAGACACATGTACCCCAGTGTTCACTGCGGCACTGTTTACAATAGCCAGGACATGGAAGCAACCCAGATGTCCATCAATGGATGAGGAAGTTGTGGTACATATACACAATGCAATATTACTCAGCTATAAAGGAACACATTTGAGTCAGTTCTAATGAGGTGGATGAAACTGGAGCCTATTATACAGAGTGAAGTCAGAAAGAGGAACACAAACACTGTATATTAATGCATACGTACGGAATTTAGAAAGACAGTAATGACAATCCTATATGCAAGGCAACAAAAGAAACACAGATGTTAAGGAACAGACTTGTGGACCCTGTAGGAGAAGGCAAGGGTGGGATGGTTTGAGAGAATAGCATTGAAACATGTACATTACCACATGTAACATAGATGACCAGTGCAAGTTCGATGCATGAATCTGGGCACTCAAAACCGGCGCTCTGGGACAACCCAGAGGGATGGGGTGGGGAGGGAGGTGGGGGGGAGGCTCAGGATGGGGGGACACGTGTGCATCCATGGCTGATTCATGTCGATGTATGGCAAAAACCATCATAGTATTGTAAAGTAATTATCCTCCAATTAAAATAAATAAATTAATTAATTAAAAGAAAAGATCCCACATGCTTCAGGGCAACTAAGCCCTTGTGCCACAACAAAGACCCAGGGCAGCCAAAAGGAAAAAAAACAAAAGGAAAATAAGATGATGGCCTGTTGGCCAAATGGTGCAGGGTGTTATAACAAAGGTTCTGGGGTCGGACCACTGGGTTCACATCCGCACTCAATTAGCCACTGTGGTCACCACCATCACCATTATATGTCTGCCTTCCCCCTCTTGAGGGCCTGGGCAGTGTCTTGGGCTCTGTCATGCCCCAGCGATTCACAGAATCTAGTCTCTCCCAGAGTTCCCCGTGGCAGGAAATGTCACTGCCATCCACGTAGCCTCTGAGGCCAGAAACCCACTAAAGTCATTGCCTGTCAGCAGTCTGCCACCCTCATCACCAAGCCCTTTCAGATCTACCTTCATTTCCTACACATCTCCTAACTAACCTCCTCCAGCATCCCTATCCCTGCTGGGGTCCAGGCTTCTGTCTTCTCTCACCTGTATGCTGCCACTGCTGCCCAGCGGGCCAGGACTGCCTCTGCTCTGCGTCCCTGCAGTCCTCCACAGCAGCTGCAGTGATCTTTAAAAACCCCAAGTCTACTTCACACTAGAATTTTACGATGGTCAGCAAGTCCTCTGTACAGGATCTGGATTCTGCAGACCCCTCCAGTCGCCTCCCTGTCTGAGTTCTGCTCTGTCACTCTGTCCTGTTGTGGCCACGGGAACTTTGCATATGCCAGAGCACTCTCTCCTCACCTCCTGGCACTTCTGATACTTTAACCCAAGCATCACTTCAAATTCCCATGCTGTGCACCCTCACAGCACTAGGGGTTTAATAGCTTCTGGCTGAACCAAAGCATCCAGTAAGGACCGAGCACAGGTCATAGGCCTTGAGTCTTTCCACCACAAGTGGGCACCAGTAATGAGACAGTAAGACACAGACAGGCTGTGAATGCTATGGAGCTCAGTGTGGGAGAGGGTGCTGAGCAGGGGACCAGAGAACAGGGCAAGCTGCACAGGGAGGGAAAAGCTGAGTGGCGCCATGTGGTCATTAAACAAGTGTTAGTCACTCAGTCGTGTCTGACTCTGCGACCCCATGGACTGCTTTGTCCATGGAATTCTCCGGGCAGGAATACTGGAGTGGGTTGCCATTCCATTCTCCAGGGCATCTTCCCAACCTAGGGATCAAACCCGGGTCTCCTGCATGGCAGGCAGATTCTTTACCATCTGAGCCACCAGGGAAGCTAACATTAATTAACATTAAACAAGGTTTTAATTAAACAAGGGCTCCCCGTATTTACCTGTCACTAAGTGCCAAATCCTCTGGCACTGTAAGTCTATTTGACTGTCTCCTCCACCCTAAGTGGAAAGCACATTGCTGTTGAAATTTTTTTACAGAGGAAACCACGACCCAGAGAGATTAACTAACTGGTCTAAGGTCACCAACCAAGGTGGGATGTGAACTCAAGCAACACGACTTCAGAGTCTGCTCCACATTTCAAAGGGCTGACCATCAGAAAGAGCATTTGATCACTTACTCTGTGCCAAGAACTTTTCTAAGGAATTCACAAAGAAGCTTTTATTTGTATCTTTTTTATTTTTAGAACTCATTTCATCCCATTTTTTCTCCTTCTTCCAGGTCAGCTGGGTATCACTATCTCCATCTTACAAGTGAAGAAACTGTAGTGCACAAAGGTTAACTAACTTGCCTGAGGTCACACAGCCAGCAAAAGTGATTTAACTAGCTGGAGTTTCATTCTTTTAACTCTTTTCAGAGTTCATTCTTTTAACCACTCCACTCCACACCTTCTGCTCTATGAAGGTGCATTATTATTATTATTTTGCTAGGATTTTGTCAGGTGGAGAAAGGAGGAGGGACATTGTGGCTGGGAAGAACAGTGGGCATGAAGACTGGGAGATGGGGGTGAGGATGAACACTTTAGAAAGGGAAGTGTGAGACTGGGGAGGTGGGTGGGGCAGTGAGCCGGGTGGGGCTGTGAGGGTCCCAGCACAAAGGAGCTGAGTGTTCAGGGAAGGTCACAGTGGAGAGTGAATGTGAGGGATGTTTGGGGATTAAGCTAGGGAAGAATTTCCTGCACAGGCAGATGCTAGCACACTTTAATCTCTCCAGAATCCCTACATTGCAGATTCCACGTGAGCTGTTTGAAAACTAGGAGCCTCAGAGCTCCTGACCTGGCTCTGCTGGGCGCCCTTTGGGAAGTTACTGAACCTGTCTGAGCCTCCATCCCTTTCCCGCTCCATGGAGGTAATAAACAGGACCTTCTTCATGAGGCAAAAACGAGGTTATGAATATAAAGCCCCTGGCAGAGTGCTCGGAATAAAGCAGCCCTTTGAGATCTCATTTCTCTCCCTTCCCCAGCCTCTAGGAAGGTCTCCTCAAAGCCCCAGGCTCACCCCAATTGAGGCTAAAATCGGCTGAGAACCACCAAGTTCCCCCTGGAGGCCCCAGGTCAGTTCGATGAGGAAGAAGGGAGGTATCCAAAGTGTCAAGCTATCCAAAGAGCGTCCAAGACTGCGGAAAAATGAGTAATTATAATTTATGTCCTTCTCCTTCCTGCTGTGTCAACTTGGGGTTACATAACTGAACTTCTCTGTGAGGGAGCCCTTGGGGGCCTCCAGGAGGCAGGGTTGGTGGTGACATAAATAAATATTTCTCTGCTCTCTGCCCCGGGCTTGGGCTCTGAGCAAACACCACAGCCTGAAAGGGAGGCCATGACAAGGAGGAAGCTGGGGGAGGTGAGTTCAGGGCTGCGAGTCAGGAGACCTGTGTTCCAGGCCCAGTCCTGACCGGGAGGACGTGGACATCAGGCGACTAGGGGGAGGTGAGTTCAGGGCTGCGAGTCAGGAGACCTGTGTTCCAGGCCCAGTCCTGACTGGGAGGGCGTGGACATCAGGCGACTAGTGAGCTGGGAGGAGAGATCACGGTGTGATCTGGGGAATGCTGGGACCCTCGGGCAGGTCTTTCCAGACTGCTCCCTGCATCCAGGCCTGGCATTCGAAGCTCTTCCCGTCTCTCTCCTGTCTGGTCCCCCATTCCCCCTTGGCACCGACATGCCCCTAACCTTGGACTACTGAGTCCCCCACAACCCCATAGGATTTGTCTCTCTCCTGGAAAGTCCTCTCCTCTCTTTGACATGGTGGTGTGGTGAAGGTGACAGAGGTGGGGGGTTAGAGTTAGACATGGGCTTGAAGGGAAGAGGGAGACAGGGGTGAGATGGTTGGATGGCATCCGGATGCAATGGACATGACCTTGGGCAAACTCCGGAACAGGGTGAGGGACAGGGAAGCCTGGCACGCTGCAGTCCATGGGGTTGTAAAGAGTCAGACACGACTTGATAACTGAACAACAATGGGCTTGAATTCTGACCTGAGTGTCTTTAGGCTTGTGACTTAAGCTCTCTGAGCCTGTTTCCTCCTCTGTAAACTAGACTTGGTGATTCCTGTCTTTTTCCTGGTTGCAATAATCAAATGAGATAATCATTGCTAATAATAATCGGACTCATGTCTTCCATGCAGCCTCTATGCGTGGATGAATTCATTTCCCAAGGAGGTCCTAAAATAGAAGGGAAGACAGACCTGTTTGCTAATTATAAGACTTTCATGTGATAAGTGCTATAAGCAAAGTACCTGAGAGGTGCTGGGAATTCTCAGAAAAGACTGACCTACTTGAGATCCGGGGGAGACTTTGGACAGATCCTGGAGGAGGAAACTAGTACTTATTATTATTAGTCCACTATGCCTCAGGCTGAAGCTCCAATACTTTGGCCACCTGATGCGAAGGCCAATGCATTGGAAAAGACCCTGACGCTGGGAAAAACTGAAGGCAACAGGAGAAGGGGGCGGCAGAGGATGAGATGGTTAGATAACATCACCAACTCAATGGACATGAATTTGAGCAAACTCCGGGAGACAGTGAAGGACAGAAGAGACTGGCATGCTGCAGTCCATGGGGTCACAAAGAGTCAGACATGACTTAGCGACTGGAAAACAAGCATCAGTCACTCTCCTAGAGGCTTGAAAAGCACTGCTAAATGCCTTATGCATGCAAAACCCTCATAAATGCCTGATTTATTTATACAATAAGGTTAAATAATTGTACTTGCACTTGTACCACAATTTTTTAGTCAAAACTCAGGACACTTGTCCTCAGTTCAGTTCAGTCGCTCAGTTGTGTCTGACTCTTTGTGACCCCTGGACTGCAGCACACCAGGCCTCCCTGTCCATCACCAACTCCCGGAGTTCACTCAAACTCATTTCTGTCGAGTTGGTGATGCCATCCAACCATCTCATCCTCTGTTGTCCCCTTCTCCTCCGGCTTTCAATCTTTCCCAGCATCAGGGTCTTTTCAAATGAGCCAGTTTTCACATCAGGTGTCCAAAGTTTTGGAGTTTCAGCTTCAGCATCAGTCCTTCCAATGAATATTCAGGACTGATTTCCCTTAGGATGGACTTCTTGGATCACCTTGCAGTCCAAGGGACTCTCAAGTCTTCTCCAACACCATAGTTCAAAAGCATCAATTCTTCGATGCTCAGCTTTCTTTATAGTCCAACTCTTACATCCATACATGACTACTGGAAAAACCACAGCTTTGACCAGAAGGACCTTTGTTGGCATAATGTCTTTGCTTTTTAATATGCTGTCTAGGTTGGTCACAGCTTTTCTTCCAAGGAGAAAGCATCTTTTCATTTCATGGCTGCCGTCACCATCTGCAGTGATTTTGGAGCCCCCCAAAATAAAGTCTCTCACTCTTTCCCCATCTATTTGCCATGAGGTGATGGGACCAGATGCCATGATCTTCGTTTTCTGAATGTTGAAGTTTAGGCCAACTTTTTCACTCTCCTCTTTCACTTTCATCAAGAGGCTCTTTAGTTCTTCAATCTCTGCCTTAAGGGTGGTGTCATCTGCATATCTGAGGTTATTGATATTTCTCCCAGCAAATCTTGATTCCAGCTTGTGCTTCATTCAGTCCGGCATTTCGCATGATGTACTCTGCATATAAGTTAAATAAGCAGGGTGACAATATACAGCCTTGACGTACTCCTTTCCCTATTTGGAACCAGTCTGTTGTTCCATGTCCAGTTCTAACTGTTGCTTCTTGACCTGCATACAGATTTCTTAGGAGGCAGGTCAGGTAGTCTGGTATTCCCATCTCTTTCAGAATTTTTCACAGTTCATTGTAATCCACGTAGTCAAAGGCTTTGGCATAGTCAATAAAGCAGAAGTAGATGTTTTTCTGGAATTGTCTTGCTTTTTTGATGATCCAACAGATGTTGGCAATTTGATCTCTGGTTCCTCTGCCTTTTCTAAAACCAGCTTGAACATCTGGAAGCTCATAGTTCATGTACTGTTGAAGCCTGGCTTGGAGAATTTTGAGCATTGCTTTGCTAGCGTGTGAGATGAGTGCAATTGTGTGGTAGTTTGAGCATTCTTTGGCATTGCCTTTCTTTGGGATTGGAATGAAAACTGACCTTTTCCAGTCCTGTGGCCACTGCTGAGTTTTCCAAATTTGCTGGCATATTGAGTGCAGCACTTTCACAGCATCATCTTTTAGGATTTGAAGTAGCTCAACTGGAATTCCATCACCTCCACTAGCTTTGTTCATAGTGATGTTTCCTAAGGCCCACTTGACTTTGCATTCCAGGATGTCTGGCTCTAGGTGAGTGATCACACCATCATGATTATCTGGGTCATGAAGGTCTTTTTTGTACAGTTCTTCTGTGTATTCTTTCCACCTCTTCTTAATATCTTCTGCTTATGTTAGGTCCATACCATTTCTATCCTTTATTGAGCCCATCTTTGCATGAAATGTTCCCTTGATATCTCTAATTTTCTTGAAGAGATCTCTAGTCTTTCCCATTCTATTGCTTTCCTCTATTTCTTTGCACTGATCACTGATGAAGGCTTTCTTATCTCTCCTTGCTATTCTCTGGAACTCTGCACTCAAATAGGTGTATCTTTCCTTTTGTCCTTTGCCTTTCGCTTCTCTTCTCAGCTATTTCTAAGGCCTCCTCAGACAACCATTTTGCCTTTTTACATTTCTTTTTCTTGAGGATGGTGTTGATCCCTGTCTTCTGTACAATGTCACGAACCTCTGTCCATAGTTCTTTAGGCACTCTATCTATCAGATCTAATCCCTTGAATCTATTTGTCACTTCCATTGTATAATCATAAGAGATTTGATTTAGGTCATACCTGAATGGTCTAGTGGTTTTCCCTACTTTCTTCAATTTAAGTTTGAATTTGGCAATAAGGAGTTCATGATCTGAGCCACAGTCAGCTCCCGGTCTTGTTTTTGCTGACTGTATAGAGCTTCTCCATCTTTGGCTGCAAAGAATATAATCAGTCCGAAATCAGTATTGACTATCTGATGACGTCCATGTGTGGAGTCTTCTCTTGTGTTGTTGGAAGAGGGTGTTTACTATGACTATTGTGTTCTCTTGGCAAAACTCAGTTAGCCTTTGACCTGCTTCATTTTGTACTCCAAAGCCAAATTTGCCTGTTACTCCAGGTATCTCTTGACTTCCTACTTTTGCATTCTGCTGCTGCTGCTAAGTCACTTCAGTCGTGTCTGACTCTGTGCGACCCCATAGATGGCAGCCCACCAGGCCCTGCCGTCTCCAGGCAAGAACACTGGAGTGGGTTGCCATTTCCTCCTCCAATGAAAGTGAAAAGTGAAAGTGAAGTCGCTCAGTCGTGTCCGACTCTTAGCGACCCCATGGACTGCAGCCTACCAGGCTCCTCCGTCCATGGGATTTTCCAGGCAAGAGTACTGGAGTGGGATGCCATTGCCTTCTCCCACTTTTGCATTCCAGTTCCCTATAATGAAAAGGACATCTTTTTTGGGTGTTAGTTCTAGAAGGTCTTGTAGTCTTCATAGAACCATTCAACTTCAGCTTCTTCAGCGTTACTGGTTGGGGCATAGACTTGGATGACTGTGATATTGAATGGTTTGCCTTGGAAATGAACAGACATCATTCTGTCATTTTTGAGATTGCATCCAAGTACTGCATTTCAGACTCTTACGTTCACTATGAAGGCTACTCCATTTCTTCTAAGGAATTCCTGCCCACAGTAGTAGATATAATGGTCATCTGAATTAAATTCACCCATTCCAGTCCATTTTAGTTCACTGATTCCTAAAATGTTGATGTTCACTCTTGCCATCTCCTGTTTGACCACTTCCAATTTGCCTTGATTCATGCACCTAGCATTCCAGATTTCTATGCAATATTGCTCTTTACAGCATCAGACTTTACTTGTATCACCAGTCATATCCTCAACCGGGTGTTAGTATATTGGGCACCTACCCACCTGGAGAGTTCATCTTTCAGTGTCCTATCTTTTTGCTTTTTCATTGTCCTTGCAAAGGATTTAGGGGCAATGAAGAGTCCAAGAGGAGAATAGAAGCTATAGAATGAATGTAGAAATAGCAGAATTTGCAGGACAGCCCAGTGGTTTCTGAATCATAGACTTCTTTCCACAGTGCCTGGTCTGGCCATGCACTTGCCATACAATAATTGTCTAACAAGTGCTTAGTGGACTGAGGGCAGTGTGTGTGTGTGTGTGTGTGTATGTGTGTGTGTGTGTGTGTGTATTTTCCACTCCTTCATGCTGCTGGGATATTCTACTGTAAAGAAACAGAAGCTACTACTGTCTCCCCTAGGGATCCTTTGTTGGAGAAAAAATTGCTGAGACCTTGGCCTTCTGCATGGTGTCTCTCTTTTATTCCAGTACTATCCATCTACTTCTGTCTGGTCACAGAATAAAACCATCATTCTCTGTCTTATCAACCAAAGTCTTCCATGAACCTTTTCCAGTTTTATCCACCAGCACCTGTCTCCTCCCTTTCTTCCCAACCCTAGGCAGGGAATGAGTGACTTCCTGTCTCCCTAAACTCACCCATGCCTCACCTGTGCCTCCCACACTGGGAAGCTATTACTAGCTGCACAGTTATCTCCCCACTGAAGAGATGGAGTCTGTTTCTCTACTCCCTTGAATCTAGGTGGGCCCCATGACTGCTGGGACCCCTAGGATATGGCAGAAGTGATACTGGCTGTTGGGGTTAAAGCCCTTCAGGGAGGCTTCTGCTTCCTGCCTCTAAAAATGCTCGCTCCTTCTTGGAACCCAGCTGACATGCTCTGAGAAGCCCCAGGCTTGTGCAGAGGCCATGGGTAGATGTGCTAGTTGACAGCCCCAGCTGTGCTCTCAACTGACAGCCACGTGTCACTAAGCCACCACATGAGTGAGCCACCATAGACACCCAGACCAGCTGAGCCTTGAGACGTGAATGTCAGGCAGAAACCACGTGTCAGACCCCAAGTGAGGACCTCTCCACTGAGTCCGCTCAACCTTAGAGCTATCAGGCCACTAAGTCTTGGAGCAGCTGGTTACACAGGGACAGACAATCAGCACATTGGCCTTTCCTCCAGTGCCGTCTTCCCAATGCTACCCCAATCTAAACCTTCCTTGGTCATGACACCCGACTGTCTTCTCCTCCCCAGGATACCTCTTCCACCTCTGACTACTTATAATAATTGTTTGCACCAATTATGATGGCTTGAGATCCCTGGACCGACTTTTCTTTTAAAACATTAAAAAATAACCTGTAAACAGAAATGTTTTATTATTTCTGAAAATGGAAAACTTGCCATCAATAGAAAGCAACAAAATAAATTAGATGAAACAGATCAATGTCATTCTAGCTGGACAGTGTTACCTCCCAAATTGTCTGGTCCCAAGGCAGGTCTTCTGTTTAAAAAGATGGAGTGAGTGTTGTAGCCAGACTCTGAGATTCAGAATCCAGGTAGTTACAGCAGACCAGCGTCTGGATCCCTGGATCACATGACCGTGGTCATGTATCCTTAAATTCAGTAGTTCCACGAAGCTTCATGATTCCTTCGCCTTCCTGACTATGGCAGGTGCCAGAGCTCTCCAGTCTGCAGTGTTTTGGAAGCCTCTGGCCTTTCCAATATTTTAAAAGAATCGGGTGCATAAAATCCCTTCCTACCAATAATGCTGATTTCTATTTCTGTTTCTTGCATTGACCCCTGACTTCCGACAGCTCCTGCAGCAGCTCCTGGGTTTGTTTCTTTTATTATTTAAGTAGTTCCTTCAGAGTATTTTCAATGTGGGTCTTTGTGTGTTCCACCTTCTAAGGCTTTATTTGTCTAAGAATATTTTTAGTATGACCTCATGTTTGAATGACGATTTGGCTGCCTTTAAAATTCTGGATTGAAAGGGCTGTCTTCTTTCAATTCTTATAATAACATTATTCTTTGACTTCCTTGATCAAGTGTTGTTATTGAGATGTATAACATCAGTCTAAATCTTGGCACTTTGTAAGGGAGGCTATTTCTCTCTGCCCTTCCTCTTTGTCTTTCAGATTTTCAATTTTATCACGATATTTTGTGTGGATTTTTCTGCTGTTGGCGACTCCATGAGTCCTTTCAGTCTGATTTCATTCATTTTCCTTTAATCCTGAAACATTTAATCTCTATTATTTCTTAAGTTCTTCCTTATTCTGCATTTTTTGTCTTCTCTCCTTTCAGGACACCTACTTTTACTCTCCGTCTCTCTTTGATTTTCTTTTTCATTTGTTATCTTTTTATTTTTTCCTGCTTCCTTCTGGGACAGTTCTCAATCTGATTTTCCTCTTTACTGAATGCATGCATGCTAAGTCAATTCAGTTGTGTCTGACTCTTTGTGACCCTATGGACCATAGCCTGGCCAGGATTCTCTGTCCATGGGATTCTCTAGGGGAATACTGGCATGGATTGCCATGCCCTCCTCCAGGGGATCTTCCTGACCCAGGGATCTAACCCACGTGCGTCTCTTATGTCTCCTGCATTGGCAGGCAGGCTCTTTACCACTAGCACCAGCTGGGAAATGTTAATTCAGTTGTATCCAACCTGATATTTTAACCATCTATTGTGTCCTTTATTTTTTTTTCACTACAAATTTGTTTTTTTTTTCTTTTGTGCCAGAGCCTGATTCAGAGTTAATTTGACAGCCATATTGGCCCAAAACGTATAATGAGGCAATGTGAAGCATTTCTGAATGAAGAAGTGGAGAAAGGAACAGGCTGAGAGACAGCAATGTCTCTTTCGTCGCTGGGGCACAGGGTCCGGCTGGATTGCAGAGCTCTGTTCTGTTTACGGAACGTGAGAACAGAGCGCTTTCCTCTGTGGTGCTTAGACCTGAGGCTAAGTAGAGGGGAGGCGAGGACTTCTGCCAGGTGTGTCCTTTATTTTAAGTAGTATATCTTCCATGGGCTTCCCTGGTGGCACAGGGGCAAAGAATCCGCCTGCCAAGCAGGCATCACAGTTTGATCCCTGGGTCAGGAAGATCCCCTGGAGGAGGAAATGGCAACCCATTCCAGTCTTCTTGCCTAGAAAATCCCATTGACAGAGGACCCCGGGGGGCTGCAGTCCCTGGGGTAGCAAAAGAGTGGGACACCCCTTAGCAGTTAACCAACAAAAACTGGAAGTTTCATGGCTAATCTTGTGCTTTGGTTGTCTCCTATGACGTGTCCTTGTATTATTCTACAAAGGTCTTCCCTTGTCTTTTTAATAAAGATAATAAAATTATCATGCTTTACTTCAAAATCTTGGTCCATCTACTTCAATCGTTCTGCTTCAGATGACATATGCTGCTTGATTTACTGTCTCTTATAACAGTTGTACTTCTTAGGCATCTAATTTTTTGGTGAGTGAATTCAGGTTCCCCTGGGGATACTTGCTCTCAGCCCGGTAATATGCCCTGCGGAAGAGCCAGAGGCACTTGGAAAAGAAAAAATGAGCCCGGGGGCAGAGAGACACAGACTCCTTCAGCCACTCTCTTCTGGTTGGCACGCTGCCTGTGTGTCTGCCAGGCTTCATCTCTGAGTTCCAGGGAGCAGCAGCCTTGGCAGGAGGTCAACTCCTTCGGAGGGATTCTACAGACTAGGGTGGGGGCTGGGGTTGGAAGGGCATTGATGGGCAAGTGAATACCTGAGCCTTGGTCTGTTTTGATTGATTCCTCATCTCAGCAGGGCTTTGAGCTGCTCCAGGGGCTTCCGTGGTGACTCAGTGGTAAAGAACTTTCCTGCCAATGCAGGAGACTCAGATTCGATCCCTGGGTCAAGAAGATCCCCTGGAGAAGGAAATAGCAACCCACTCCAGCATTCTTGCCTGGGAAACCCAATGGACAGAGGAGCCTGGTGGGTTGCAGTCCATGGGGTGACAAAACAGTTGGACATGTCTTAGCGACTAAAACAACAGCAGACTCCCCCAGGGCTGTAGCTGCCAACTTCTGCACTACAGGGACAGGAGGCAGTGACTGTCCCAAGACAAGGAGCAGGGACCCAAAGCGGGTAAGTGTCTTTAGAGAACAGAGCAGACGTCAGTCACTCATTCCACACTGTAAGTGTGTGTACCACGGCACTGTGCCAGATGATGGGGGAGACCGTGGGATACGGTCCCTGCCCTCGCGGGGTTCACGCTCTGATAGCAGACTAACAGACTCAGCCTAGTTCCCTACTAAGGTCCCCATCCTGGTCCTGCCTTTCGAGCATCTCACTTAGTCTTTCTAAGCCTCAGTTTCTTCATCTGCAAAATGGAGATGAAAAAAATATCATCTTGCTTTTCTTTAATTGACATACCTCATGCTTAAAGATAACTAAATTTGTCAACCTTGATTCTAGATTCACATTCTGCCACCTTTTCTTCTGGAGGACGGACAAGATATCTCAATTTTCTCCCTACTCTCCTATAGGGTTAGGTTTTCAGGAGACAATTCATGCCAAGTGATTACAAATGATTAGCAAATGCCGAGCACCCTGAGAGCTCTCAAAAATATGAATCGCTGTTGTTATTATTACTATGACCAATGACATCGTTTCTGGGGATTAGGTAGGAACATGGAGCTGCTTCTGTACAATAAATAAATCCTCTTTTGTCCTCTGGGCAAACCAGTTACCGTTAAGGTCTGAGACTGGAGAGAAGACCAACGTAGGGCATCTACAGTTTCCACAAAAGAGGACAGAGTGGACTTGGCTCTTGGAAAAGTTTTGGTCAAGAAATAGTGAGAAAGGGGGTAGGAGTTGGGAGGGAGGTGAGGAAATAAACCAAGTGACATTTTCCAGAAAGAACTACTAACACCACCACAGGCATTAGGAGTTTGGATAACTAGTCCCTTTTCTGCAGTTTCTTGCCTGTTCTTTTTTTTTTTTCTTAATTGCTGAAGGGCAGTACAGGGAGGAGGTTAGGACTTCCTGGAATCTCAGCCTAGCTTCTGCCTAGCCTCAGGGTCTGCATCTCTCCAGGACCCAGGAGACCAAGTGCCCAGGGCTCACAAGACTTTTGGGAAACATAAAAATGTTTCTTATTTCTTTCAAAATCAGAAGAAAACAGGAACTTTTAGGATGAAGAAAATGTTTTAATGTACCAATACAGTTATTAATATAACTGAATGTTTTTTATGGAGCAAGGGGCCCACCAAGGCAAAATGGCATCCCGGGTGAGCTCTGTGACCCAGCCCTCTGTGAACCTCGGCAGCGAGCGAGGGAAAACCACTCACTTCCTGGGCTGCCGTGGGTGGGAAAGGGACGGAGGCATGTGGCGCATTTAGTGCTGTGTGGGCCCCAGCAAACCCTCAGCAAGCAGGAATTAACCACTGACCATTTATCTCTCTCTGAGACCTGAAGGCTAAAACCTTAGGAATATCTGAAGGAGCGTTAGGGGATCAGGGATAGCAGCTGAGGGAACAAGTTACACAACTGCATTTTTAATTTTTTATTCATTTTATTTATTTTTCCGCCATGCAGTGCAGCATGTGGGATCTTAGTTCCCCAACCAAGGATCAAACCCATGCCCCCTGCATTGGGAGAGTGGAGTCTTAACCACTTGTGAACCACCAGGGAAGTCCTCGTAGGGTTAATTTTTTTTGGCTGTGCCACGGGACATGTGGAAACTTAGTTCCCCAACCAGGGATCAAACCCACGCCCCCTGCATTGGAAGCACAGTGACTTAACCACTGGACAGCCAGGGAAGCCCCACACTATTGCTTTTTATTGCACAGCAGACTGAAAGAGATGATCCCTGGTGGAGGAACAGATGGAAGCTGCAGAAGGCCAGGCCCCATGTGCTGGGGGCTCTGCAAGAAACTAGACACACAGCAGGAAAACGAGGTCTCCCTGAACTTTCAGCACAGGCCAGAGGCAGGTGTTAGTCTTGACGAATGAGTGAGTGACTGAGTGAATGAATGAATGATGAGTGAACTGTGGAAGAAGTGAAACACCCTGATGCTCGTTGGCCCGAACAGCTGACTCAGTAGGTACCAAGACACAAGCTTCTCTGAAGGGGAAGGGAAACTCATCTTTATAAGTTAAGGGCCTTGGATAGCATCCCCTTTAATAAATTGGGAAACCGAGGCTCAGGGAGGTGATGTGGCTTGAACAAAATCCCACAGCTCAAAAACCGAGGCCTCCCTCCCTGCTCTGCGCCCCATTCTCCCTGCTGGCTGAGGCTGCCCTGGCCATCCAGGGTCTGCACGGACCCCTGACATGCCAGGAGCTTCCAACCCTGCCCCCTCCACCTCCTCGAGCCACCCACTGGGTACCATAGGACCTGGCAGCCCTGCTGAGGGCCCCAACTGCTCAGGAGTGTCCAGCCCAGGCAGGAGGCTCCTCACCACAGGCCTGGAAGCTGGCTGAAGAACAGGCTTCTTCTGTCTTTAGAGATCGGCACACCCCCTTTTCCTTCCTTAGGCCAAACTACAGCCACCAGCCCCGGGAGCATCAAACCACAGGAGAGGTTCCAGCCCAGCTGCCATGCTCTGGTCCTACCCCTCAACTGTACTGACACCCAGCCCTGCTGAGGAATCCACGGAGACTTGCTGACTGGCAGGCTCTGGCCTTGGCTTGGTCCCCTTTCTCCCTTCCTGCCTCCTCCTGCCCACGGAGGACCTATCGTCCTGATGAGGAACTCCTTTGAAAAAAGACAAAGCAGGATCCACCCTGCCAGATCCCGAAGCAAAGAGTGGGATATCAGAAACCCAGATGCCAATGACTGCATCAGGAGGCCGGATGGATGGAGATGCAGAAACCGATAGGGCAGTGCGCTCTGTGCTTGGAGGTAGTCCAGGAGAAACAAACCCACCACTGATTCTGGGCTGCCTGCAGAGGCCCTGGCATGGTAGCCTGCAGGGTACACCCCAGCACAGGCACTGCTTGGCCAGCAATACCTGGCCAAGGTTAGAGAGATTCCTGCTTTGGATTATTTTTCTCCAATATCAAACATATATCTTTTAAAAAGTAAATTGAACATATATAACTTGGGGTCTTTATTTTCAATATATATGAGGTTTTTTTTTTTTCTTTTTTTAAATTAAAAGCGTTTACTGGGCAACTTAAAATCCACTTAACCTTTCCTTTTTTAACCTTCCATTCTATTTTATTGGAAGACTGGAAAGTAAAGGGAAGTGTTGTAGTATTCATATTCCCAGAGAATCTCCCAGATCACTGTAGTGACAAAGCACTCGGATAAGGAGACTTGAGTCTCCCCTAACAGTTCTTCACTGGGTATATCTCATCCTTTCTGGACTCCAGTTTCCTCACCTGAAGGAGCCCTCTATTACCTTTAAGGGTTCCTGTAGCATCTATTTCTGCTTTATTGACTATGCCAAAGCCTTTGACTGTGTGGATCACAATAAACTGTGGAAAATTCTGAAAGAGATGGGAATATCAGACCACCTGACCTGCCTCCTGAGAAATCTGTATGCAGGTCAAGAAGCAACAGTTAAAACTGGACATGGAACAACAGACTGGTTCCAAATAGGAAAAGGAGTGTATCAAGGCTGTATATTGTCACCCAGCTTATTTAACTTCTATGCAGAGTACATCATGAGAAACGCTGGGCTGGAAAAAGCACAACCTGGAATCAAGATTGCTGGGAGAAATATCAATAACCAACAAAGGTCCGTCTAGTCAAGGCTATGGTTTTTCCAGTAGTCATGTATGGATGTGAGAGTTGGACTGTGAAGAAAGCTGAGCACCGAAGAATTGATGCTTTTGAACTGTGGTGTTGGAGAAGACTCTTGAGAGTCCCTTGGACTGCAAGGAGATCCAACCAGTCCATTCTGAAGGAGATCAGCCCTGGGATTTCTTTGGAAGGAATGATGCTAAAGCTGAAACTCCAGTACTTTGGCCACCTCATGCGAAGAGTTGACTCATTGGAAAAGACTCTGATGCTGGGAGGGATTGGGGGCAGGAGGAGAAGGGGACAACAGAGGATGAGATGGCTGGATGGCATCACCAACTTGATGGATGTAAGTCTGAGTGAACTCTGGGAATTGGTGATGGACAGGGAGGCCTGGCGTGCTGCAGTTCACGGGGTCAAAAAGAGTTGGACATGACTAACCGACTGAACTGAACTGAGCTGATTGGAGAAGACTCTTGAGAGTCCCTTGGACTGCAAGGAGATCCAACCAGTCCAACCTAAAGGAAATTAGTCCTGAATATTCATCAGAAGGACTGATGCTGAAGCTGAAACTCCAATACTTTGGCCACCTAATGTGAAGAACTGACTCATTTGAAAAGGCCCTGATGCTTGGAAAGATGGAAGGTGGGAGGAGTAGGGGATGACAGAGGATGAGATGGTTGGATGGCATCACTAACTCAATGGACATGAGTTTGAGTAAACTCCGGGAGTTGGTGATGGACAGGGAGGCCTGGCATGCTTCAGTCCATGGGGTCACAAAGAGACAGACATGACAGAGCTACTGAACTGAATTGAACTGTAGCTCCTATACCCTGTGATCCTGCAGGATAGGGATCAGACTGGATGTTGCTTTCCTCCTCTCAGAGCCTAGGGGGTCTTTAGAGGGCTGACTATCCGGCTGGGAGAAGCAGCACAGTGTCCAGGCCTGTCCCTCAGGTGTAAATTCTACCAGCAGGGGATTCTTCCCTGAGAAAAGACCCTGATGGTGGCAGGAGAGAAGGCAGAGGCTCAGAAGATGTGATGGGGGACACGCCTTTCAAGGTAGGGGGTGGGGATTGGATGGGAGATGAGGGTGGCGGTGGGGAGGTGGTTAGGAGGGGAGAATTTGGGGTGTCTACATCACTTCTGTAAAGAGATGCTCTCTCTGGAAAATCAAAGCTCTCCTCTCAAAGCCCAGAGCCCCAGTCCTCAGCCTGGGTTCATGCATTCCACAGACATTCACTGAATGCCTGCTATGTGCAGGGGCACTGTTGTAGGCAGGGATATGGTGAGAAAGGCGGCAGGCTTACTCCCTGAGTTTACAAGTCAGTGGGAAACACAGATATCCAATGATTATGAGCAATTATGGAAAGTGCTAAGAGGAAATGTTTTGAACTTGGCTCTTGAGAGAGATACAGTGCTTCCCATGTCCTCTTGATGTGTTTGCCCAAATCTCTCACCTCCAGTTCAGATCTCTGCTTTCCTAGTCACCGCAGGGAGATGGAACCCTCAACAGGCTGCCTGCCAGGACGTAAGACAGGCTGTAGGCTCCTCACTTGGCTAAGAGTGGTTCCACCTCGAGGACACAGCTCCCTCCCGGCCTGAGGCAGCAGTGGCCACGGTCCACAGGAGGAGACAAAGGACTGTGGGGATAAGCTGTGGGGATAAGCTTTTCCCCACAGAGCAGATTTCCCCAGAGACCCAGCACGATCCCCTGGCCCAGCTCCCCATGAGCTTGGCTCAGCACGCACACGCGGGGGGTGGGGGGCGGGGGAGGGGTCGGCCCTCCTGGCCCCACACAGCCCCCTTCAGCTATCTCACCAGCAGCCAGGACACGGCAGGACCAGGTGAGAAAGGTCCCACTGCCATGAAGGGGCCACGGGAGCCCCTTTCCCGCTTCCTCTTCCGTTCTCATCAGGCACCCGCCATCCTTTGCTGTCTCTTGGCACCCCTGGCCCCTGCAACTTGGGGATGGACACTTAGAGGATGTGAGAAAGGCATCTGACCTACCTAGAGTTCCAGCTGCTCCATCTACTGCCATGTGGCCACCAGGTCAGGATTCCAGCATTCTGTGTGCCTTCCCCTACTCTGCGCTCTGGCTGAGCTTATCATGTTACTCCCTTGCCCCTCTCAAGAAGGGGTGCCCCAAATCTGTTGCTTTGGGCTTATCTTAATCTGTTACACCGCTCCATCCACCTAGACCACCGTCTCCTATCCATACCCATCTGTTAGGGCCTGGCCATCTCTAAATTCACTGTTTATTGACTACTTGCCACACGCCAACTGTGGTACTACATACTCACTTACTGTTCATTCATTCAACAAATGTGCGGTGAGACCTACTGTTTTTGTTGTTGTTTAGTCTCTAAGTTGTATCCGGCTCTTTTGTGACCCCAGGGACTGGAGCCCGCCAGGCTCCTCTGTCCATGGGGCACCATATAATGGTGAACAAAGAGACGTGGCCCCTGACTCCAGGAAGCTACAGTCTGGTGGAAATTAATAGCTCATTTTTACTGAGTGCCTATAATATACAGACCTTGTCCTAAGCACTTGTCAGATAGTCAGATAAGGATCTGACAATCTGTCAAAGAAATTGCCTTGTTTACAGAGTAAAGCAAACAATAGAGAAATGCAAAGTCCTGCCCAAGACTCCCTTGTAGCTCAGTCGGTAAAGACTTTGCCTGCAGCGGTTCCATCCCTGGGTTGGGAAGATCCCCTGGAGAAGGAACTGGCAACCCACTCCAGTATCCTTGCCTGGAAAATCTCATGGACAGAGGAGCCTGGTGGGCTGCAGTCCATAGGGTCACAGAGAGTAGGGCACGACTGAGCGACTAACCCTTACTTAAGGGGCAGAGCAGGGATTCCAACGCCCAGGCTGACTGATTCCAAAGCAGAAGCTCTTAGCACTATGCTTTCTTTCTTCATGGCTGTTGTTTCGTTACTCAGTCGTGTCTGACTCTTTGTGACCCCATGGACTGTAGCCTGCCAGGCTCCTCCGTCTATGGGATTTCCCAGGCAGTCTTCTTCAGGGGATCTTCCCCATGCAGCGACTGAACCTATGTCTCCCGCAGCTCCTGCACTGGCAGGCCGATTCTTCACCACTAGCGCCACTTAATCCCACTTCCTCCAAGGAAACTTCCCGACTCTCCTCCCAGACTAGAGGGATTCCTAGATTCTTGGAAGCCCGCCTAGTATATGACACACCCATGTCCTCCTCCTGACAGGTACCCAGACCACAGAACGTATCCCCGCCTCCTTTCTCCAGAGCTGCTGAGTTGGCTGATCTGAACTAGAACCCTGGGTTCTTCCTCCTAGCTGTGAGTTTTCATTGTAGATACTCCTCCAAGAGGGGCTTCCGCACAGGGCCGACCCTTCCAGATGCCCATTTCACAGATGAAGCCAACAGAGGTCCTGAGTGCTTTAAAATCATTTCAACCTCCTGGCTGGCCGGGTCTCTTTTCTTCCGGGGAGTCTCGGCCCCTCCGCCAAAGGCTTAGTGAGGGAGGTGGGACAAGGAAACGACTCGCCTGCCAGATGCTCGGGTTAACACGCCCCAAAGGCAGGCTTCTCCGTGAGGGTCGAGCTTGCGACGCGTGCCCCGTCCCCATTTCCAAAGCCCGAAAAAGACAACCGACCTTCCTCTCCACTCGGACCACAGCCCACCGCCCTCCAGGAGCAGACCCCAGGCACTTCCTCCAACGAAGGGGGAGGGGGGGTGGGTGGGACTTGGGGACCCCTCACCTTCCTCTCCCGACTCCCCTCCGAGGATCGAGGCCGGCAGGTGGCCTGTGACCCGCCGCGCCCGAGCCGGACCGCCCGTGCCCCCGGAGACTCGGGGTCCCCCACTTCCCGCTCCTCCTACCTGTTCGGGGGAGCCCCGCGCACCGGCCGCCGCCCCGCTCCGCCTCCCGCCAGCGCCGCAGAAGCAGCCCGGGCTCCGGCTGCCCCGGGATCCCGCCCCCGGCCCCGCCTCATCGCGCGCAGGTGATCCCGGGAGGGGCCCCGTTGCCCCCTCGGTCCCTGCCTTGGGGGCCGCCCCAGGGGCGCCAGGCTCGGGGCACTGGCTGGGCGGCGCTTCCTGGCCGTGTCCTCACGCTTCTCCCGGTCCAGGCCCTTCTTGGGGTTCCAGTTCGCCCAGCCCAGTCCCTCGGTCCACCAAGGCCACTTCAGCCAGGGCCGAACGGGAGAAGGAGCTTTACAAACATGCCAGGCTAGCTAGATGTGAACTGCAGGGAGTTCGTTAGGTGTCTTTTTTATTTAAAATAATATTTGTGGCCTTAAATTTTTTTTTATTGGAGTATAGTTGATTTACCAAGTTGTGTTAATTTTACTTATGTAGCCAAGTGGATCAATTACACAAATAGATATATCCGCCCTTTATTTAGATTCTTTTGGAATATAGGCCATTACAGAGTATTGAGTAGAGTTCCCTATTCTATACAATAGATTCTCATTAGTCATCTACTTTATCTGTATAGTGTCATCTATTTTATATATAGTAGTGTGCATATGTCAATTCCGATCTCCCAATTTACCCCTCCCCATTCCCCTACCCCTTGGTTGGTTCTCTACATCTGTGACTTGTGGTTTGTAAATAAGTTCATTTACAAAAAAGTCTCCTTTTTTTTAAATTACGCATTAAGCTGAATCATATGATATTTGTCTTTCTGAGTCTGACTTCACTCAGTGTGACAGTCTCTAGGTTCATCCATGTTGCTGCAAATGGCATTAATTTTGTTCTTTTCTTGTTTAATGGCTGAGCAATATATGAGCTCTATCTTTATCCAGTCCTCTGTTACGGACATTTAGGTTGCTTCCATGTCCTGGCTATTGTAAATGGTGCTACAATGAACACTAGGGTGCAGGTACCTTCTCAAGTATGATTTTCTCTGAGTTTATGCCTACAAGTGCAATTGCTGGATCATATGCTAGTTCCGTTTTTAGTTTTTTAAGGAACCTCCATACTATTCTCTGTAGTGGCTGTACCTGTATGCTGCTGCTGCTGCTAAGTCGTTTCAGTCATGTCCGACTCTGTGCGACCCCATAGATGGCAGCCCACCAGGCTCCCCCGTCCCTGGGATTCTCCAGGCAAGAACACTGGAGTGGGTTGCCATTTCCTTCTCCAATGCATGAAAGTGAAAAGCGAAAGTGAAGTCGCTCAGTCGTGTCTGACTCTTAGCGACCCCATGGACCGCAGCCTATGTACCTGTATAGCTGTCTTTAAAGTTGGATTGTGTGGGGAATTCCCTGGCAGTCCGGTGGTCAGAACTCCACGCTTCCACTGCAAGGAGCATGTGTTCCATCCCTGGTCTGGGAACTAAGCTCTCCAAGCTGCATGGTGAGGCCAAATAAAGAAATAATTGGGATTATGCTAATCTGACTGAAGGGTTTGGGGGAGGTTTGCCAGCTGGGGAGTCTCAAAAGCTCTGCCCTGTAGGATCTGGCAGTCTCCTTCATCAGGCTGGTTTGTGGCTGGATCCATGAAGCCTAGCACTCTATTATGGACACACAATGGGCCCTCAATATTTATAGAAAAGGAGAAGAGATCTTAGGGGAGTCCCCATTTACAAACAGAAAACTGAAACCCAGGCAGCAGACTGAGTTGCCCACAGTCACATAGCAGGGGAATGACAGAACCAGGAGTACAGTCAGGTTTCCCCACTGTGTTTTCAAATTATTTCTAGAAAGTGTTTGGTTTGGGGCCTATTGCTTTGCCACTGGTGCCTATGAGATGCTGTCAAAGCGTTGATAACTTCTTCCCAAGTTGACTGAGAACTAAGAGAGAACCACGTGTTTTCATAGGAAACTCTGGTGATGTTTATTAAAAAGGATTAAGACGTGAAATTCTGTGAATCACTATATTGTACACCTGTAACTTATATTGATACATTAACTATACTTCAATTTAAAAAAAAGTGCAATTCTATCATTCTACTTTTTTTTTTTTTAAGTGAAAGCAGGTTTATTGAGAAAGAGACACGTTCCATAGACAGGATGCTGTCCATCTCAGAAGGTAAGAGTAGCCCCAGGACATGGGAAGTCAGAGCAACCTGCGATTCTACTTTTTCAGTGAATACTTGAAACAGGGTCTTTGGCTTCAGAGAGCTCCTCTGTGATGGGAGAGGCAGAAGGCAGGGAGAGTTCACTGAAAAATCACTCTGTTCTTGAGAACTGAGATCTATGAGGCCACCTCAAGATGCTTCCAGAAGCTCTTGCTGTGTTGTGCAGGGGGTCAAGAGCTCTAAAGTCAGATGGTCTTAAGTTCCAATCCTTTTTAAACCTGAGACTCAGTTTCTTTCAGTTGAATGAAGGTAATATACCTACGCTAGTATTGTTGTGGTGAGAATTAAAAATGAGATAATGCTTATAAAATGCTAGATAAATGGAAGAATTTTTATGCTAAGTGGTAGGGGCTGGGGAGGTGGACATGCTGACACAAGGGGACCTCAGCATCTCTGGTACAGTCCCCTCTGAGGGATTCAATGATCTTCAGCCTTCTGTCATCCACGGCTCTACCCCACCCTCTGCTTCTCCTTTAACCCAGGCCGGCCAAGTCATAGGACACCTGCCATGTCAGAATGGCTTTGCACACACCTGCCATGAGGGATCTGGGGATGAAACTCTGAAACCCAGCAGGACCCTGCAAAGCCTTGCCTGGTACAAGATCCTCTGTGTCCTTGACTTCTTGTTTGGCTTTCTCCAGTTCCAAACAGCAGACTCAAGTAGTCAGCGATTAGAAAATAGAGTCAAAGGACTCCTAGTTCCTCCTGAAGGCATGTAGATAATCTGACACATACCCTTGCATTGTCCTGCAGAAACTAAGCCACCCCCACTCACTGGAGTGACTGGTGATTACATGTTGACCATAAGGATGCAGACTCCAGACTGGTTGGAAGTGGAAGGTGGATGCTTGAGATTCAAAAACCATCTCCCTGTTACCTCACCACCAGCCAATCAGAAGAATGTCCATAAGCTGATCATGTGCCCTGCAACCTATCCCTATTGCTATAATACTTTTAAAACTCTTGCCTAAAGGCCAGAGGAGTTCAGGTCTTTTGAATACTAGCTGCCCGTTCTCCTTGCTTGATGCCCTGCGATAATTGATGCCCAGCACAATAATAGTGCTGTACTTTCCCTCAGCACAATCCGTTGTCCGTAGATTGGCTCTGCTGGTGTCACGTGAGCAGACTCAAGTTCGGTCTGGTAACAACTCTTCCTCTCACCAGCCTCCCTCATAAGGAGTTGACCAGGATCAGACACACAAGCCAAGCTCAGCGAGGCAGAGGCATGAAAAGGCTCTAGCTAAACTTCTTCTCTCAGTTTATTTATTAAGTCCTCCTGTTCACTACAGGCCAGGCACTCTGCAAGGTGGGGCAGAATCAGTGGGGGCCTTGCCTCATCCTGTAGACGTCACCTTCCAGAGGGGCTGTGGGGACAGCTGACATGAAGCACAAAAGATGGTCACACAAGAGAAGGACAGTCTGGGAAAGTCCCCTGAAAGACGTACCATGCTGTTTTTGATTATTATCGGTGGGACAGCAGGAACTCCTTCAGAAACAGAGGGAAGGGTGAGCACCATCTGCCGGGAGAAGACAGCTGAGCTGAGATGGAAAGGACAAGCAGGTAGATGGAGGAGGAGCTGCGGCTGGGCAGTGTTCTGGAGGCAGGGAAAGCCCACAAGGTCAGATGGTTGACTGGAGTAGGGGCGGAGGGCAGAGTGGACAGGAGGAGATCAGAGGCAGACAGAGGTCAGATCTTCTAAGGTCTTGAAAGTGAAAGTCGCTCAGTCATGTCTGACTCTTTGCGACCCCATGGACTATCAGTCCATGGAATTCTCCAGGCCAGAATACTGAAGTGGGTAGCCTTTCCCTTCTCCAGGAGATCTTTCCAATCCAAGGATCGAACCCAGGTCTCCTGCATTGCAGATTTCATTCCACAAACCATGAAACCCATGGGATGGGGAGTTAAGAAAGGCAGTGGCCTGATCTAACCTGTTTGTTTATTTTTTCTTTTTTGCCTGTGCTGGGTCTTCACTGTGGTGCACAGGCTTCTCTAATTGTGGTGTGTGGGCTTAACTGCCCCATGGGATATAAGTTCTCTGGCCAGGGATCAAAGCCGTGTCCCCTGAATTGGAAGGCAGATTCTTAACCACTGGAGCATCAGGGAAGTCCCTAACCTATGTTTTTAATAGATCACCCTGGCTGCCCAAGTAGAGTAGATCAAGCGAGCACAGGCAGGAGGGTGGTGTGGAGCAGGGGGTGTCAGTGGAAGAGGAAAGAAGTGGTCATATTTGAGATATAATCTGCAGGACAGGCAGACAAGAATTGCTGACAGAGAGGAAGGTTCAAAGAAGGCCACGTAGTGGTCTGTCTGCTGCCAAGTCAGTTCATGCCCTGAAGCTGGAGGCATGGCATGGAGCTGCCATGACCAGGATCGCTGCCCCTCCTTCTGCCAAGCTGGATGCAACCTCAGGTCGTCCCTGGATCTTACTCCACAGAGCCTGGAGAGGTGGGGCTACGTGCCCAGGTAGAGGCAGAGGTCCCCTAGCTCCCAGTCCAGAACCTGCCTGACCCACTGGCCTGGATTTATTCCTTGGGCAAACCACAAACAGGTCATCCCAGGTGCCACAGCAGGCAAATGGACTACCAAGTGATACTCTGCATGTAAAAACTAGAATGATCACAATCCCAAACGGTAAGAGAATGCGAAGCCAATTGTGCTTCGTAATGGATGCGCCAGATGTATAAAAGACTCAGGTCTTTCCAGCTGTGGAGACATGTGTGTGTGAAATTGTGATTTAGAATAAGAAATATATATTTTAGTATTCGTCCATGGTTTTTGGCTCACAGCTCCCCAAACCTTGTGATTCTTGAGTGATTAGGGTAATAGTGGCATCTTTCATTGTAATACTTGGTTTTCCTCCTCAATTCCTAAAATAGCTTCAGAGTGAAATGAGTGTCGTCTGTGATTCACGACAAACCCCTTTCAACCACATCTGAGTTTATGTTGATCAGGTGGTTTTAGGAAGGCCTCCAAGTAGCCTAAGGATGAGAGCTAGTTGCTGGACAAGCTGAGTGATTAGAGGGTTAGAATTTTTTAAAAAATATTTGTCTTGTGTATTTGTTTATTTGGCTGCACCGAGTCTTAATGTGGCATGCAGGATGTTTGATCTTCGTTGCACCATGTGAGATCTTTAGTTACAGCATGCAAAACTCTTAGTTGCAACACGTGGAATCTAGTTCCCTGACCAGGGATCAGACCGGGGGACCCTGCATGGAGTTTTAGGGTCTGGACCTAAAACACTGGACCACCAGGGAAGTCCCCAAGTGTTGAAAATTTTAGTGTCACCCTCCCCACACACACATCCAGGGAGGGGAGAGGGGCTGGAGATCGAATCAATCTTCAGTGGCCAAGATTTAATCAATTGTGTTTAGATAATGAACCCTCCATAAAAAACCCAAAAGAAGCTCGGAGAGCTTTCCCAGTGGGCAAAGAAGACTACGTTCACATGCTGGGAGGGTGGCGCCCCCCAGGCTCCATGGAGACAGAAGCTTCTGTGGTCAGGACCCTTCTGGACCTCGCCTTGTGTATCTATACATATGGCTTTTCATTCGTATCTTTTAATATCCTTTCTAATAATCTGGTAACCTAGTTAGTAAACAGTTTGCCCGAGTTCTGTGAGCCATTGTACCAGATCAATCAAGCCCATGGAGAGGGTCCTGGGAACCTCTGATTTACACCAGGTCATCAGAAGCACAGGTAATAATCTGGACCATTAATTAGCATCTGCAGTGAGAGTCAGTCTTGTAGGACTGAGCCCTTAACCTGTGGGGTCAGATGCTATCTCCAGGGAGATAGTGTCAGAACTGAGTTAAATTGTAGGGCATTTGCTGGTGTCACACAATTGCTTGGTGTAAGAAAACTACCTGCCCCTCCCCCGCCCCATTTCCCCAAACACATTTGCTGGCCAGAAGTGTCAGAAGTAAAGCTGCATATTGAGAGCCCAGGAGATATGGGTACGTTTTTGCATGAGTGCAGAAACAGAAAATAAAAACAGCACGTGCAGACCCCGACAAGTATATAAAATGAATGTCCGTGTGCTGATGAAGATTTGAAGAGTTTGGCAGAGTGTAAATAAAATATGGGGATTTTCCGTGTTCTTTTTTTCCCTGTAGAGAAGATGGTGTTTATGTTAAACAGTTTTCTAAGTGAATGAAAATGGCTCATGAAATTACCCAACAAACCACCCCTGTTTCAGATGTACCATATGGATCCTTAGGCTCTGGGAGATTTAAAAAGAACAAAAAAACTGCTCTTTCCACATAGAAGGTACTCAAATGCATGGAGCTAACCTTCCTTTTCTTGTTAGCAGAGGGTGTTGCTGCAAACCAGCCTTTGAGCACCTGGGTTTTTATCCCCTGGCTGGAACTGTGCAGTCTCTCACTTCTGCCCTCAAAGCCTTAATCTGCTATTTATGGCTTTTGAGATGGTTGCTGGGGAAACAAGACAAATGTCACAGAGGATTAGAATGCAATTTCGAGGGGAGACAAAGCACAGAGATTCATGAATCCAGAGACATCCAAGTCCACACTGACTCAGCCAGCACACAAAAAAGAGGAGGCAAACATACCCAGGCCCGTTGATTCTGAAATCAACGCCTTGCCTCTCAGCCAAGGGGATGAAGACAGCAACAAAGGCTGAAAGACTCAGAAGCCACGATTCTTAACTATCTACAGTGCACACTGAGTGACTGTCCATATGACTGTCGCCCATATAAATAGTACTCTTTGGGGACTTCCCTGGTGGCCCAGTGGTAAAGAATCTGCCTTGCAATGCAGGAGGCATGGGTTCAGTCCTTGGTCTGGGAACTAAGATCCCACGTTTGTTGCTGTTCAGTTGCTAAGTTGTGTCTGACTCTTTGTGACCCTATGAACTACAGCATGCCAGGCTTCCTTGTCCTCATTATTTCCCAAACTTTGCTCAAACTCATGTCCATTGAGTCAGTGATGCCATCCAACCATCCCATCCTCTGTTGTCCCCTTCTCCTGCCCTCAAATTTTCAAGCATCAAGGTCTTTTCGAATGTGTTTGCTCTTTGCATCAGATGGAACTTCAGCTTCTGCATCAGTCCTTCCAATGAATATTCAGGTTTGATTTCCTTTAGGATTGACTGGTTTGATCTCCTTCCTGTCCAAGGAACTCTCAAGAGTCTTCTCCAGCACCACATTTCGAACCCAATTCTTTGGCGCTCAGCCTTTATGGACCAGCTCTCATGTCCATACATGACTACTGGAAGAACCACAGCTTTGACTAGATGGACCTTTGTCGGCAAAATAACGTTTCCGCTTTTTAATACACTGTCTAGGTTTGTCATAGCTTTTCTTCCAATGAGCAAGCATCTTTTAATTTCATGGCTGCAGTCACCATCAGCAGTGATTTTGGAGCCCAAGAAAACAAAACCTGCCCATTTATTTTTCCCCATTTGCCATGTCATGATGGGACAAGATGCCATGATCTTAGTTTTTTAATATTGAGCTTTAAGCCAGCTTTTTCACTCTCCTCATTCACCTTCATCAAGAGATTTTTTTTACTTCCTCTTCACTTTTTGCCACTAGGGTGGTATCATCTGCATAACTGAGGTCACAGAGCAACTATGCCCTGGGCCACACCTACTGACCCTGTGCTCTAGAGCCCGGGAGTTGCAACCACTGAGGCCTCATCCTGCAACTTCTGGAGCCTGAGCCCCAACTAAAGAGTCCACGTGCCACAGTGAATATCCCATGAAATATCCCACAACAAAAATCCCACGTGCCCCTACTAAGACACGACACAGCCAAATAAATAAATACATTTTTTTAAAAGTGTATTCTGTGGTACCCAGAGATGTGATCCAGAGGAGGCAGGACCCATTCCCCCAAGCTGTGGTCCTGCATTTGGATTAATTCCCATTTGAGTTCTGGGAGCATCTGGGTGATGGAAGGTGAAGAAAGGAGAGAGTGACCAAGACTGAGCCAGGCTTCTGGAACCCCCAGCAAGCCACCTGGTCTCTCGAGGCTTCTGTTTTCACGTCTGTAAAATGGCAGATTGGACATCTAGAATTGAGCTGTCTTTTGGACTCTGTGGGAGAGGGAGAGGGTGGGATGATTTGGGAGAATGGCATTGAAACATGTATAATATCATATATGAAACGAGTCGCCAGTCCAGGTTCGATGCACGATACTGGATGCTTGGGGCTGGTGCACTGGGATGACCCAGAGGGATGGTATGGGGAGGGAGGAGGGAGGAGGGTTCAGGATGGGGAACACATGTATACCTGTGGCGGATTCATTTTGATATATGGCAAAACCAATACAATATTGTAAAGTTAAAAAATAAAATAAAATTAAAAAAATATATATCCTTAAAATGGCAGATTGGGCTGTTTTGTATCTGAGGCTTCTTCCAGTGAGTTTGACTCTCATGACTGTCCCTTTAACCAGCCAGCCCATGTCACACCTGAGAACTTCCTCATTTTTATGATAATTTTTAGGAACCCTATGATTCAATCTCACTGGTTGCCAGGGAAGAATTTTCTGTTCCCAGAGTGAAAACGAGAGGCTGTAAATGAAGCCCTTTGGCCGCCAGCGCAAGCTGCCTTTCCTCACCTTGGTAAGGAAACTGTCTTGTTATCTAGGATTCTAGGAGCACTTCCTGGCAGCAGCGAGCCTGTCGGCATCTCTCTCTGCTGCTGGATTCGCTCTCCCCTGGTACCTCCTGGTCCCCTCTAATATCACAGTCACTCTAGGAAATCCAGAGCAGGAGTAGAAGGAATATACACACACAAAGAAGCGACTCCGCGTCCTTCTGGGGGGCCTCAGGCAGATCTCCTAACTTTTCTGGGGTTTAGTTTACTCTTCTATGGTTCATTCATCCATGCAAATATTTACTGAGTGCCTGCTATGTGCCAGCAATGAATAAAAGAGACAACAAGCCCTGTCTTGATGAAGCTGACATTCTGATATGAGGGGAGAACACTAAAAATAAATAAGCCAGGGATAGGGCATGTTGGAAGGTGGTAAGTGATTTGGGGAAAAATAAAAGGAAGGTGGACTGGTGATGTCTGCTGCCTACCCAAAGAGTTGCCATGAGGACTGAATGAGCTGATGTTCATAAAATTACTTCCTCAAACAGTAATGGGCTATGCAAATATAAAGGGTAATTATATCATAATGTTTTGTTCAATGAAAGCATATTCAAAAGATCCGAAAGTCATGGAGAATGTGGTGACCCAGGAATGGAGAACCCAAGTCAGCTTGAATCATGGCTGGAACCGGGAAGGGAGCTTGGACATCCTTTAGCCCAGGGATTTGGCAGTCCCTCAGAGTCACCCACGTGCTTTGAAAAGAGATCAAAGTCGCTCTGCAGAGTCCATGGAACCTAAGTCTCTGAGGGCACGGCCAGACATGCACATGGTTTCTTACAACCATCCAGGTGATGCTAATGTGTGACCAGGGTGGAGAGCAGCATCTGACCACAGAGAGGGGATGACTTACCTAAAACCTGAAATGTTTCCTCTCCCAGGCCCAGGGTCACTGCATGTCACTTGGCACCTCGTTCCCCTCCCTGCCGGGAGCCCCCACAGGGCTGTCGTGGCATCTCAGCCCCTCCTCCCACCTTCCTGAAGGCCGGAGTGGCTCTCTTGAGTGTGTGCTCACTCAGTCGTGTCCAACTCTTTGTAACCCTATGGATGGTAGCCTACCAGGCTCCTCTATCCATGGATTCTTCAGACAAGAAAACTAGAGAGGGTTGCTATTTCCTACTCTAGGGGATCCTCTCAACCCAGGAATTGAACCTGTATCTCTTGTGTCTCCTGCGTTGGCAGGCGGATTCCTTGCCACTGTGCCACCCAGGAAGCCCAGTGGCTCTCTTACCTGAAGGCTAAGAAATTGCGTGAGTTTTCAGCAATGGCCAGGCTGCTGATCACTCCAAATTAAATTTCGGTTATGGGCTGAATTGTGTTCCACTCCCCCCATTCCTACCCTTTCCACTCCCTGAAAATTCCTATGTTGGAAGTCCTAACTTCTAATATAATTTCTTCAGAATCTGATTGTATTTGGAGGTATGGCATTTAAACAGGTAATTAAAATATTAATAAAATGAAGTCGTATGAAAGTGAAAATGTTAGTTGCTCAGCCATGTCCGACTCTTTGCGCCCTGATGGACCACAGCACGCCAGGCTTCCCTGTCCATCACCAACTCTTGGAGCTTACTCAAACTCATGTCCAAGAGTCGATGATGGCATCCAACCAACTCATCCTCTGTCATCCCCTTCTCCTTCCACCTTCAGTCTTTCCCAGCATCAGGGTCTTTTCAAATGAGTCAGTTCTTTACATCAAGTGGCCAAAGTTTTGGAGTTTCAGCTTCAGCATCAGTCCTTCAAATGAATATTTAGGACTGATTTCCTTGCAGTCCAAGGGACTCTCAAGAGTCTTCTCCAACACCACAGTTCAAAAACATCAATTCTTTGGCGCTCAGCTTTCCTTATGGTCCAACTCTCACATCCACACATGACCACTGGAAAAACCATAGCCTTGACTAGACGGACCTTTGTTGGCAAAGTAATGTCTCTGCTTTTTAATATGCTGTCTGTGTTGGTCATAGCCTTTCTTTCAAGGAGCAAGTGTCTTTTAATTTCATGGCTGCAGTCACCATCTGCAGTGATTTTGGAGCCCAAGAAAATAAAGTCTCTGTTTCCATTGTTTCCCCATCTATTTGCTATGAAGTGATGGGACAGGATGCCAATATCTTAGTTTTCTGAATTTTGAGCTTTAAGACAACTTTTTCACTCTCCTCTTTCACTTTCATCAAGAGGCTCTTTAGTTCTTCTTCACTTTCTGCCATAAGAGTGGTGTCATTTGTATATCTGAGGTAATTGATATTTCTCCCAGCAAATCTTGATTCCAGCTTGTGCTTCATCCAGCCCAGCATTGTGCATGATGTACTCTGTATATAAGTTAAATAAACAGGGTGATAATATACAGGCTTGATGTACTCCTTTCCCGATTTGGAACCAGTCTGTTGGTCCATGTTCAGTTCTAACTGTTGTTTCTTGACCTGCATACAGATTTCTCAGGAGGCAGGTCAGGTGGTCTGGTATTCCCATCTCTTTCAGAATTTTCCACAGTTTATCGTGATCCACAGAGTCAAAGGCTTTGGCATTGTCAATAAAGCAGAAATAGATGTTTTTCTGGAACTCTCTTGCTTTTTTGATGATCTAATGGATGTTGGCAGTGTGATATTTGGTTCCTCTGCTTTTTCTAAAACCAGCTTGAATATCAGGAAGTTCATGTTTCACGTATTGCTGAAGCCTGGCTTGGAGAATTTTGAGCATCACTTTACTAGCGTGTGAGATGAGTGCAACTGTGCGGTAGTTTGAGCATTCTTTAGCATTGCCTTTGGGATTGGAATGAAAACTGACCTTTTCCAGTCCTGCAGCCACTGCTGAGTATTCCAAATTTGCTGGTGTATTGAGTGCAGCACTTTCACAGCATCATCTTTTAGGATTTGAAATAGCTCAACTGGAATTTTATCACCTCTACTATCTTTGCTCATAATGATGCTTCATAAAGCCCACTTGACTTCACATTCCAGGATGTCGGGCTCTAGATAAGTGATCATATCATCGTGGTTATCTGGGTCATGAAGATCTATTTGTATAGGTCTTCTGTGTATTCTTTCCACCTCTTCTTAATATCTTCTGCTTCTGTTAGGTCCACACCGTTTCTCTCTTTTATTGTGCTCATCTTTGCATGAAATGTTCCCTTGGGATCTCTAATTTTCTTGAAGCGATCTCTAGTCTTTCCCATTTTATTGCTTTCCTCTATTTCTTTGTGTTGATCACTGAGGAAGCCTTTCTTATCTCTCCTTGCTATTCTCTGGAGCTCTGCTTTCAAATGGGTATATCTTTCCTTTTCTCCTTTGCCTTTAGCTTCTCTTCTTTTCTCAGCTATTCTCTTGGCAAAACTCCGTTAGCCTTTGACCTGCTTCATTTTGTACTCCAAGGCCAAATTTGCCTGTTACTCCAGGTATCTCTTCCTCTATGATGAAAAGGACACCTTTTTTGGGTGTTGGTTCTAGCAGGTCTTATAGATCTTCATAGAACTGTTCAACTTCAGCTTCTTCAGTGTTACTGGTTGGGGCATAGACTTGGACTACTGTGATATTGAATGGTTTGCCTTGGAAACGAACAGAGATCATTCTGTCGTTTTTGAGATTGCATCCAAGTACTGCATTTGGGAGTCTTTTGTTGAATATGATGGCTACTCCATTTCTTCTAAGGGATTCTTGCTCACAGTAGTAGATATAATGATCGTCTGAGTTAAATTCACCCATTCCTGTCCATTTTGGTTTGCTGATTCCTAAAATGTCGATGTTCACTCTTGCCATCTCCTGTTTGACCACTTCCAATTTGCCTTGGTTCATGGACCTAACATTCCCGGTTCCTATGCCATATTGCTCTTTAAAGCATCAGACTTGACTTCCATCACCAGTCACATCCACAACTGGGTGTTGTTTTTGCTTTGGCTCTGTCTCTTCATTCTTTCTGGAGGCATTTCTCCACTTATCTCCAGTAGCCTATCGGGCATCTGCCGACTTTGGGAGTTCATCATTCAGTGTCCTATTTTTTTGCCTTTTCACACTGTTCATGGGGTTCTCAAGGCAAAAATACTGAAGTGGTTTGCCATTCCCTTCTCCAGTGGACCACGTTTTGTCAGAACTTTCCACCATGACCAGTCCATCTTGGGTGGCCCTACATGGCATGGCTCATAGTTTCATTGAACAAGATAAGGCTGTGGTCCATGTGATCAGTTTGATTAGTTTCCTGTGATTGTGGTTTTAAAAGCATAAAAGCATATACTTAGATAATTAAAAGCATATACTTAATTACATATACATTTAAAAGCATATGCTTAATTATCCATGTTCCGATTAGAGCTTGAAAGTTTATTTCCACTGCTGTTTTGTTGCAATTATGAATGGTATCTTATTACTTACAGTTTGGCTATTAATAGTGGAAGAAAATGCTACCGATTTTGAAAAGAAATTATTCTATTCAGCAACATCACTGCACCTTCTTAGAGATTCTGATAGTTTCACTTGGTTTTTACATTTATCAAACCATGAAGTTTCCCTCTGATGTCCCAGTCTAAGAATACTCTTACTTAGAGAAATTATTAAACAAATTTTAATTTGTAAGCCTATCCTTTAACTGATTAAAGTCAGGATTTTAGTAGAAAATTTCTTTCAGTGTTCTTCATCCACCAGTGGTAGAAAATTTCTTTCAGTGTTCTTCATGCACCAGTGCAATGAAACACTCCTAAGCAAAAGGGCTCCATAGTTGACCAGAGTTTTGGAGACTCAGAATGTACAAATTTGTAAGTTCCTAGAAGCATAACAATATAGAAGCTGTTTAACTTTTCCAAACATTTCAGACAACAAGCTTTTCCCAAATAACAAATTTTGATACACTCTATTTAAATACCTAACCTACAAATTACTTATATTTATATTCTCTATGTTTCAGAAGACCAGGGGAAGTTTGGCAAGATTTTAGATCTTTCCTGTAAGCTTTAGATTTAAATCTTTTTTTTCGTCTAGATTAGAATTATATTTTGATGTGTTCAGTGAAGGCAGAGTGGGTTACTGCTCACTCCTCATATCTGTTCTAACATGTTTCTTGGTGATAATACAATTCCAATACAAACATTGTTGAATTTAACTTTTAAAGCAGTCTATTTTTTTCCCCCCATTTTCTTTCTTTTATTTAAGTCAGTCTACTATTATGAGGTAAACTACTTAAAGCTTAATTCTAGTATTCTCTATTCTGCATTACAACAGTGTTTTATTTTTAGGTTATTTGCAGTGTTTTTCCAACTGGCTGTTTCAGGAAAGAATTTTTAGCTCCAGTGAAATCTTATTTTAAGGTCATTACATACAACAGACTGCCAGGCCCTGGTCACCTGGAGGCCCAGCTCCACCTGGAGGCCACCCCCCAGAACACAGCTTGAAAACATCTGGGACAATGGCAATGTCCCCAGCAACTCTGAGTTAGTGGTATTAAAACAGAAAAACACTAATTTTAAGAACCTTTGAATCCTAGTATGTTTCCTCCTGAAAAACAAAAGATATCAGTTCAACAGAGTAGAAGAGTGTGGTAGAGAGGACCTGGGGACAGAGGCAAGAAACTCAGATCTCCCAAGTGGGCGACCATCCAGATGTGTGAACTTGGCGATGTCTCTTGGGCCGTTTGCTTGCAAAGGTGTGAGTAGGAGGCGTGGGCCGGGGGAGTAGAAGCCACTGAAATACGTGTGTTCTGAACTGTCCTGTGAGTTCTCACAGGTGCTGGAGCGGGGCCTGGGTCTCCACTCTCCCACTCTGCCTCCTTTCAAAAGAAGCCGCTTTGTTTACCTTTTTTTTTTTTTTTGTAACCGGTTTACACTGGGATTTATATAAGATTTTATTTGAATAAAGAGCAGATGGCTTAAAAACTGGTATGGGGACTTCCCTCATCGTCCAGTTTTTAAGAGTCCACCTTCCAATGCAGGGGACACAGGTTCGATCCTTGGTCAGGGGACTAAGATCCCACATCCTGCAGGACAGCTAAGCTCTGGCGCCACCACTACCGAGCCCATGTGCTCATCAGCCCGAGCACCACAACTGGAGAGAAGCCTGGAAACTAAGACCCAATGAGGCCAAATAAATAAACAGATAAATAATATTTTTAAAAAAGTGGTATGTATATATAAAAAAAATCACTGTACTAAATAATCTCTACAGTCATTCCTTCTAGCTTTAACATTTTGGAGTTTTTTTTTTTTTTAACTAAGAAAATAGGTTTTTACCAAAAATAAATAATTTTTTAAAAAGATGTATTTATTTATTAGCTGTGGTGGGTCTTCGCTGCTGTGTGTGGGCTTCTCTAGTTGAGGCGAGCAGGGGCTACCGTCCGTTGCAGTATGTGGGCTTCTCATTGCAGTGGCCTCTCTCCATGCTGTGGAGCATGGGCTCTAGGGTGCTTGGGCTTTGGTAGCTGCAACACATGGGCTCAGCAGAGGCAGTGCACAGGCTTAGCTGCTCCATGGCATGTAGGGTCTGCCTGGACCAGCAATGGAGTTGGTGTCCCCTGCACTGCAAGGAAGATTCTTAATCAGTGGACTACCTGGGAAGCCCAAAGGCAAATCATTTCTAGCTGAGGAGCAAACCAGGGTAAAAACTTTTCTTGGCGAAGAACATAAACCAGAGTGGTTATTTCCAGAGTCAGTGGCGAGTCACCACCACCTTTAACTCCGGCACAAACACAGCACTAACCTGCAGTGGGATCAGGTTAAAGAATCAAACATAATATTTCACTTTTCTGCCTTTTCTGTGTTATTACCTAAACGTAAGTGATACTTATTGAAAATACTACAAAGAAAACTCAATTCACAGGATTTAAAAAAAAACAACTAACTTTATTAGCTTTAAAAACAAAACTGTTACCATTAATCACAAAGATTTCCCCCAAAATTGCATTCTGCTTTTGTCACCTTGACAAGGAATGTTTAAATGTCCTCAAAATACAGAAGATCTGAAGTTGACAAATAACACAGTACTACACACTATGAATCGCCACTGTAAGCACACTAAAATGTGGAATACACACCTGTGAATTATCGGCCAGTTTTTGGAAGTACAGTAATATCCACTACAGATGATAGTAGCAGAAAGGTAATGTCCCCCAAAATGTAACAGAAGGTCGGACATTTGCAGATAAAATAATAAATCTGACTCCTGGGTTCAGTTAACACAGAAGTGAAATGGTGGAGAAACATTTCTTGAACTTGGAGGCTACGCACAGTATGCTGCTGCTAAGTCGCTTCAGTCGTGTCCGACTCTGTGCGATCCCATAGACAGCAGCCCACCAGGCTCCCCCGTCCCTGGGATTCTCCAGGCAAGAACACTGGAGTGGGGTGCCATTTCCTTCTCCAATGCATGAAAGTGAATAGTGAAAGTCAAGTCGCTCAGTCGTGTCCGACTCTTCGCGACCCCATGGACTGCAGCCCACCAGGCTCCTCCGCCCATGGGATTTTCCAGGCAAGAGTACTGGAGTGGGGTGCCATTGCCTTCTCCGATGCACAGTATAGGAGGATTGAAATCACGGGGCCCCGACTTGGGCTGAGAAGCGGTGGGAGGAGTATGGCACACCAGCAGGACTAGCCACCTTTCTCTCTCCTCAGTCCCCAGTCCGAGTTAGGAAGACAGGGGACTGCATAGAAAACAACACAGAAAACCACAGATTAGGTGCACAGATGTGTCCTCCCGTATGACAGGAATGGACAGTCGGTCAAGGCCACAGGAGTTCCACGAGCCTGCAGAGCACAGTTTTGTTTCCAAAGGAAATGTAGGTTTACAGGAGAGACCACACGACTGGTTTAGCAAAAGGCCTTCAAACTTTTGTTTAAATGGACAGGGATACTCTGACTTAGCCCAAGATTAGCTCTTTTTAACCCTCGCTGGAAAGTTCTAATTCAACCGTTTTTGAATTTTTTTGATCAGTGAATCTAGGAATTGGAAATTTCAGTTGCTTAGTTGCTTGTATATTCATTAATAATGACACTCTACAAATTATTACAATTTCCCCCTGATTCATGGTTAAAAAACAATGGCATTCCAATGAAGGTGCTCTGACTGACCCCACACCAATGGAAGTTTAAAAAACATGTATTTATCAAATTGTTGGACAAGGTTCATAAATCTTATTCTTTAAATTTGTTGAACCTTTTAAAAGACACAGTTCTACAACACGGACTTACTTCTTAAGCTAGAAGGCAACTACGTCTCCAAGTCTTTAGTTTCTTTATATTAGAGTACTTACTGTAAGAAATTCCTTTCCTACAGGAAGATCAAAATGCAGGTGAGCCAAGAAGGGAAGACTGACTGATCTCACCAGCAGGAGAGGTATCAAGTACATAACTCTGGAGAAAAGAGAGACATCCACCAGACAGTGAGCCTGACGCACCAAAGAATTTTGTTGTTTCCAATGCTTAATTATGTTTTAGATTTTCCCTTCTAAAAAAAAGCCATGGACTGTAAACAAGTCTGTATAAAAACACGAAGCACAGGTCAGCCTTCAGTCATTGACAGAACTGCATCTCACAAACACTGAGTGAGCATTCCCTTCCACCACAAGCCCTTTCCAAATCATATTAGGTCTCATTCTGCTTCATTACAGTCATGTCTCAAGTATGCCTATTTATATTCTAATCCGATTATTATGAAAATCTAGGAAGGCCTACACAAAATGTCACCACAATTCCTGGCTACCAAAATAACATTAAGTAGATTCCAAATCCAATGGTACAAGGACAACGAAAATACAAAACATGGAACATGAAATTCACTCATTGAAATTACGAAGTCACTGACTTCGTCAGATAAGATTTTTCTTATTCATTGTATCTCACTGGGGAAAAGGAATTTTTTCCCCTTTTGTTTCTTATGACTGGTTATTGCGGCCTCTGAGTGTCTTTAAGAAGTCAGTGCAAGAAAAAGTAGAGAAAAGCCACAGCCTGGACGTTGGGACTGCCAATTCGAGAACCCGGGCTGCCTTCTGTGGGCTTCGCAGCAAGTCACATCGCCTGCTTTCTCATCTAAGCAACACGAGGATTCGACGATATGATTTCCAAAGCTGCCCTCAGCTCTGTAACTGAGATTCTGAGAAATCAAATATTTCCACTTTATATCACAACATTTTAAAAAGATGGGATTAATGTGAATGGGAAAAACAATCATATTCTAGAAGAATGAAAGTGCTAGACTGACGCTGTCTCCTGGCATCTCTTTGATTTGAATATCCCATAGACCAAAATGTTGATTTAAACGTTTATGCTACAAACAATGAAGTCCAGTTGTATAGCACAGGGCGCTATAGTCAATACCCTGTGATGAGCCGTAATGGAAAAGAATATAAACAAGGATATGTATCTGTACGTGTAACTGAATCACTTTGCTCTACAGCAGAAACTAACACAACACTGTAAAATCAACTACATTTCAATTAAAAAAAATACCCTTTACGTTGAACTTAAAAGTTCCCAGTAGCTTTTCTTTGGCTCTTAATTACCGATAGGCTTTAGTGTACAACATTTTGGAGAAGCAGAATGTGAAAGGACTAGTTTGCTTTCACCTGATTTTCAGCTCTCCAAGGCAAGGGAACTGTTTTTACCATTTCTGCCTCTTAGCACCTAAACCAGTAGATGCTCAGAGGCATACACTTCTAAATATAACAGATTCACTTCTGGTTTCATCAGGTGGGTAAATTGAAAGAACCTAGACCACAAGAGCCCACGCACTGCAAGTTCTGTCAACTATTTTTATTGTATTATAATTTTCTTATCTTCTACAAATGTTTTTCCTAACAAAAAGCATCATCTTCTTCCCTCACAACTGCCTAACCTGATTCGAGATTATGGTGTCTAAAGAAACCATGGCTATTATACTTAAGTTAAATCTAAGTGATGACTCAGTTTCAAAGAAGAAACTGAGTTCATGTACATGAACTTATTAAAAGGTACTTAAATAAAAGATTAATGAGACTCATCTCTCACAAGATGGATACATGAATTGGATACAGAATAGTCAAAAAAGATCATAATACCTGGGGAGATTCTGGTTGATTTCACAATATTAAAATGTTAATGGGTAGGAATTGCCTGGAGGTCCAGTGGTTAGGACTTGGTGCATTCGTTGCCAAGGGCTTGGGTTCAATCCCTGGTCAAGGAAATAAGATTCTCTCGAGCTGTGGGGTACAGTCAAAAATTTTAAAAAGTCAATGGGTTTAGTAGTTTTTCTTTTAGAGCTCATGTTGTGGAAACACTATACTAGAAAGAACAAAAATATTAATGTTTTCCATTCAGAAAAGTTGCAGTGGAAGCTTGGAGTCTTAACCACTGGACCACCAGGGAAGTCCTCAGAAAAGTTTTACATATATTAAATTAAAAACATATTATTTAATACATACTTAATTTTGGTTTAAGTTTTTCTTTAATTTATTCAACATTGAAAAAAATAAAGAGAAAAAGAAATATTCAGGTAATTTGCATTGTTGGTGGGGCTTCCCTGGTGGCTCACACGGTAAAGAATCTGCCTGCAATGCAAGAGATCTGGGTTCGATCCCTGGGTTAGGAAGAGGCCCTGGAGAAGGAAATGGCAATCCACTCTAGTATTCTTGCCTGGAGAATTCCATGGTCAGAGGAGCCTGGTGTGCTATAGTCCATGGGGTCACAAAGAGTTAGATACAACTGAGCAACTAACACTTAAATTTGCATTGTTGGACTATAAAAGACAGTTTAAGTTAGGGATAGACTGGTTCCAAATAGGAAAAGGAGTTCGTCAAGGCTGTATATTGTCACCCTGTTTATTTAACTTATATGCAGAGTACATCATGAGAAACGCTGGACTGGAAGAAACACAAGCTGGAATCAAGATTGCCGGGAGAAATATCAATAACCTCAGCTATGCAGATGACACTTTCTGACACCCTTATGGCAGAAAGTGAAGACGAACTCAAAAGCCTCTTGATGAAAGTGAAAGTGGAGAGTGAAAAAGTTGGCTTAAAGCTCAACATTCAGAAAACAAAGATCATGGCATCCGGTCCCATCACTTCATGGGAAATAGATGGGGAAACAATGGAAACAGTGTCAGACTTTATTTTTTGGGGCTCCAAAATCACTACAGATGGTGACTGCAGCCATGAAATTAAAAGACGCTTACTCCTTGGAAGGAAAGTTATGACCAACCTAGATAGCATATTCAAGAGCAGAGACATTACTTTGCCAAGAAAGGTCCGTCTAGTCAAGGCTATGGTTTTTCCTGTGGTCATGTATGGATGTGAGAGTTGGACTGTGAAGAAGGCTGAGGGCCGAAGAATTGATGCTTTTGAACTGTGGTGTTGGAGAAGACTCTTGAGAGTCGGAGAAGACTCTTGAGAGTCCCTTGGACTGCAAGGAGATCCAACCAAGGATCAGCCCTGGGATTTCTTTGGAAGGAATGATGCTAAAGGTGTAACTCCAGTCCTTTGGCCACCTCATGTGAAGAGTTGACTCACTGGAAAAGACTCTGATGCTGGGAAGGATTGGGGGCAAGAGGAGAAGGGGATGACAGAGGATGAGATGGCTGGATGGCATCACTGACTCGATGGACGTGAGTCTGAGTGAACTCCGGGAGTTGGTGATGGACAGGGAGGCCTGGCGTGCTGCGATTCATGGGGTCGCAAAGAGTTGGACACGACTGAGCGACTGATCTGATTCTTTAATTGGAAGGTACAGCATGAAAGCCAAGCCAAATAATAAAACATCATGACTTTTGATCACTTAGAAAATTACAGTGAATAAATATTATCTAAAAGAAAATTCAAAAATTTCCAAACATTGAAAATACATACATTTCCTGACTTACAGAGTTTGTTCTGCAATGATAAATTAGTGCACCCAGATAAGATTAAAAACTGGCTGAATTTAGAACTGCAAAGTAAATTTATTACATGGCTGCCAGTTAAACTGCCAAATAATAAATTTAATAAGTTTAATAAACAGCTTACAGAATCACAAATTTCAACTGAATTTACATCGAGGCTTACCGTAAGTGGTGGATATATACAAACAGAAGAGTTGATCATCTCAGCATATTTGAAGGTAAGGAAAATATAAGAAACTTTTTTTTTTTGCAATAAAGTTTAAGTCCTTAGAAATAAATTCTACCACAATAAGAACATCTAGACCACAGAAACACGTTACCAAAAATGTATCGATAGCATGATCTGAATTTCTGCATTTTTCTTTCGTTGTCGTGGCAGCCACACTGGTTTATTAGTCCAAACTCACAAGTCCTTGCACAGACACAGCAAGGAGCCCCAGACACTTGCCTTACAAAGAAAACCTGGGGGAGCAGAAAGCCAGTACGGCCACCTGACCTGAAGCAAAGCATTCTTAGTTACAACACTTTTCTACAAAAAGGACTTCGAAATTCACACAGACCACAAAAGAGTAACTAAGAAGATGTTTGTTCAATGATACACCCTCAAATACAAGTAGGAAACGACTCTGTTTTAAGGGAAAATGCCAACTGGAGGCCACGGTAAACAAATTTCACCCAAAAGAAACTCTGACCAATGAATTATCCCTATCTGCTCCATCTTTCCCTAATTCACAGAAAAACAATGTGTGCGACTTCTATGTCAAAGAAAACAGAAGAATGTTTAAATGGACAATTAAAAACAGTCTTCAGAAAATCTTATCAGTACTTTTTCTGATTTAAAGTCTATGAATGATGACACACAAACATGAATAATGGCCACTCAAGTGGTGGTTGAAGACGGCCCGAGCTACAGGCCAGGACGTGTCACAAATGGGACAGCGTGGTAGCTGCCTGAGATCACAGTCATCAGGGTCACAGGTGATGCGTCTCGCTTCCAAAGCAGCAGCTCTTTGCCCGGGGGGCGTTATCCGGAACTGGGGTCTATTATGTATCACTTTGTGATGAGAACAGTGTGCTTGTAGATTTGGGCACCTTGATTCTGACAGTTGAAGGGAACCGGGCATTTCTTCCCCAAAGCTAAAGAAAAAAAACCACTTGAGAAAAAAAATGATTTTCTGTGAATTATTCTCTACGTCAGGTCTCTTTCTGGGCAAAAAATTCCATGTATATTGAATAGCAATTAATCTTTGACCAAAAGATTTGTTTGGAGCCAACAGACCATTACAAACATACTCATCTAGATTATTAAAACTGTAATACTTTTTATTATTATTATTATTTTAAGACTATTTTTAAGTTCTCAAAAATGGAACTGCCCTGGGTGACTACCGTTTTCACTTTGGGGTACCCCATGCTATCCAGAATCAGGGAAATCGATGTTTCTGGAGGAAGCCATTCTCCTAATTTGCTGTTTAAAAATGGTCAAGAGTTGCCACGTGGTGGGGGCTAATCCTTTAAAATAACATGCTGTTCAGAACATCAGTTAAAAATTGTGCTTTTAACTGATCTGTTAAAACTGCTACTCCATGTTCTACTGTCCCCAGTGTGGGTGCTCCGTGCCCCCTGGCCTCCCCTTGGCTGAGCAGTGGTCACAGTCATGGGTGGGCATGTCCCCGCCATCCCTGGCCAGGTGGGCAGCGGCTCCACGCCACACCACCAAAGCCTCAAAGCGCACAGTCGAAGGCCCGGGGCTCGCTCAGCGCTGCGGTCGGAGGTTCTGGGCGCCGTGTCTGGGTGATTTTCTGTTTGGGGTTTTTTGTTTCTTCTTCCTCTTCAGTTTCACTTTCACAGACGTGAACCACCACGCTTGGTGTGGACTCGGTTCCTGCGTGAAGTTCATATTTCTCTCCTGCAGAGGTAAATAGCAAAGAAAGGGTTCTGAACCTTGAAACTTCTTGTTCTACTCATGTTTTCATTGCTGATTACTGGCTTTTCAATCTGTAAATCCTATGTCATAGTACTTTATCTTGTTTAGACATTAGAGAATTGATGCTTTTTAAGGTTCTTAAAAAATTCTGGCATTTCGAGAAATTAGTAGTGAGGAGTACTGAGGTCTTGGGAGTTAAAACGCAAGTGCGAATTCCTGTTCTATGATCAACGCACGTGTTCCTGCTTAACTTCGTAATGGTTTCTGGGTTCCCCTTGGGAGACACCTGTAAGGTTTCAGGCAGCATCGGCAATCTCTTATAGGACCTCAGGGATCCAAGATATAGCTCTCATGTCTAAAAACAACTTCCCCTCAAATGCCTTTTGTATCCCCTAATGTTAATGAAGACACAACATTATTTTAGGTGGATGACTACTATGAACCAACAATGGCACTGATTTATTATAGTATTTTGGAGGGATGAGAGAGAGAAATTAAACAGAAGGAAAAGAAGAGTGGAAAAGAAATACAAGAGAAGAATCTGAAGGGATGATATGGTATCACCACCAATACCTTGGTAGACTATTCAGTGTAGAAGTTGTCTGTCTGCTATTTCGATGGCAACTAATATTCTCTAATGATCTGTCATGTACTAGAATTTGGAACAGTAAAAACTGCAGTTAGATTTACTATTACGTATATATCACTTAGTTCTTGTGTGTGTGTGTTTGTGTGTGTGTGTGTGTGGGCGCGTGCATGCACTCAGTCTTGCTGAATCGTGTCCAGCTCTGTGACTTTGTGGACTGTAGCCCACTAAGCCCCTCTATCCATGGGATTTCCCAGGCAAGAATACTGTAGTGGGTTGCCATTTCCTTCTCCAGACGATCTTCCCGATTCGGGGATTGAACCTGCATCTCTGTGTCTCCTGCATCGACAGGCAGATTCTTTTTTTTTTTTTGACAGGCAGATTCTTTACCACTGTGCCACCTGGGAAAGCCCTTAGTCCTTATAACCATGTTGAAGGGTAGCTCCTATGATCGCTATTTTATTTTATTTTTATTTTTTTTTCTAGAGCTCAAAAGCTCCCTCCCCTGAATTAATTGGGCCATTCAGCCGCCAGTGCAAACCAACCGACTTTTTCGTACCTGATCGTTATTTTAGATGAGAAAACAGAGGCTCAGAAAATGGAAGCTAAATAACCTGCTCAAGATCACAAAGTTAGCAGAGGCTAGAATCTGAACCCAGGTTTGTGTGACTAACTTCCACGCTGATCATGTTGCTACTAGTTGGCTAGAACATGGATAGCTAGCTGAATGAGGGCTTTAAAGCAAAAGTTTGGAGAAAAAAACAGGAGACAGAGAAGTTGGTTACCTGGTCCCAGTTTGGAAACAGCACAGAGTAGGTCATAATTTATAACAGGCGTTGCGTCCCCGCCCTGCTTCCACCCAACCGGAGGCGACGCGGGAGGGGAGATGAGGAACTGCTTGGCAGGCTGGGGCGGCTGTAAATACGACTTGTCTCGCGTTTCGCCGGACATCTGTACCTGCAGCGGGGGAGATGCTCACAGTTTATGGCCAGGCTATGTGTTTCACTTTCATCTTCCCATTAACTATAACACCTCTTTGGAGAAAATGTAAAATTTCTCTTTGACAGGCTACATATCTTCCAGGGGCTGGGTCAGAGTCTGTCTGGTTCACCACTGAACACTTAGTGCATGACACAGACCATTAGGTGCCCAATAAATATTCGTCAAACAGAAAGAAAAAGCAATGAGTAGACGAATGGACAATGAATCGTACTGAGCACTGAATTCCAGTTTTAGAAGAGATTAGGTTATACCGTCACCATCGACTCCACCAAGACGTGTCCAAACATAGGTTTCATTTGTAATGTCAGACAGCAAACTCCACCTTAATTTTTTTTTTTTTAATTTTGAAAGCTAGACCAAGGGAAAAAAATGCTTTGTGAAAAATAAAACAGTACACCTAACAGCTGATCTAATGCTTTTATTTCACTAATTCTTCCAAGAAGTACTTGGTTTGTCAGAGTCCTATCAATGGAGGATTCAAATAATAAGGATGGCCAATTCTCATTAACTTGCAGGATCCTCTGCAATTCCAAAGTCTAGGACAGCCTTTCTGCATGTGCTGTCTGCTCCCTGCTCACCCCTTGGGCTGGGAGCGTTTCAACAGGGCACCTCTTAGGAATCACAGCCCATGGAAATGAGTCCAGAGACTGCTTTTCTCACATCTTCCAAGGATGTCCCATCCCAAGTGCCATTCTAGACGACAGGAGAAAAGTGACCTTACGGTGTTAGGGCTTAATCCTCTCAACCCCAGTTGAGAAAAGCTGCCAGAAAAATATGAAACCCTCTGTTAGGCTAAGAAAAACAAAGTCAGGAGGGCAAATATGCTTAATAAATGTATATGTTTATGTATCTGTACAACAAAGGAAAAATATGTTTACATGATTTGATGATTGGGATTGTTCATTTCAAAGATCTCTGATACGATGATAGAGAAGACGGAGAACTGACAGTATCATTGGATGGAGGAAAACAAGTTCAGCCCACTCTGCCCTCTGCACAATGAAGTAAGTACCTGTGCGAAATACAGCTTCAGCTTCCTTCCGTTGAAGTCTGTCTCGTGGAGTTCTATTCGAGCCCTTGCTGCTGCCTCAGGCTTGCTGAAATTTATTCGGACTCTTCTAAAGCTTTTGAACAACTGAAATGTAACTTGGTCATCATAGATGGTGAAAAGCGCTTCAAATCTCTCCTACAAAGTGAGGGGCAGCACAGCAGAGAGAATAAGGGTTGGGGGGAGAAGGAAAACCTTTACCAAGAGGAAATCTAAATCATTAAACATAAGTAGTGGAGTAGAATTCATTATAATTTGTTTTTTTCCCCAAAGAAGCATTCTTTTCTTGTAGGTGCACAAGAACAGGTGTCCTGTTAGTCATATGCTAAATTCTGCAGTTTGCACTTATTTTAAAAATAAGTTTATTGAAGGTTATATTATGTAGAGTTCATATTATAAAATCAAATGTAAAGTATTATAAAATGAATGTAAGGTATAAAATGATAAGAACATGCCCAATGATAGAACAAGAACATCACTATCATTTTGAAGTCCTCAGCATGCCAGAGTTTTTACCACCATCCTATTCCTTTTTAGCTTCAAAGTAATTATTTTCTGGAATTTCAAGCTTATCTTTGTTTTTCTTTATAGTTTTACAACATTTATAAGCTCCCCTAAAGACTGAATCGTGTTGCATGTATTCTTCTATAACTTGCCTTTTTTCCTAAGATTCTTCCTTGTTGCTGTAACTGTGAGCCACCCTCTTCAGGACTGTATAATATTCCATTGTACAGCTATACCACAATCCCGCTAATGCTGCTGGAATCTGGACTGCCTTCAGTTTTTGCTACTACAATGCTGTTAGGAACATTCTTGGTGCCCATATGCATGGTTTCTCTGGTGTCCACACTGTAAGTGGCATTACTGGGCCTTTGTTCTTCAGTCTCTAAGTTATACACCACTCTCTGAGACCTCATGGACTGCAGCACACCAGGCTTTCCCGTCCGTCACTATCTCCCAGAGTTAGCTCAAACTCATGTCCATTGAGTCAGTGACGCCATCCAACCATCTCATCCTCTGTTGCCCACTTCTCCTCCTGCCCTCAGTCTTTCCCAGCATCAGGGTCTTTTCCAGTGAGTCAGCTCTTCATATCAGGTGGCCAAAGTACTGGAGCTTCAGCTTCAGCATCAGTCCTTCCAGTGAATATTCAGGACTGATTTCCTTTAGGATTGACTGGTTTGATCTCCTTGCTGTCCAAGGGATTCGCAGGAGTCTTCTCCAGCACCACAATCGAAAGCATCAATTCTTTCGTTCTCAGCCTTCTTTATGGTCCCACTCTCACATTTGTACATGACTCCTGGAAAAACCACAGCTTTGACTATATGGACCTTTGTCGGCAAAGTCGCAACTTTGCTCTTTGATACACTGTCTAGGTTTGTCAGAGCTTTCTTTCCAAGGAGCAAGCGTCTTTTAAGCAAGCGTCCTGGGCCTCAACACTGACGTATCTTTTACTTTAGTAGACGATGCCAGGTAGTTTTCCAAAGTGTTTGTACCAATTTACTGTCTAAGAGTGAAAGTGTGTTCTGGTTGCTTCATATCTATGCCAACATTTGATATAGACCTTTAAATTTTTACCAATGCAAAGTAAGGGATATGAAATCGGCTCTAATTTTGGTTATAATTCACATTTCTTTGAAAAATAAAGATGTTGAACCTCTTTTCATGTTTATGGGTCTTCTGGGGTTCCTCTTAACATGATATAGCTTCCCAGGTGGTGCTAGTGGTAAAGAACCTGCCTGCCAATGCAGGAGACAAAAGAGAAGCAGTTAGGTTCTTGGGTTGGGAAGATCCCCTGGAGGAGGGCACAGCAACCCACTCCAGTATTCTTGCCTGCAGGATCCATATGGGTGCTCGAATCTTTTGTCCGTTCTTCTATTGGGCTGTCTCTTTTAATTGAGGAATGGGAGTTCTATTGGGGTACTCATTCTTTGTTAATTATAGGTGCCATAAGTACTTTTTCCCAATTTTTTTTTGAGATATACAAGTTTTAAATTTGAACCTTACTAAATGTATCAGTTTTCTTCCTTTTGTGTTGTGTCTTGAGAAATCCTTGTATACTCTGAGATCACAATGATGTTCTCCCAGATGGTCTTAAAATTTTATGATTTCACCTTTCATATTTAACTCTGTACTCTCCATAAAACTAAAGTGTATGAGATGCCCATCCCACTCCCACCAGTAACCACCGTCTATTTTCTGTCACTCTAGATCAGATCATATTTTTTTAGTATTTCATATAAATGTACTTTTGGCCGGGGAGTGGGGGTCCTGGGTTTTTTCCCTGAGCATAATCATTTTGAGAGTCATATTACTGGGTTCTCTTTTATGATCCTTCTTATTATCAAGTAGAATTCCACTGTAAGGATATTTATGCCTGTACCTGCTGACAGGCAACTGGGTCGTTACTAGTTTTCAGTTCAGTTCATTTCAGTCGCTCAGTCGTGTCCGACTCTCTGCCACCCCATGAATCGCAGCACCGACTCCTGTCCATCACCGACTCCTGTCCATCACCGACTCCTGGAGTTCACTCGTGTGAATGTGAATTCACACGTCCACGTGTTGACTTTAAAAAACTACTTTGTGCTTTTTGTGTCAAATTTAGAAATCTCTGCCATACCCAAGGTCACTAGGATTTTCTCCTATGTTTTCTAGCTTAGTTTTTACATTTAGGTCTAGGATCCACTTCAAGTTAATTTTTGTATGTGAGACAAGAGTCAGAGTTCACTTTTTTCTTTCCCCATATGGCTATCCCTTGGTTCCAGCTCCCAAGGAATTCCCATTCCCATGAAATGATTATCCTTCACTCAGTACATTGAAAACTATTCAACATAGTTGAAAGAAATTAAAGACCCAAATAAGTAGAGACACACACCACTTTCTCTTCAGGGAATCACCTGTTTGACATTATTGATTCTATGTATATTTACTCTCTATTTCATTAATTTCTAGTCTTTGTTCTTTGAGTTTTTCCTTTTTCTATTGCCTTAAGTTGGATGCTGAGTCTGTAATTTTTCAATTTTCTCCTTTTTAATAGAAACATTTAAGGAATATATATTTCTAAATATTATTTTTTAGCTATTCCCACAAGTTTGAATATATATTACTTTCATTATTATTTGATTCTAAGTATTTAGTTTAATTTCCATTATGATTTCTTCCTTGTCTCATGAATTGTTTAGATATTTCTTAAAATTCCAAATAGGTGGGAGATTTTGCTTGTTATCTTTTTAACATCTCATTTATTTTCACTATGATCAGAGGTTTTTATCCATAGAGATATCAATCCTTCAATATTTCTGAGACTTGCTTTTGTTACAATATTTCATCCATTTTCATAAATCTGCTATGCGTGCTTGAAACATCTTTCTGTAGCTGTTGGGTGCCTGCCGTACCATAAATATGTTCAGTATGTTAAGCTTGTGTTCTTTAGAAGTTCTATATACTGATTTCTTTTAGAGGGGGTGTCTGTCTGAACTAATGATTACCAATAGGTTTGTTCAGATCTCCCACTCAGGTGGATTTATTTTGCCTTGTAATTTGCTCACTTTGGCTTCATACATTTTTACAGATATGTTAACGAATCTGTCTGCCAATGCAGGAGACTAAGATTTGATCCCTGAGTCAGGAAGATCCCTTGGAGAAGGACATGGCAAACTGCTCCAGTATTCTTGCCTGGAAAATCCCATGGACAGAGGAGCCTGGCGGCCTAGAGTCCATGGGGTCATCAAATGCAATTTAGCGACTAAACAAGAAAAACAAAAAGCAAGTTTAGAATTGTTTTGTCTTCCTCGTGAACTAAATATTTTATTATTAGTAGCCCCTGTCTTTCTCTAGGAAGGTCTTTTGTCTTAAAGTCTGTTTTGTCTGATATTAATAAAGCTGGTGTAGCTTTCTGTTGGTCATCCAGTCGACTGCTGAACAACAAAGGGTTAGGGTCACCAACATGCCCAGTTCAAAGTCTGCATATACCTTTGCAGGGGCCCTTCGTATCCATGACTCCACACCTGTGAATTAAACCAACCGTGCAGACTGCATAGCACTGTAGTTTACTGGGAAAAAATCTGCATATAAGAGGGCCTGTGCAGTTCAAATCTGTGATGTTCAAGAGTCAACTGTATATTGCACAGAACTCAACTCCTATCCTTTATTTCTGAACTTTATGTATTCTTTTGTTTTAAATATACATCCTAAAAATGTGTGTAGATAATTAGCTACTTGATAATCACATCCTTCTTCCTATTTCCTTTCAAAACAATTATTAAAATCATTCCAGAAAGACACCATAACTGAATTAACATGCAGACGACAGCAATGAGTTATACGTATCTTTCTCTTCTAAATCCCAATATGTGTGAACTGATGAAGAATTATTCAAAAATGAAGCCATGTAGGAGTTGATGAGACTTTTTCTAAGTTTTGCTGGTTTTTTTCCCTCTCTTTCACATGCATTTCCCCCTTAATGTGGCATAAACACAGCTTATGAACTGTGTGACTTTAAGGTCCGAGGTGAGCAGAAAATATGAACAATTAATGTAGAGGCAAAACTTTTGTTGTTTCCTATTAGAGGAAAAAGGTCAGCGCCCTTAGCTGGTAGCTCTGCCCCTCACTGTGTCCAAGACATCAGCACGTGGATTCCTGAGCTGTCCCTAACATCCCGGGAACAGCACAAAAGGGCTTTAGAAGAATGGAGACAGGAGGTGAGGGCTTCATATATGGACACGGACTGAAAGCACTCAGGACAAACAAAATCCATTCAGAAACCAAATTCTTTTTTTTCCCCTCCTTAAATTGTTTTAGAAATAATTCCCTGGAGCTGCACTGGGCCCTCACTGAGGCGCGTGGGCTCTTCACTGCTGGGTTCGAGCTTTCTCTGGTTGCAGAGGGCGGGTTACTCTCTAGCTGTGGCGCGTGGGCTTCTCTTGTCGTGGAGCAGGGGCTCTAGGGTCCCCAGGCTCAGCAGTTGTGGCATATGGGTTCCAGAGCGCACATGGTCAGTCCTTGTGCTGAGCAGGCTTGATTACCCCGCAGCCTGTGGGATCTTATTTTTTGGCAGGCAGATGCTTAACCACTGGACCACCAGGGAAGTTGTAGAAATAATTCCCTTTTATGGGTTTCTGAATTCCCTAATGATATAAAAGTAACACCATCCTATTAAACAGGTGACAGTTGCACATTTATTCCCTAGAAGATCGCGGGGATCCCATAAAATCCAGAGCATCACTGACCACTCTACTTCTTCAGAGGTCACGTAGTATTCATCTCTGGCAGTACAACAGTTATAAGGAAAACAATTTGGCTTAAAAACCCAGGCTTTTCCTGTTAGGTAAGTTTTCCATAAAATAGAGATCTGAGCTACCTTCATATGCAGAAATCACCCATGCAGTGAGCAGTAAAAATGACTACAAATAGCTTGCACCTAAAATATGTTAAGGATAACACATAACAACACAGTTTCTTGGGAACTCAGGGTTACTCTGCAGCTGGGTCTTGGGTGCACTAAAATCACGGAAAGGGAAAATGGGAAGGTCAGATAGGAAAATAGGCTTCAGGGAGTGACAGATAAGGACGGCTGCTAGATGCGCATTTCTCAATCTTTCCAGAATTACGGCTGCTCTACTCTTTGGTCCCCTGCCCAAGGCAGAGAAGGTGATGTTTATCTTTCACCGAGGAACAAACTATGAAAATGATTGTGCTGCACCCGTCTGCTTTGAACCAAAAAATCATGAGGCATCCATCATTTCTGTACATCAAGTTGGAAAGTGAAAGTTGCTCAGTTGTGTCCGACTCTTTGCAACTATACAGTCCATGGAATTCTCCAGGCCAGAATACTGGAGTGGGTAGCCTTTCCCTTCTCCAGGGGATCTTTCCAACTCAGGGATCAAACTCAGGTCTCCTGCATTGCAGGCGGATTGTTTACCAGCTGAGCCACAAGGGAAGCCCCAAGAATACTGGAGTGGGTAGCCCATCCCTTTCTCCAGTGGATCTTTCCGACCCAGGAATTGAATCCTCATTGCAGGAGGATTCTTCACCAACTGAGCTATCAGGGAAGCACAGAAGTGACGTTTCAATCCATTCAGCAGTGAAATTATCTTTGGAGTCCTAAGGCAAGAGAATTTCACATTCTCTTTCTGTAAATCTGAGATAGAAAATTCCACCCATCCAGAGTCCAGTGGCTCCAGGTTCACCGATGCCAGAGGCAAGGTTATTGGTTTTGCCTTTTTTCCCCATGGCTAAGGTGGAAAGAATTCCGTGATGACGCTTTACAGAAGATGTGTACACAATGCAGAAGTCATTTTCCAGCAGCTGAGGGGGTAACTGCTCACCCTAAACACCGAGAAAATGCAGACCGCCACTTCAGGAGGGCAGTGAGACCCACAACCACAGCCACCACCTGGTCACATTAACAGTTAAGCTCAGACACACACACACATGTGCGCACACACACACTCACTCACACACTCACTCACACATCTGCAAGTTACAAAGGTACTGACTGCACTCAATTAACGATACTCAAGCCCTGCAGCCCATCAATAAACAGACACACTTCATTTGGTTTTTCTGGGGAATATCTGTTAGAGACAGTCAGTCTCCAAAACCGTGACTATGAGAGCGTCTAATGAGGTCCCAGCTGTTGACAGCCCCCCAGCAGCACCATGGCTTTTGTCTTGTTTCTTTTTTTCAGCCTAAAGTTTGTTTAGTTGTTTACTAAAAAGAGCAGGGAAGACAGAGTAGCAGATTTTAAGGCCTCCTGGAGGAAAGAATAGGTGGAACAGAAGTAGGGAGACAGGACAAATGGAGAAGCAGAGAATTCTGTCTCCTGTTAACAGTCCTCTGGCCACCCCACTGAGCTACTGTTTTCACGGGCACTTTGAAGAAGCAGTCCGATTACAGGGCAGTTATCCAATCTAAGACTCAAAATGGCCTGCAAAAACACTTCAGGTTTGCAAACGCATCCAGGTACTTGGGCTCAAACATTTTTTTTCCCCTAAAAACATTTATGTGCTTATTTATGCTATACTGGGTTCTTAGTTGGGACATATGGGGTCTAGTTTCCTGACCCACACCCCCTACATTGGAGCACAGTGTCTTAGCCACTGGATCACCAGGGAAGTTCCCAACAAGTTTGATCTAAAACATCAGAGGTTGAGGAAAACCACAAACATGAGTTCTTTCCCTAAAAACCATGAGAATCCCCCCAGGAACAAGGAAAACAGTTTCAGTTGCTCTGTTCCCAGTGCTCAGGCTGCAGCTGTCAAGGGCGGTGTTGTCCACCAGTGCGACTGCACAAGGAGACCTGCAAAGGCCCTCTCTAAGGTGGCCACCCGGATCCTCACTTCCTCCTTCTTGCTCTCCCTGCCCACGAAGCAAGAGACATCAGGAAGTTCAGGTTCAGCCTGCAGTCTCCAAGAGTGTGAGCATCCTGAAAGGCTCATCCTGAAAGGGGAGGACTAGGAACTGTTTCAGGCTGAAAGAGACGAAATAAAAGACACCTGACAACCTAATACATTGAGTGATAGTTCAGTTCAGTTCAGTCACTCAGTCGTGTCCGACTCTTTGCGACACCATGAATGCAGCACGCCAGGCCTCCCTGTCCATCACCAACTCCCGGAGTTCACTCAAACTCACATCCATCGAGTCGGTGATGCCATCCAGCCATCTCATCCTCTGTCGACCCCTTCTCCTCCTGCCCCCAATCCCTCCCAGCATCAGGGTCTTTTCCAATGAGTCAACTCTTCGCATCAGGTGGCCAAAGTACTGGAGTTTCAGCTTCAGCATCAGTCCCTCCAAAGAACACCCAGGACTGGTCTCCTTTAGGATGGACTGGTTGGATCTCCTTGCAGTCCAAGGTGTGTGTGTCCAACACCACAATTCAAAAACATCAATTCTTCGGCACTCAGCTTTCTTCACAGTCCAACTCTCACATCCATACATGACCACAGGAAAAACCATAGCCTTGACTAGACGGACCTTTGTTGGCAAAGTAATGTCTCTGCTTTTGAATATGCTGTCTAGGTTGGTCATAACTTTCCTTCCAAGGAGTAAGCGTCTTTTAATTTCATGGCTGCAGTCACCATCTGCAGTGATTTTGGAGCCCCTCCAAATAAAGTCTGACACTGTTTCCACTGTTTCCCCATCTATTTTCCATGAAGTGGTGGGACTGGATGCCATGATCTTCGTTTTCTGAATGTTGAGCTTTAAGCCAACTTTTTCACTCTCCTCTTTCACTTTTATCAAGAGGCTTTTTAGTTCCTCTTCACCTTCTGCCATAAGGGTGGTGTCATCTGCATATCTGAGGTTATTGATATTTCTCCCGGCAATCTTGATTCCAGCTTGTGTTTCTTCCAGCCCAGCGTTTCTCATGATGTACTCTGCATATAAGTTAAATAAGCAGGGTGACAATATACAGCCTTGATGTACTCCTTTTTCTATTTGGAACCAGTCTGTTGTTCCATGTCCAGTTCTAACTGTTGTTTCCTGACCTGCATATAGGTTTCTCAAGAGGCAGGTCAGGTGGTCTGGTATTCCCATCTCTTTCAGAATTTTCCACAGTTTCTTGTGATCCACACAGTCAAAGGCTTTGGCATAGTCAATAAAGCAGAAATAGATGTTTTTCTGGAACTTTCTTGCTTTTTCCATGATCCAGCGGATGTTGGCAATTTGATCTCTGGTTCCTCTGCCTTTTCTAAAACCAGCTTGAACATCTGGAAGTTCACACTGAGTGATAAGGGACTGGATTTTTGTTGTTATAAAGGACATTACAGGAACCATGGCCAAACTTGAATGGGGTCCGAGGATTAGAATGATGTAATGTGTCAACGTCAATTTCCTGAATTTTGTTTTTGTTTTGTTTTCTTAGAACGCCCTTGTTTGTAGCAGATACATATTAAAATATTGGTGGTAATGGCCACCGTGGCTGGCCACTCACTATTAAAATGGTTTAGAGAAAAAGTCCTTTGTACACCCAAACTAGGAAAAGCAGTTCTATTATTCAGTGACCCCAAGTGTCACTCCTCCAGACAGGCTTTCCCTGAGCACTCTAGTTAAACACTGTCACCCATCAAGCCGTTCTCTAGCCCTCCTCTGTCTTTGTTTTTTTTTAAGTAATTTTGTTTATTTTTGGCAGTGCTGGGCCTTCACTGCTAGGCAGGCTTTTCTCTGGTTGCAGCCAGTGGGGGCTACTCTATAGCTGTGACGCACGGACTCCTCGTTTTGACGCTTCTCTCCTTGTGGGCCACAGGCTCTACAGTGCACGCGGCCTCAGCGGTTGCGGCTCCTGGGCTCGACAGCACAACAGGCTCAGGAATTGTGGTGCACGGGCTTAGCTGCTCTGCGGCTTGTGGAATCTTCCCGGGTCAGGGATTGAACCCACGTCCCCTGCATTGGCAGGTAGATTCCTTACCACTGAGCCACCAGGGAGGCCCTGCTCCACTGTTTTTTCTTCTTCATGTGTGTGTTCAGTCACTCAGTCGTGCCTGATACTTTGCCACCCTGTGAACTGTAGCCTGCCAGGCTCCTCTGTCCATGGGATTTCCCAAGCCAAGAATACTGGAGTGGGTTGCCATTTCCTCTTGCAGGGAATCTTTCCAACTCAGGGAATCAAATCCACATCTTCTGCATTGGCAAGCAGATTCTTTAACACCGAGCCACTGAGGAAGCCTATTTTCTTCACTGTACTTGTATTATCTGAACTTCTGATTCACTTGTTTGCATGTTAAATATTTTCCTCTTCTAATGTCTGTTGGAACTGGAGCTTCACTGCGTCCACCACTGTGTCCCTAGAACCTTTAACCTTGACTGGTACAACACCCAATAAACACTCACTGAATACACAAATCGAGGTCAGTTGTAGAGTCTGTAAACCGATGGTCTCCAAGAACATGACAGCTGATCTGACTGTTCAGTGATCTTTTAATATGCCTGACAGTTAGGATAACTAAATTCCTAAATAAGTGATCTAAGACACTTTTCAACTCTTGTTTTGAGACAAAGTGTTCACAAGGGAAGCTACAAATATAATAGAAGATAAATGAAGATAGCTTCATTTCAAAATCTTACATCTGAAAATTCCTAAATGTTCTATCTAAGATGGGGCATCTAGGAACATTATAGCAAGTTTGCACTGCTATAATATTCTTACTGCATTTTATAAATCTGTGATAGTCTGGGGGAAAACCTGGTTCTTCACAAAGCAATACATTTGAGAAGCTTTTATCTACAGTTTATGCAAAAGCATGTTAAAAGGAATAAAAATGTTAACTACCAGACTGGCAAAAATGCTTTTTTCTGAAAAAATAAAGTCCCGGTGACGCTACAGAGCAACGGGACTCTCTTGCATGGCTGGTAGGAGCGCAAACAGCTGTAGCCTCACGGACTACTCGACAGTCTCTGCTAAGACTGTGAAAAAGTACAACCTGATGAGCCAGCAACATCATGCCTGTTTACATACCCTGAGAAGACTCCCCTACTTCCATCAGGATGTACACAGGACACATACAGAACATTCACAACATCACTGTTGCAATAACAACATCTCAAAAATAACCTAAATGTCCAACATAAGAATGAGTAAATAAATAATGCTGTATTTTTAGACTAGGACAGTATATATAGCAAGGGAAACGGAATATATATTTCAATATGGATAAATCTTATAGATACAACATTGAGAAAAATTGATCTAATTATCCCTTTTATATAAAATTAAAAAATGTAAAATCTTATGTATTTCACTGGAGTTATAGTTTTCAGCATATGGATGCTGCATATCCTCTGTTGGATCTAAGTATTTCATGGTGCTATTGTAATGTTTTTAAATTTCAACTTCCAAATGTTGACTGCTGGTAAACAGACACGTGGCTGATTTTATATATTGACCCTGTATCCTACAAGCTTCTTAAACTCACTTATTGTTGTTGTTCAGCCACCCCGTCATGTCCGACTCTTTGTGACCCCATGGACTGCAGGACGCCTGTATAAAAGGTCAAACTCACTTATTAGTAGAGTTTTTATGTAGATCTCTTTCTAAAGAGACAATCGTGTCAACTGAAAATAGAGCAAAATTTAAAAACTGTATATACACATATACAGAGTATTAAGCTTGAACTAGAAGAAATGCCAATACAGGCATCTGCCAGTTTTCAGAAGTTTGCTTTATGCCACTTGGCTTTACGAAAGACCTGCACCAGTACCTATTTTCCGTAACAGAAAGAAGTCCAAGGAGGATTCTTCCTTTTATGAAAAAAGGTGAAAATCACATTCAACATCTGTTTTGCAGCAGCTGTCATGGAGGCAGCATGCCCCCCGAGTGGTGAGAGCGGCTCCACCAAGCTCCTTCCTGGGAAACGACCCTCAGCTTCTCAGCATCAAGCGCACTCGCCTGGAACTGGGTCCGTGAGCATCTGTGCTTTACCTTAATTTATTTTGTGCATCTGTTAGCAAGATTGCCCCAAGGAACTGCTTTTCTGCTTTATACCATTTTAGCTTATAAAAGATTTCATAGGAAAACTACTTTCAGAGAGAGGGGGAAAGTAGACCATTTTGGCCTACAAACACACCACTTTCATATTCATTGGAAGGACTGATGCTGAAGCTGAAACTCCAATACTTTGGTCACCTGATGCTAAGAGCTGACTCCCTGGAAAAGGCCCTGATGCTGGGAAAGATGGAAGGTGGGAGAAGGGGACGAAAGAGGATGAGATGGTTGGATGGCATCACCGACGTGATAGACATGAGTTTGAGCAAGCTCCGGGAGTTGGTGATGGACAGGGAGGCCTGGCGTGCTGCAGTCCATTGGATCGCAAAGAGTTGGACACAACTGAGCGACTGAACTGAAATGAAATATAATAAAAGGTTAAAATTGCATGGGAAATGATAAACTCAGAGTTCAGGATAATGGTTATCTCTGGGAGAAGAGACAAGAGGCTCAACTGTATTAGTAAAATTTTATTTGCTATATTGGGTGGGCCTGTGGTTTTTCTTTACATTAGTCTTTACCTTTTCACACAACCTAGAAAATGCCCCCTTTTTGAGAGGTTGAGATAGTGCCTCCGCACAGGAAGAATCACCAAACTTGGAAGTCATTAGCCTGTGTCTTCCCTGGGCTCCTAGAGAAAGTGGAATCCAAGGCAAGGGCACACACAGGAAGCTTGTTTTGGGAAGTAACCCCATGGAATAAGGTTGGAAGACGGAAGACAGGTTGTCCTCCCGTCCAGGTTGTGTTACCAAGCTGGTCACCTATGTGAGCAACAGGGGCTTGATCCTGCGAGAAGCCCTAGAAGGAGCCAAGGAATTGGGGGCTGGAGAGTCAGAGAAGGAGGGACTTACTCACTGGCTTCAGCCCCACACTGGTCAAGGACTGCCCTGTCTACACGGCCAAGCAACTGCACAGGCAGCAGAGAAACACTGAGACAAAGGCAAGATGTCCCCGTGCCATGCAGGACGGCTGCTGCCAGCTTACATCCACACACAGCTGAGTGCTCTGGCAACAAGTGGGGTGCAAGCGTGGGCCAACAGGACGTAACGTCGGGCATGAGAGGCGCCCATATACATATCAGTTCAGGTCAGTCACTCAGTCGTGTCCGACTCTTTGTGACCCCATGGACTGCAACACGCCAGGCCTCCCTGTCCATCACCAACTCCTGGAGCTTACTCACACTCATGTCCATCGAGTCGGTGATGCCATCCAACCATCTCATCCTCTGTCATCCCCTTCTCCTCCTGCCCTCAATCTGTCCCAGCATCAGGGTCTTTTCCAATAAGTCAGCTCTTCCCATCAGGCGGCCAGAGTACTGGAGCTTCAGCTTCAGCATCAGTCCTTCCAATGAATATTCAGGACTGATTTCCTTTAGGATGGACAGGTCGGATCTCCTCTCAGTCCAAGTGACTCTCAAGAGTCTTCTCCAACACCTTACATACATATATACATACACAGTACACGCATATGTACATATTCTATACATATGTACAAAAGCATGCTACAAAGAATAATCAACTCAAGAAAAATGGGGGGTGGCAGTTTTTGATTGTGATAAACATAAAATTTTAACCATTTTTAAGTGTACAATTCAGAGGCATTAAGTATCTTCGCACTGTTGTACATAAGCACTATCCACTAGAACGTTTCATCATCCCAAATTGAAACCCTGTACTCATACACTGTAACTACTGACTCCCTACTTCTCATAGTCCCTGGCCGTTACCATTTACTTTCTGTCTCATGTAAGTGGAATCACACATTATTTATCCTCTTGTGCCTGGCTTATTTCACTGAGCATATCTTTCAAGATTTACCCACAGGATCAGAATTTCATTAGTTTTTAAAGACTGGACAATATTCCATTGTCTGTATACACTGCATTTTGTTTATTAATTTATTCACTGATGGGCATTTGAGTTGTTTCCATATTTTGCCTATTATGAATAATGCTGCTGTGTACACTGCTGTACACATATATAGTCAAGTCTCTGCTTTCTTTTGTGTATAAACCCAGAAGCAAAATCATGGGATCTACGATAATTCTATGCTTAATTCTTTAAAGAACTGCCATACCATTTTCCACAGCAGTCACAGGATGTTATGTTCCCACCAACAGTGCACAAAGGCTCCAGTTTATCTATATGCTCGTCAATGCTTGTTTTCTGTTTTTATGATAAGCCATTTTACTGGGTGTCAAGTATCTCATTGTGAAGTTGATTTGCATTTCCCTATTTGTGATGCTGAGCATCTTTCCTGTGGTTATTGGCCATTCATACATCTTCTTTGGAGAAATGTCTATTCAAATCCTTTGCCCAATAATTGGGTGTATATACCCAATTTGGTTTTTGTTCTTTATATATTCTGGGTATTAATCCCTTACCAGAGATATGATTTGAAAACATTTTCTCCCACTCTGTCGGCTGCCTTTTCACTCTATGAATAGTGTCAGTTGATGCACACATTTTTAGTTTTCATGAAGTCCTAATGTGTCTGTTTTTTCTATTGCTGTCTGTGCTTTTGGTGTCCTGCTGGAGAAATTAATGCCAAATCCAATGTCAGGAAGCTTTCTCTCTATGTTTTCTTCTAAGTTTATAACTTTAGCTCTTACATTTAGGTCTTGAATCCATTTTTAATTAACTTTTGTATACCGTGTAAGGTAAGGGGCCATCTTCATCCTGTTGCATGTGAATTTCCAGTTTTCCCAGCATTATTTGTTGAAAAGACTGTCCTTTTTCCATTGAATGGTCTTGGCATTCTTGTTGAAAATCATTTGACCATATATGCAAGGATTCATTTCTGGACTCTCTGTTCTATTTAACTGGTCAATATGTCTACCTTTGGGGGAGGCTTTCTTTTTTTTTAATTAATTAATTTTTTAATTAATAATTGCTTTACAGAATTTTGTGGTTTTCTGTCAAACATCAACACGAATCAGCCATAGGTGTACACATGTCCCCTCCCTCTCGAACCTCCCTCCCATCACCCTCCCCATCCCACCCCTCTAGGTTGACACAGAGCCCCTGTTTGTTCATCTTTATGCCAATACCACACTGTTCTTTTTTTAACTGAGATACAATTGACATTAAGTACCACACTGCTTTGATTACTATAGCTTTGTATTAAGTTTTGAAATCAGAAAGTGTTTGAGTCCTCCAACTTTGTTCTTTTTCAAAATTGTTTCGGTTATTTGGGAGTCTCCTGAGAGTCTATAAATTTCAGGAAGAGTTTTCCTACTTCTGCAGGAAATATCTTTGGGATCTTGACAGTGACTGTGCCAAATCTGTAGATTGCTTTAGGTAGTACTGACACCTTAACAATGTTAAGTATTTCAACCCATGGATGTGAATATCTTTTCATTTATTTGTATTGTCTTTAATTTCTTTCAGCAATATTTTGTAGTTTTCAGTGAATAAATGAAAAACGGGTTCTAAAAGCAAGCTCAATTACTCTGTTACTCTGAAACAACTTGAATAGGATTTCTTTCAGCTCTAAACTTCTATGATTCTCTAGTATTTAATCTAGCCTTGAAGTTAACTAAATTTTTACTAATTCTTGGCCAGAATGGTACTACAGATTCAATTAAGTATTTACTCAAACTGTGTTACCTTCCAAGCACTGTTAAAAATACAGTTCACTAAATAGAAACATTCTTCCTTTGAATCTCCCCTTTCAATTTCCAGATTTAAAACAAATCAGTTTTCTCAAAAGACTTACTTCTTCTGGATTGAACGTTGTAATTAGAACATTCAGCAACTGATTAGGAGAATCAGAGGATTTCAGTTAACTTCTAAATATCATTTATTTTTCTTAAGTAATATGTTCTATTCATCTTTAAATTGAGGATATAGAAACCAGATGCTCGACAGGAAGATTTGTATCATGTATATGATTACACGGACCAGAGAAATTTGGGCCAGTGTATCTAAAATCGTAATTTCAGGCTAAATCTCCTACGTACTACTGAACCTCACTCAGCTCGGTACGTCTGTCTTTCCATCACAACTCTGTATCACTAATCCTCAACAAATATCTTGCAGAATCCATTCATTCAACCTAAGAGGTGTTGCTCTGTACTAGGCAACTGTATTAGATGCTAGGTATCACTGATCAAAAAGCAGGACCAGGAGAGCAAGTAGAGATGTCCTAATATATCCCAACCTTTGTCATTAGAAAAACAAATCCAAAATCGTATGGTAAGTAGGTCAGGAGAAACAGTTTTATGTACAAAGGGTAGTGCTTTGTGAACAGACTAATGTAAAAGCGACATGCATTTCTTTATAAAGTCAGGTTCCAGCTGGAGTGCTGCTTTGCATCAACATTTACCAAGATCCCTCAGACACACAGACGTAAAGCAGAAAGAAGAAGCACTCCAATTTCCCCCACCATAAAAACCTAAATTAAATCTTGAAAATCTCTCATGTTCATATCAGAAGGCTGCTTAATTTTTCCTTATTTTAAGAAAGGGAAAACTGGGGTTAAAAACGACAAGTCAATAACACTGGAATGAATTCCAATCTGTTATAGAAAAATTAGGTACTAAACCTGTTGTGCTCTGGACTGAGCCGCTGATTAGCTGAGCACGTGGAAAAAAGCTAACGACCAGGCTGCTGCAGAAACAGAAATTATGAGATAAACTTTTCCTGTGGCTTCTTTTTCTTACAGTTTACTATATTCTTTACTTTTCCTCTGCCACTTCACACCATTTTCAAGAAGCACTGGTGAAAATGTAGAGCCAAAATCCAGCAGTCTAAAATGAAGATTCAGTTTTAGCTGACAATGGTCCCTGTGTCACTCGGTCGACCACTCAGAAGAGGGTAAAAGCTCATTCCAACAATTACAAAGTTAAAAAGAAACAAACACCTTTTCAAATCAGGAAAAAACGAAAATTCTTTTGAAAATAAGGCATTTAATTGGAATCAGAATTATTCTCCCCGTAATCCAAGAGAGGTATTTTTTATTTTGCTTTGTCTTTTGCACACGTGTGGACAACCTGCACAAACAGGTTAGCCCAGGAGAAATTAAAGCAAAAGAAGACACTGACAGAAGAAAACTACAAAGGGAACATTTAATTTTCCCTACACTCAGTACTTTCAAGCGTCTCTAACGGCATGAGCATTCCATTTTACATCAAATTACTTATCCTCTCCACTGCAGGGCTCTCAAGGCAGAACTGTTTAAGTCCCTACTCTAGCCCCTGAAGCCACTGGTACAGTGCCTTACACACTCGAGGCACTCAAGTATGTACTGAGTCAAACTATTCCTCATATCAAGTTCTGCTCCACGAGAGTCACCAGAAAGAAAAATACTTGGAAGACACTAGATAACAAATTAAAAGGAAGCGTGGTGGGATTTTGAAACAAAGTCTTAGAACATGCAAAATTCATACCAATGGTAGAAATATTTTATTTTTGTGTAACTTAAGATCTACAGGCTTTTGTGAGGCCACCGTGGAATGAAACGCACACACACATTCTCTTTTTTTATAGGTAAATAATGAATGAACCACAGAGTAGACATCTTCAAAACAATAAATAAATAAACTCAATCGTTTTGCCCTGGGCAGGCTGCAGGAAGTAAGAAAAGAAATACCGAGAACTCTGTTAAAATGAAATTACTGTGCTCATACTCAGTCATTAGGTCGTGTCTGATTCTTTTCCAATCCCGTGGACTGTAGCCCATCAGGCTTCTCTGTCCATGAGATTGTCCAGGCCAGAAAACTGGTTGCCATTTCCTCCTCCAGGGGATCTTCCCTACCCAGGGACTGAACCCATGTCTCCTGCATCTCCAGCAGTGGCAGGAGGATCCTTTACCACTGAGCCACCTGGGAAGCCCCAAATGAAATCATAAACAGTCCTAATTATGTTATTAGCCTCAGAAAAAGGCTTAAAGTAAGTTTTTCTTTTGTGAATTTACTACCAAGTAATAAGAAGTGAGGCTAAAAGTCACGTAGCTTTTCTTTAACCACAAGCTACAAAAATGAATGACTGAGTGTATCAATGGATGAACTTGTTAAGACTTCATTCAGCATTCACTATAAACCAGTGCTTCTCAAAATGTTCGTGGGGTAGGACTGGATTTTAAGCATTTCCTATCTGTTGCAGGCTGATATTCTCATAAAACATAATAAAAATGCCAGAAGGCTGAATCTTTGAGACCTGATGGACTGTAGCCCGCCAGGCTCCTCTGTCCATCGGATTCTCCGGGCAAGAGTACTGGAGTGGATTGCCATGCCCTCCTCCAGGGGACCTTCCCGACCCAGGGATCGAACTTGTGTCTCCCTCATTGCAGGCAGATTCTTTACCGTCTGAGCCACCAGTGAGCCCCAAAATGCCAAAGCAATGTCTAAAGTTTGGTGCACGCTTCTCTACCTGCCATGGACCAATAAAAAACTTTGCAAATAGGCCGCCATCAACTGTTTCCCCGAATCCACACACATTCAACACACTACCAAAGGCAGAGAAAGCTAGGGTGTATGCCTACCTTCTGCTCCGGCACCTCAAACACTGCTTCATGGACTCTGCAAGCAAAAAGTGAGGTAGGCAGGTCACTTAAATCCATCATCTCTTCCAAGTCATCTTCATTTTCACCAAAAACCATCTCTTCTTCCTCTTCGTGGTCAGTGCTGCAAAGATCTGACTGGCTATCATTCCACGACTTCATAGTGTCCCTCAGCATTTTCCTCTAAAAGCAGGTCTTCTCTGTTTTTAAAGTTCAAAGATGTCTACCAGGCATCAACTGTTTAAAAAAAGAGAAAACAACAGAGATAAGATATTGAAGGTTCAGTAAGGTTCCAATTAATCCTCAAGACAGCAATTCATCAAAGGAGGCAATTTTATTCAGGAAAGATCAATCAACGTTGAAATCAACTCATCACAGTCCTCAGCAATGAATTCTATATATACTAATTTGATTTGCTTAGCATATTTTACATAAGATATTTCACAAGCAATGACTTATTATGAAAAAAAAAAAGGCTGGACATTTTATAGTGAAATGAGGTGGCGGGGGTGGGTGGGAATAATATAAAAGGAGATACTATCAACATATACATCAGTTTACAAGCAGGGGGAAGGAAAATGTGAACCAGAACCTCCTTCGCAGATTTGTTTGGGATTTAGGTCCACAACACTTGGCAGAGCAGAAGAAAACCCTCACAGATTCACTCACCATCTGCACCCTGAATATGGCCTGCAAAGAGCTGACTTCACCTTTTTTAACCAATCTGTTCTTTTGAATATACTCTCGAAGAACTAAGTTACACAGAACCGAAAGCTCTATATAAAGTCAGTCTTCGTTAATATCAGCAATATTAACTACAGGCAAAATCTGACATAGAAGACAATTTTAAAAATGTCCTTTCTCTGAATGCTTAAAAATAAATCACTTTACCAGCATGGAGTGGATAGTGTCCCCCTGTTAATAATGAACAGCGACTGCCTTATAAGACTGTTTTTATCCATTTTTATCTCTTCTAATGAACTGCACGAGACACCCACCAGGCAGGTGCCTTGACATTACACACTTCAAGATGCTGGAATTTAAGTCATTACCTATCAGGCACAAGAAAATTAAATAAGCATGATTACTACTACCTCTGCCAAGTCGCTTCAGTCGTGTCCGACTCTGTGTGACCCCATAGACCGCAGCCTACCAGGCTCCCCCGTCCCTGGGATTCTCCAGGCAAGAACACTGGAGTGGATTGCCATTTCCTTCTCTAATGCATGAAAGTGAAAAGTGAAAGTGAAGTTGCTCAGTTGTGTCCAACTCTTAGCGACCCCATGGACTGTAGCCTACTAGGCTCCTCTATCCATGGGATTTTCTAGGCAAGAGTACTGGAGTGGGGTGCCATTGCCTTCTCCGATTACTACCACAATATTACCTAATTTGTGATTTTTCTCTTTTCCTTTTTTTTAAAATATACAGCATGTTTCAAATTTATTTGATTACTCTCTTGCCCACAAACCCCATCTAAGGTCATGATGTCTCTTTAAATGAACTGAAAGTCACATAAAGTGGAGTCTCAAGCCAGCATTTACCTGAAAGAGAAAAAAAAAAAAAGAACCAAAAGGAGCATAACCAAGTGGCTTCCCATCTCAGGTTGATATAGTTTCCCTTTTTTGTGAAAAAGACCTAATTCCACGTATCTAATATTTTTCTTTTTCACTGTTTTTTTTTTTCACTTCCTTTGAATTACTAACTTCTTCCCTGTGGTGTTGGTCTCCCTCTGTCTTGGGGGAGAAAGTTCCTTCATTAAATTCACATGGTAAATCTACACTTCCCAGGATCCAGATTTTTCACATTCTAATCTGGGTCTGACACATTTTCCAATTAAGATATACACACTTGAATAAAAACAAAGGCAGGACCTTGAGGGGAGCAGAGAAGTTTCTTAATGAGGTCATCTGTTTTAAACAGCAGTTGATATGAATCAAAGATAAAAAAGCTCAGGGACCAAAGATCAATTATAAACCAATGTGGGGTAGGCAGTGATGAGTAAAAGCCCAGACCATGAAAATGCTTTGAATCTCATCTTGGATGGAAAAGCTACTTCCAGATTATAGCTGCCCCAGCCGAAGGAAATGAATCAGAATCACCTTGTCATCAGACATTGCTGGACCCCAAACAAACAGAAGGGCTCTGCAGAGCCTTCCATATTTGCCTTAGTGGTTCTCAGACTTTAATTAGCACCCTATCCCTCTGCTGCTACTGCTAAGTCACTTCAGTCGTGTCCGACTCTGTGCGACCCCATAGACGGCAGCCCATCAGGCTCCCCCATCCCTGGGATTCTCCAGGCAAGAACACTGGAGTGGGCTGCCATTTCCTTCTCCAATGCATGAAAGTGAAAAGTGAAAGTGAAGTCGTTCAGTCATGTCCGACCCTCAGCGACCCCATGGACTGCAGCCTTCCAGGCTCCTCCATCCATGGGACTTTCCGGGCAAGAGTACTGGAGTGGGGTGCCATTGCCTTCTCCATGATTTTTCTCTTTTATTTCAAAGAACATGAAGTTGCAAATAGATTGCTTACAAAGAGTACAATATAGAATGTTAATTATGGGGAAAAAATAGTGATTTCCCCCCGTTATTCCACTGTATCAATCAGGAAAGGCTAATTCTAAAAAGTAAATCTTCACTTGTTTTTATAAACATTTTCCAAATGTATACTGAGTGCTAGGTACATGCCGGGGACCAGCCCCAGCTGATCCAGGGTACTCGAAGGAGAGACGGCGTCGGCGAGGGTCAGGATACGATAGTTTCAATTAGATATTAATTAGAGATATAAAGAGTAATAGAATAAGGATAGCTCAGTAGGAAAATTCAGTGGAGAAAAGAGGCTGAGTAGCTTGGTTTACGCGGGGGACCAATAAAACTTCAAGACAAGAAGCTTGCACCACTTACGTAGGCCGCAGGCGTCCTTCCGTTCTCCCGAAGGAGAGGAGACACTGAGGCCTCCCCGGTCGGATCTTAGAAGCCCAGGCAAAATTAGTAAGCTTGGTGGGTTCCGCGTTCCAGATGGAGACTCAGCCAGAGGGAGAGAGAGACATGGGGAGACCAGTATTTTGAGAAACTGATCCCAATTCTTTATTTTCCATGGTCTACTTTTATACACTGAGATGTTATGCAAAAGTCACGTGGGGACAGCAGTCCTGACTTTTATCAAAGTCAGGTGCTTCATACAAAGGTATACAGAGGTCTTAGGGGTGTTACATCATCTTCTGGCCAGGGGGGCCTGCTGACAATTTACGACCCTCTCCTTGTGACAGCGGTCAGTCAATCAGGACACTTATTTCTCCAGGGCTGATTATTCTCAAAACAGACGCCACCCAAATAAAGTTACATTCCTACAGGGTGAGGGTGTAGTGGGTTTTAGCTAAGGAAAGAATTTACTTAGCCTAAGGTCTAACGTGATTAATATCAAAGGTTAATACTTATTTCTTCTATATATTCATTAATGTGTGTAAGGGCAGGGGATGTGGAGACTTAGCAACAAACGTTGGCTCAACAAATGAAAAACCCTTCACCAATACAATTTCTAATCAGCCTATTATATTTATACTAATAGTTTTCTAACTTTTCTAAGGAACCTGTTTTTAGAAGGTTTAAAGCATCTCGTGCCTCTCAAGGTTGGGAGGCTGTGAGCAATCACATGTGGCCGGATGAGCCTGTCAGGCAGGCTCTGGTTATGGGGTAGACGCTCGAGGATTTCCAGGGGGACTCCTGAGGCTCGATCCCGCCTTTGCGTATGTCGAGCCTCCTTCCTCATGACCTTTGCCATGGGCGGAGTACCTCACTCTGGCCCCCAACATCTCTCCCTTTTTTATTTCTTAAAGCAGCCAGATGCAGCTCAGTCGCGAGCCTCCGAATGCTCTGCCGAAGAATCCTGACAATACAAGGAAGAGTGATTATGAGAAGTAGAATTAGAGACTAGGGATATTAGACAGAATATTTTTTCCAGAAATAAAGTTAGAGAAGGTGTGAAAAAAGTCATTAGCTGCTCCAGTGGCGGTAAAATCCAGTCGAGAGTGTTCCAAGGTCTGTATTTGATTATGAAGTTTCCCTAAGTCCAGGCCAATATCAGAACTGTTACAAACACCTGAGATATGATTTTTAATCTTTTCCCATTCATAATCTGTCTCGTTTACCTTCAAAGATGTCATGCATATCCACCTGTAATCAGCGTGGCACGTCAAAACCATCTTCACCTTTAAAGCCTGTAACTCAATCCCAATATGCATAATTGCTTCTTCTAAGGTGTCTACTCTCATCTCTAATTTCCTATCTATAGCTTCCTGTGTTGCTAGAGTTAAAGAAACAATTTTAGACATGGTATCAACATATTGGGCAGTATGCACTTGTTGAGTCAATGATATTGCTGCCGCAGTAACAGAAGTAATTGTTGCTATCAAAGCTGATATTCCTAGGATAAGCAAGACCACAAACCGTCGCGATCGCATTAAATCCTGCAGTTGTTGTAACACAGTAAGACCATAGCTATCATATAGGCACCATAAGATAGGATGGGCATTGTAACACCACAAAGGAGCAAACATTACATTGAGGGTTTAAACAAGATGAAAGCATACATTGTTCACAAGTCACTACGTTAGGTCCACCTGAATAATTCATGCCTACATTAAGTTTGTTGGAGTCATTAGTAAAAAGGAAAACATAAGGCGAGGGTGGACAAGCTAAAACAGAATAAGTAGAATTATTTTCTGGTTGGAGTTCACGCTGCAGCTGCCCTGTCAGTCTCGCCAGGATCTCGATGTTTATCTTGTCTCCCCTGCTGGCCGGCGCCGCGCTGGTCTGGACGGCACTTTGCGTGTGCGCTCTCCTCTCTGGCCCTCACTTGCTGCACAAACTTCTTTGCTCTAGGTTGCGGGGTGCAGTGAGGAGGGTGCGGGGCGAGGCTGGAGGCGCAGAGGCGAGGGCTGCCTGGTGGGCGGGGCGAGCGAGTGCGCGCCGCGAACCTGGCCTGTCTGGAACCCAAATTGGTGAATCTGCGTCCTGTGGAAAAATACAAGCACATCCTCGACCGCTAATTAATAATGGGTCAGGACCCTTTCATTGTCCTGAGAGGAGGTCCTTCCATTTAACTAATGGTTTTACATTTAATTGCTCCAGGCATCAATGACGAAGCATTGCAGTAGTTCCAGCCAGATCAGCATTTAGAATATTTATTACGAAAAGAGCATGTTGCAAGATTTGATGGGGAGAACTATACTTAAACTCCCCTTCTTTTAATTTTTGAATTTGGATCTTTAATGTTTGATGTGCTCTTTCCACAATGGCTTGTCCCCGGGGATTGTAAGGGTTGCCTGTATTGTGTTTAATTTGAAACTGTAAACAAAATTCCTGAAAAGACTTAGAAGTGTAAGCAGGAGCATTGTCAGTTTTCAGAGCTTTTAGCAGGCTCAAATATGAAAAACAAGTAAAGAAATGTTGTAATACATCTTTAATTGCCTCTCCAGTACGAGCAGTTGTAATAATAAAATGAGAAAAGGTATCTATAGTTACATGAACAAAGAAAAGTTTTCCAAATGAAGAGATATGAGTTACATCCATTTACCAGAGTATGTTAGGTTTGAGACCGCGAGGGTTAACTCCCATAGGTAGACTATATTATAAACAGTGGGGCAATAGAAGCAAGAACGCACAATCTCCCTAGCAGTTTCTCTGGGAATTTGGAATTGATATCTTAAGGCAGTAGCATATTGATGATGAAGTGAGTGAGAGGCTCTGGCCTCCTCAATCACAGTAGCCACTGTATTTCTGGTTAGCCAAATCATTAAAGGCATTTAAAGGGCCGGGCAATCCGGAATGAGCCCGAATGTGTCCAATGAAAAATATTTTATTTCTTTTCCAAATTTGTTGCTGTAATTTAGTTAACAAATGAAATATGGTAGTTTTATTTTTAGACAAAAACCACAGTTTCAATGTGTGGAAACAACCTGACAATATACTGAGAATCAGAATAAAGGTTAAATTCTTCATCTGCAAACATAGCAAAAGCCTCTATGACTGCTGTTATTTCAGCTCTTTGAGCTGAAGTTTCCCGTGTTTCTAAAACCTTTTGGTGATTTTTAGTGACTATGGAGGCTTTACCGTTTGCTGACCCATCAGTAAAAACTATCTGAGCATTTGGAATAGGAGATTGTTTACATCTGACAGGAAAAATAACTGGATGTCTGGATATAAAATTCAAAACATGCGAAGGTAAATGATGCAGAATTTGACCACAATAATTTCCTATGGCAATCTGCCAGTCCTCATCAAACATTAGAAGAGCATCAAGTTGTTCTTTATTATATGGAATTACAATTTCTGCTGGTTCTTTACCAAACATTTCAACGCTCCGCTTTCTCCCTTTTAATATCAACGTAGCTATCAGTCCTGGATAAGAAGCCACTACTTTTTTAGCTTGGGCGGGGAGATGGACCCATTCTAGGGGGCCGTTTTGCCACAAAACTCCCGTAGGTGCAGTTGGAGTAGCTAAGCAGAGTAATTGCCAGTTTGTCTGTAAATTAACTCTTTTTACATAGCTATCAGATAAAGCTGCTTCTACTTTGTCTAAAGCTTCTTGAGCTTCAGCAGTTAATTGTCTTTTTGAAGTTGGGTCAGGATCCCCACGTAAAATATTAAAGAGAGGCTTTAATTCAGCAGTGGTTAACTTCAAATAAGGCCGGATCCAATTAATATCGCCTAAAAGTTTTTGATAATCATTTAAAGTAACAAGGTGATCTTTTCTCAATTTTAAGGGGGCATGAGTTACAGTTTCTGAACTGATAACTCGTCCTAAGTAGGTTATGGGCGGATTGACTTGAATTTTCTCTGGGGCAATTTTTAAGCCTCTGTCTGTTAATGCCTGGGTCAAATCTTGGAGGACAGTTTGTAAATGAGCCCTATCAGGGTGGGCAATTAAGATGTCATCCATATAATGGATCATATAGACTTGTTCATATTTACTTCTAACATCTTCTAAAGCAGCACTAACAAACTTTTGACATAGGGTGGGGCTATTTTTCATTCCTTGAGGCAAAACCTTCCATTGAAACCGTAGATAAGGCTGTTTAAGATTTTCTGACGGAAGACTAAAGGCAAATCGCTTTTTATCCTCAGTATTTAAGGGAATGGTGAAAAAACAATCTTGTAAATCAATTACAATTACATTGTATCCCTCTGGAATGGCTACTGGGGAAGGGAGCCCAGGTTGTAGGGCCCCCATGTCCTCCATGGTGGCATTAATAGCTCTTAAATCTTGTAAAAGTCTCCATTTACCAGACTTTTTCTTAATAACAAAAATAGGAGTATTCCAGGGGCTATTGGAGGGCTCGACATGTCCCAAATCTAGTTGTTCAAAAATTAATGTTTTAGCTGCCAGAAGTTTTTCTTTAGTCAGAGGCCATTGTTCTACCCATACTGGGTCCTGAGATTTCCATGTAATGGGGTCGGCAGCAAAAACAATGGCCTCCATCAAAAATTTGGATACCCTAATCCAGCACGGAACTTTAGAGGAGCAGGGCAGATTGGCTCAGTTATTCCTGTCTGCTGTCTACCTAACCCTTTTGAGGGATCATAGCCCATTTGCAACATTTGAGAAGTTACTTTATCATCAGGGCTAAAAAGTAACATGCCCATTTGAGACAGCACATCCCTCCCCCACAGCGAGAAGGGCAGCGAAGGAATCACATACGGTTGAAATGTCCCACGGGTATCCTCAAATTGCCAGTTTAAAATTTTTGCACTTTGGGCTACTGCAGGAGCTCTCCCGATGCCCACTAAGTTATTTGCGGTAGTATGTGTGGGCCAGGAATTGGGCCAGTCTTTCCCAGAAATACAGGAAACATCTGCTCCTGTGTCTAATAGCCCTTCAATAGACTTGCCACTGACAAGAATAGATTTCATAGGACGCTTTTTAGTAATTTCTGTTACCCAAAAAGCCATATCACTAGACCCAAATCCTTTGTCCTGTCTTTCATTTTGGGTGGCTGTTTGCCCAATTGCAGTATGATAAGGCAAAAGTAAAAGTTGGGCTATTCTCTGTCCCTGATGTATTTGGAAAGTTTTAGTCGGGGGTGAAATCATTATTTGAATTTCTCCTGTATAATCTGAATCAATCACTCCAGGAATAACTGTAAGACCTTGCATAGCTAGGGAGCCTCTGCCTAGTATAATTCCTACCAGGCCAGTTGGTAATGGCCCTTTAATTCCTGTAGGAATTTTTATACTCGGGCTATCTGGAGTTAATATTGTTGAGGTGGTGGAACTGAGGTCCAGTCCTGCGCTGCCTGGGGTTGCTCTGATGAGCTCCGCGACGGAACGAAGGGAATGAATGGGTTTAGTGAGGCTGCCCCAATCGTTATCGGGGCCTGGGGCTGGCCCCTCAACCCGTTTCCCGAGTGCTGGTCGGGGCCTAAAAAGGTTCCATTTTTATGAGATCTTGACCTACAGTCCCTCGCCCAATGATATCCTCTCTGGCAGCGAGGGCAAAGAGACCTAGGATTCATGGGCAGGGGGGCAGGGTTCTGTGGAGCAAACATAGCCGGTAGGACCGGATTAGGCAGATAAGAACCAGGTGTTTTTTGAGGGCAGTCACGAAAAGTGTGTCCTTCCTGGCCACAGGAAAAACAAGTTCTAGGGAATGCATTCCTGCCTTGGTTATTGGGATCACCTTGTGATGGCTTATTCTTGTTAGTAAAAAAAGATTGGACTGCCTGCTGATAAGAATTCCCTTTTATTGCTGCAGCTATAGCAACACCCTGTAGCATTGATGGTCCTACATCTGCACACTGTTTCATATAATCAATTAAAGATCCAGTTCTTCTAATAGGGCGCAGTATAGCCTGGCAGGTGGAATTAGCATTTTCAAAGGCCAAGTGTTTTGTTAATAATTTAGCTCCCTCAGAATCAGAAATTATTCTCTGGACAGCTTCTGAGAGTCGTGAGACAAAGTCTTCAAATGGTTCTTCTGACTTTTGTTTAATATCAGATAGAGCGGCACCTGATGCCGTACCATCAGGCAACGAACGCCAGGCAGTAAAGGCACAATCAGCCACCTGTTGTATAGCAGTTCTATCTAATTTCATCTGTTCGTCATACGAGGGGTAGTCGGTCTGACCAAGTAATATAGGTTCAGTGATATGTTTAAGGTCTGTATTTTGGTTAGAAAAAGCATATATACGAGCGAGATCATCATATTCAGATTTCCAAAGTATAAAATGTCCTCCGGACAGGCAGGCCCTAGCAATTGTTTTCCATTCTCGAGGTGTTAACCATTGGCCTGCTAAATTTTCTACTAGCTGCATCGTATACGGGGCTTTAGGCCCATATGAAATACACGCATTTTTAAGTTCTTTTACTAATTGAAAAGAAACAGGCTCCCAGTCGATAGCCTTTTGTTCCCCTTCATCATTGTCAAAAATCAAAGGGAAGCAAGCCTGAAGCTGGGGATCGAATTTCTCGCTAGGGGCAGAATAGGCCCGTCTCCGTGGGATCGATATTGGAAATTTCCCACTTCGATAAGGAGGTGGCGGCAATCTTGTGGGGTTAATAGGACCTGTACGGCTTGGTATGGGAGGTGGCAGCAGTGGCATAGGTTCCATATCCTCTGCTCTGTACTCTGGAGCTCTTTGAATTGTTTGGTATCCAGAGGTTGTATATGGGTTAAATGGAAAAGTCTCTTGGGAATTTCTAGGGGCATACGGCCTGATAGGAGACGTTTCCCTTAAGCTCCTTGGAGCTGATGGCCTGACAGGGGAAGTTTCTCTTAGGCTTTTTGGGGCATCTTTGTTTAAAAGATGCCAATTTTCATCAGAGTGATATTTAGCTGTTATCTCGTCTAAATTCTCTTTTTCTTTCGGGGGAAGCTGATCCTGTTTCTCATCCCTATCTTTAAGTTGTTCCTGAGTAGTCATAGCTTCTAACATCTTTCTTAATTGCCGATAGTCAGGCAGGTCTTCGTTTTTCTCATTTTCCTCAGGTTTAACTACAGTTTCATCCTCATTTTCCTCTTTAAAAGTCACTCTTTTAGATTCAGAGGCAGGTTTAGCTACAGCATTTTCTTCACTATCCCCTTTAAGATGTACTTTTTCTGAATCTGGGGCAGGATCTAAGACATCTCTAATGATATTCCACAAGGAAAAGGCATCGTTAGGCACCTTTTCTGAGCCATGTTCAGCATGGTAAGTTTTTAGCTGTTTTCCTACTTTTTCCCAGACCTCTAAGTTGACAGAGCCTTCGTCTGGAAACCAGGGACAGTGCTCTTGTACAAATGAAAAAAATGATTGAATGGCAGATTTTTTAACTTTGATTCCTCTTTTACCTAATAACTGTAAAATTACTCCTATAAAGAGTTGTCTTTCATTTGATTCAGTATTACCCATGTCAGAAAATTAAGTATAGTAAAAGATTTTGCTTTAAGCTATCAAAAGATCAGGCTTTTCTTTGGCCTTTTAACTTCAGAAACCATTTTTTCTCTCTAACTCTAACTCTTTAACACTTTCAACACTTCCCACTCCTACTCGCCCTGTCTATCCTACAGGGGGGTCCGCGGCACCCTGAGTGGGGTCCTATCCGTCCCTAAAATTCAACACTGGGGAAAGGGTTGGGGACCTACCTTCGAATGGTCCCTGTATCGGGCGCCACCTGCCGGGGTCCTGCCCCGGCTGATCCAGGGTATTCGAAGCGGGGACGGCGTCGGCGAGGGTCAGGATACGATAGTTTCAATTAGATATTAATTAGAGATATAAAGAGTAATAGAATAAGGATAGCTCAGTAGGAAAATTCAGTGGAGAAAAGAGGCTGAGTAGCTTGGTTTACGCGGGGGACCAATAAAACTTCAAGACAAGAAGCTTGCACCACTTACGTAGGCCGCAGGCGTCCTTCCGTTCTCCCGAAGGAGAGGAGACACTGAGGCCTCCCCGGTCGGATCTTAGAAGCCCAGGCAAAATTAGTAAGCTTGGTGGGTTCCGCGTTCCAGATGGAGACTCAGCCAGAGGGAGAGAGAGACATGGGGAGACCAGTATTTTGAGAAACTGATCCCAATTCTTTATTTTCCATGGTCTACTTTTATACACTGAGATGTTATGCAAAAGTCACGTGGGGACAGCAGTCCTGACTTTTATCAAAGTCAGGTGCTTCATACAAAGGTATACAGAGGTCTTAGGGGTGTTACATCATCTTCTGGCCAGGGGGGCCTGCTGACAATTTACGACCCTCTCCTTGTGACAGCGGTCAGTCAATCAGGACACTTATTTCTCCAGGGCTGATTATTCTCAAAACAGACGCCACCCAAATAAAGTTACATTCCTACAGGGTGAGGGTGTAGTGGGTTTTAGCTAAGGAAAGAATTTACTTAGCCTAAGGTCTAACGTGATTAATATCAAAGGTTAATACTTATTTCTTCTATATATTCATTAATGTGTGTAAGGGCAGGGGATGTGGAGACTTAGCAACAAACGTTGGCTCAACAAATGAAAAACCCTTCACCAATACAATTTCTAATCAGCCTATTATATTTATACTAATAGTTTTCTAACTTTTCTAAGGAACCTGTTTTTAGAAGGTTTAAAGCATCTCGTGCCTCTCAAGGTTGGGAGGCTGTGAGCAATCACATGTGGCCGGATGAGCCTGTCAGGCAGGCTCTGGTTATGGGGTAGACGCTCGAGGATTTCCAGGGGGACTCCTGAGGCTCGATCCCGCCTTTGCGTATGTCGAGCCTCCTTCCTCATGACCTTTGCCATGGGCGGAGTACCTCACTCTGGCCCCCAACAGGTACAGGGAGCTATGAGATGAATAAAGCATGATTCCCATCCTCAAGGAGCTCCACCCAGCAAGAGTTTCTCCTCAACGACACCAACCACCTCAAAAGGATCTTGGCACCTACACATTTTTTTTTTTTTAAATTTGGCTGCACTGGGTCTTGGCTGCAGCATGAGAACTCTTTTTTTTTTTTGTTGTTAATTGGAGGATAATTCCTTTACAACATTGTGTTGGTTTCTGCCATACAACAACATGAATCAGCCGTAGCTACACATAGGTCCCCTCCCTCTTGAACCTCCGTCCCACCCCCATCCGATCCCACCCCTCTAGGTTGTCACAGAGCACCTAGTTGAGCTCCCTGAGTGACACAGCAACTTCCCACAAGCTAGCTATTTTGCATATGTATATGTTTCTGCTAATCTCTCATTGCCCCCTCTCTCTCCTTCCTCCCGGCCCCCGCCCCCGCCCCGTGTCCACAAATCTGTTCTCTGTGTCTGCGTCTCTTTTCCTGCCCTGCAAATGGGTTCGTCAGTACCATTTTTCTCAATTCCATGTATATGTGTTGTTATATGGTATTTTTCTCTTTCTGACTTACTCCTCTAGGTTCATCCATTCCACTAGAACTGATTCAAATTCGTTCCTTTTCACAGCATGTGAACTCTTGGTTGCGGCATGCGATATCTAGTTCCCTGACCAGGGATCAAACTTGGGTCCCTGACATTGGGAGTACAGGCTCTTAACCATTGGCTCCTATACTTTTTTTTTTTTCTTTAAACATAAATTTATTCTCTCACTGTTTTAGAGCTCAGAATTTTTTCCCCCTCTTTGGCTGCCCTGCACAGCATGTAGGATCTTAGTTCCCTGACCAGGAATCGAACCTGTGCCTCGTGCATTAGAAGCACACAGTCTTAACCACTGGACCACCAGGGAAGTCCTGCCTCCTATAGTTTTAATGTATTGGTCTCCACCCAGTCTTTCTTCTTCCTTAGCAAACATACTTCTACCCGAGTCCCTGCCCCCACCCCGCCCCAGTTTTGAAAAAAGAAAAATCTTCCATTTGGAGTCTGCCTGCCCCTCAATCCACCTCCCTCTGTCTCTGCTTCCCCTTTTTTAGAGGCGTCCTGGAAAGAGGAATCTCCTTGACTCCCATCACTCCTGAATTTTGGGCAGCTGGACTCCTGCCACCACCTTCCGGCTGAATTGGCCCCGAATGGACAACAGCAGCCTCTTGGGGTTGGCACCTGCCTCTGGGCAGCCTCTGGTCCCACCCATCCACAGTGGGATGTCTCTGTGCCCCCGCCTCCCAGCTCTCCTTCCTCCTCATCTGTCCTCAAAGTGGCTCCTCTCTCTCCACTCACCCTTTACAACTCTCTCTCCTTGAGGTTTCAACCCCATCATCTTCGTCATCTTACTCTTCCTGAGTGCTTTCATCCACGCCCCAGCATTTAACTACACCACCACCAGTGTTTCTCAACTCTGCTTCCTGCTTCCCTGTGGTTCACCCGCATGACATGTGTCTATCAAGACCGTCTCTCGCTTCCGACAATTATTCTTAAGCCAGGAGAGATGTCACCGAAGTGAAGGGGGAAGCAGGATCTTGGGCACTAGAGGGGATGGTGGTTTGAAAAACAACGTGACCCTGAGAGATTCTAATCTGCCCCCAAGTCCTTCCTGCCTTTGCACACGGAAAATCACAGGTCTGTGTGAGTTACATACCTGGACTCCGCCTCTCTCTCCTGAGATCTAGACTTGCAGACTAGCCTTTTTATCTTTCCACTGAATATGCCTAACTGGGTAGCCCACAGGCAACTACAACTGTTTAAAACTTCTTCCAGTAGATTATTGTGCTGGACATCTCCAGTCTGGAAAGGGGCCTGATAGGGGGCACATGGTACCTCATTGTGACTTTCATTGTAACCTTTTCTTCAAGACCAAGTTGTGTAGGGTAGTCTGTAGCTTTCACAGCACTAAGTTCATTTCGCTGTTACAGTACTTACGATTGTTTGTTTACAAATCACTCTTAGCTACCAGAGCATAAGTGCCTTTGAATCCCTAGTCCCTGGCCCAGTTTCTAGCTCACAGTATATGCTTAATAAGGATTGCTGAATGAAAGCAGACAGCGTTGTGATACGGCAGCACAGACAAAGGAAAATTTAATTCTGCGTGAGGATGAAAGACAGCTTCTCAGAAGAGAATTTCAGCAAGAAAAGAATGGGGTGCATTCCAGGCGAAGCCAACAGTCCATGGACAAAGGTGGGGAGACAAAAAGGTCAGCAGGCACCAAGACAGGAGGTCTGCCATGGCCGGAACGGACCACGTTTGGTGGGGATGGCGGGAGACAAAGTCAGAAAGGTGGGTTGGGGCCGGGCTGCCTTGAAAGCAGGGTTGCAGAGTTCTGACATAGAAATTAGTCAAGTTTAGGGCTTCCCTGGTGGTCCGGTGGTTAAGAATCCATTGCAGGAGACACCGTTTAGATCCCTGGTCCATGAAGACTCCACACGCCGCAGGGCAGCTGACCTCGGGCGCCACAACTGCTGAGCTGCACTCTAGAGCGGAGCTCCCCAGCTACAGAAGCCACCACAATGAGAAACCCACACCCCACAGCCAGAGAAAGCCCGTGCGCAGCAACGAGAGCCCAGTGCAGACAAAAATAGATAAAAATTAAAAAATTAGTCAATATTAGCATGGTAGTGAAGGTTTTAGGCAATTTAACTTTCAGTGTGACTACAAGTGGGTGGTCTTTTTATCTTATCTTTTAAGAGACACTAATGCTTTATTCCCCGCCCCATTAAGAGGAGGCAAGGAAAACACTGGGCCTGGTTGGAGAGTCAGGGAGCTCCAAATGGCTGGATTTTAAAATTTGAGAAAGTCAAGCTATGTTTGGTAAGATTTTCTATTGGTCTCAAGTACCTTCTTCCAACCTCCAAAAAGAAGAATAAAAAAAAAAAAATCAGAGCACAAGAAACAATCCTTCAGCTGACTTAAAAAAAAAATTCTTAGAATGTTACACCTTCATTTCCTGTTTTCTACCTTCATTTCAGGGCAACTTTTTCTTTTGATATAATTTCAAACAGAAAAACTATAAGAACAGTACGAGAAATTCCTGTATACCCTTTTCTAAGAGTTACCAACTACTTAACATTTTGGCCCATTTAAAAAATCATTCCCTCATTTTTTTATATACACGTTTTTCCCTGGAACCATTGAGATTAAGACAGTATTGCTCCTTTCACTCTCAAATACTTCACTGTATAAGAACAAGATCATTTTCTTGTATAATCCACAGTTCAATTATCAAACCAAGTACTTTAACAATGATATAACACTGTTATTGAAATCAGAGTCTATTTTCAAGTTTTGCCAGTTATCCGCTATAACTTACATAGGTTATTTTATAGGTATTTCCCCTTCAGTTTTTTTAGATAATTGTTAAATTATTTGCCTTTCATCAAACATTATTTCAATAATCTTTATAGTATTGCTACATTTTCTTCACTTATACATTAGTGTATATTTGATACCGTTTAAAAGGATGGATTAATGAAATCCCATAGTAACTACAAATAAATCTGAACAATCTTTAAATACATATCTCAGGAAAATTCGGGCTCAATAATCAGAATTTTCTAGATTTAAACTCTGTCTCCTGCCCCGAGTACTCCTGACCCAGGGATGGAACGCACGCCTCCTGCGTCCTCCCCTGGCAGGTGGAATCTTTACCACTGCACCACCCGGGAAGCCTGCCCCCAGGACTCAATGTCAGGCACGTTAGTTCGCCTCCTTTTCTGTTTCCTCAACTATAAAATGGGGGTAATAAATCCTTATCCAATAAGGATATTAGAAGCACTAAATCAGAGAATACATGCTGGGTGCTCAGAATGATGCTTTGCATACAGTTGGTGCTCAATAATCAATTATTTTTACATAGGCATAATCTATGCCAACGTATTTTTGGGTGGAAAGGATCCCAATAATATCAGAAATTTTGATGGAACTGATATTAAAATTACAAAATGAGAAAAATACACACCCAAATGATCTAATGCCAGGGAGCAAAAAGGACACAAAAATAAAGCTACAAAAACAAAACTAACACTTTGAATCATTTCAAGAAAACTGTTCAGTGGCAGCTATCAATAAAACCAGCTCCAGAGCAACCACTGGTGTGGTGATATAGTTCCAATATGAAATCATGTAAACATTTAAAAACAGAGAGCTAGCTGAAAAAGTCCACGGTGCACTTTTCAAGGACCTCAAAGAACTTTATGTTGTAATTCAGTGCATGCAGTATTAGAGACATCATCTTTCACCTGATGGTTCTCTTGCTGAAGGCCTGCTGTGAGATTTTTTTTTTTGGATATAGCTTAAATCAACATTGTCAACCATTTCATAATTTTCTGATATCACAAATGCAGCTAGATGTGAACAGAGATATGATCAGAATCAACCAGTGGGAAAAACAATCTTAGCACATCTGTAAAGAAATCATAAGTTATTTCAGCTGGTACTTAAGAAATAGCTTGATTTTATTAAGAAAAAAATTTACAGAAGTACACTGCTTCAATGTTGATATTACTGGAGTCTGTTAACTCTGCTCCACTGCAACTCCTACAAGACTAAGGTGTCCCTCAATTTCCTAACTCAGGGAAATATGGATCGGAAAGGGCTAGACCAATATCCATCAGCTTTTATAAGCAAAAGTCTGTGGTAATCAGGGTTTAGCATCATCTGCAGCACAACTGTAGCTGTGGCTGGCTTCTGGCAAATTGTTTCCTCATGGAAATATCAAATGAGTGGAAAACTCCAAGTAGCATGACCATCTGCTCGGATACAAGCCTTGTGACAAAAGTAATCATCAAGGGAAAATGTCAAGCACGTGAATCTGACTTTGCATTTTAAATTCTGATCAGGAAAAGGTAAATTCCTCTTTCAGGATTAAATAATAATAATAATTTTTCAAAACAGTATGCTTCTCAGCTTGGTGAATGTTTAACATACCTTAGCTAGATGCAATTTATTATTTTCTGATGTGATCAATCAATACTGGAAGCAAACAAATACCTCATTTCCAGCTCCACAAGTGCCCTGCTGAATAACCTGGGAAAAGTCATCTGGCTTTTTGAGTTACATTTTTCCTCTCAATATAAAATGAGGAAAATAATCAGAGATGATGTTGAACTACTAGATACCTTTTTAAAATTTCCATATTATAAGTTTAATTCCTTTTTTTTTTCCTCCAAAAAAAGAACCCTCTGGATTGTCAGTGTGAGGGTTTCAATAGCTATCCTGCAAAGCTGTTATCTTTCACTTCCTCCCCATTCACTGCTTACAGGCAGAAAATCTTACTCCTTTCTAGTAGTTGTGGTGAGGAAAAAAACCGGTGCCATAGTAAAGGTGAAAATTAGATTTTTGAATTTTGTATGTTTCAATGACCTGTGCCCGCTTTTCATATGTAATTCAGAAAGGGTCCTGTTATAATTACTGCAATGCAGTGAAGTACTTTCCAGTGGGAGAGAGAAGTAAGAATAACCAACTGGCAGAACAAACGAAGATAACTGGTTTTAAAGAATAACTGAAGTACAGATATAAGGACTGATGCTATTTCTTTCACAGCATATAATTCATTTCCCCTCACTATAACCTTTACATTCGAGGGGAAAAGTGGAGATCCACTGTCTGTCTGACCTTCACCTCCTGTAGTTCTCTGGGTCTAAATAATAAATGGCATTGAACTTTAGAGCTCCCATTATTTCACAGACTTCAGTCTAATGGATTTCCAAATCACCCTATTTTTCATGATGCTTTGCTGAAGTCTTTCAACCACTATATCCTCCGGCCCCATACAAAATCTGTACTCACTTGTAACATGCACATGTTTAAAAGTTTTACAAATGTTGTAATTCAATAGTGGAAAAAAAATCTTGCCTTCTCCAAAAGCACTGAGATCTCTTCCCACTCTAAGAAAGAAGTTTTGCTAACCCAGTAAAACATAAAGCTGACAGAGTGGCTAAAGAAGGGGACCTGAGTTTTCAAGCCTTTCACTGTCTTCCTGCATCAAATGTCCATTTCTAGAAAACCAGTACAAAATCGCCACCAAAAAGCACGACCGTCGGGTGATACACAAACATCTATATTCTGAGTCTCAATATTTTGTGTTTTATAATTTAGTATTTTGAACCACAACTAATGAAACAGTCTTAAAATTAATCATTTTAAATCCTATGTAATCACAGCTACAATGAGTCATGCGTGTGTTTTCCAACGGTTCTGACTCTTTGTGAGCCCATGGACTGTAACCCGCCAGGCTCCTCTGACCATGGGACTTTCCAGGCAAGATTACTGGAGTGGGTTGCCATTTCCTCCTCCAGGGGATCTTCCCGACTCAGGGATCGAACCTGCGTCTCCCGAGTCTCCTGCACCGGCAGGCGGATTCTTTACCAGGGAATCCCTCAATCGATTATCAAATAGTACATGTGAAACTCTATGAAATGCAGAGACTTCCAGGCTTCCGCGGTGGCTCAGCGGTAAAGAATCCGCCTGCCAATGCTGGAGACGTGGGTTCCATCCCAGGGTCGGGAAGATCCCCTGGAGAAGAAAATGGCAACCCACTCCAGTATTCTTGCCTGGAGAATCCCATGGGCAGAGGAGCCTGGTGGGCTACAGTCCATCGGGTCGCAAAGAGTCGGACACGATTTAGAGACTAAACAACAACAGGTAACTTTCAATAAGAGGGAGTTAATACTTTTGAGCACTGCAGTAAAGCGTCACGTTAAATAACTGTTAGTATCTGCAACAAGGACCTGAACTAGACTCCTAATCTCCTGAAGGAGATGATCAGATTTTGCACGGAAGCTGAGACAAGCAAGCTGAAAACAGACCACTACTGCTCTACTGGCCCAGGCAGCAGAAGGAAGCAGACAGACAAGTTTCAAGAAGTTATCCAACAGGTAATGCGATGGTTACCCACGCATCACTGAGAAAGGAGAGCAACAACAAAGATGGGCTTCCACCTTCTGGTCGCCCCGTTTTACCACCTGCCCCCCTTCTGCGTTCAGGAGCAGGTTGGACCTGTCAGCTTTTCAAAAGGTCAAACAGCTGTTGGGAGACAGACCCTTTCTATTGGTTGTGTTCTGCAAATACACCACCCCAGAGCTGTCAGAGAACACCCTGGGCGCGAGAAGGGCTGGACCCCGGAGGCAAAGGCGCAGCATCTCTGGGGTCTGGCGCACAGGAGCGCCCACCTCTCCAGGGCACAGGCGGACTGTTTCTTTCTTTTTTTTTTTTTGTAACTTTCCACACCCAGTGCACCCCAATCCTCCCCAGAGCCGGGTGCAGAGCCTGCTCGGAGACGCGGGCGCGGGCCCCACTTGGCGAAGCGGAGACTCACCTGCGCGCGTGGTCGCCGCAGCAGGCAGGCAGGTAAGGGAAGGAGAGGCCGGGGCTGCCAGACGGGCTACGCGGGAGCTCGGGGTCGCAAAGGGGCTGGGCCTCTGGGGAGACGGCGGGAGGTGGCCGCGGCTGAATCTGTGCGGCGCCGCTTGCCGGGCCGCCACGCCCTCGGCCCCGGCGCGAGCTACTCCCTGGGCGCAGGGCGCGAGCCGCGACTGGGCGAGCTGGGCGGTTGGCGTTGGGCGCGCGCACCCGGCCCCGCGCGGCTCAGCTCCGCCTCTGGCGAGCGCGCTCGGCGCAGGCGCTCGAGGTCTGCCGCCCGGCAGGGGCGCGCCGGGCCCCGACGCCGACAGGAAGCGGCCACGCCCCTCGCGTGCGGCCGTGTGGGCGGGGCGCGGCCGTGTGGGCGGGGCGCAGCCGTGCGCACTTGGCTGGCATCCCCGGGTTTTCTCTTCCGCGGAGAGCTTGGGGGTCGGGCTGTCATGCTGGGTGCGTGGTGTTCAGGTTCCCCCGACGGCTGGACCTTAGGCGATATTTGCGTCTTGCATCGTGACCAAAAATAGCTTATCTCTCTATCTCTTTTTTTTTTTTTTCCTGTTTGGCCCCATTATGTCGATGGCAAGAATAATTAGTAGGAATATTACGAACATTTACTGCGAGCCAATTACTATGTACACTGCACCGCGTGCTTTGCAGGATTTACCTCACGTAACCTCGCAAGCAACGAACCGAACATTGTTATCCTCCTTTTATAGACGAGATGGGCTTCCAGGGGCTTAATTGCCCATGGAGAGACAGCTAGTTATGTGCGTGGCTGAGATATAGGTTGCATCGGAGTGCTGTGCCTTATTCTGGGCTCTGAGCCAAGGTGGAATTCTGGCGCCTTCTCACCTGCCTTTCCTCTCCACTCTCCCCTTCCTTCTCTCCATCGTATGTACAATACTAATAATATTTATATTTCTAATATTTTATTTCTTGTTTGCAAAACACTTTTCATGGCACAGTCTTTCTTGATTCTCCCTGAATTCTCTGGAAACAGTGGGGCATAATTATGTTTATTTTACAAATAGAAAGACCAAAGGCCTAAGCTGTTCAATAAGCTGTCCAAAGTTACAGTCTTAGGACTGAGGTTTCCTTTGGCAGGTTATTAAAAAAAAATCTCCCCCTCCTCCCCCCAGGCATCTGAGCCAAGCCTTGCAGGCAGCCTGTGTCTCCTTCTCTTAGTTCACAGAGAGGTAAACAGTGGCACAGAACAAGAAGGGAATTTATCTGAAGGATGTGAAATTAGAAGAAAACCAGTTTCTGATCTCTCACACATAGCCGCCTTTGAGGCAAAGTGAAGCAAATTGAGGGTCAAAATCAAGGAAGCCCTGCTGTTAGGCACTTAGCCTCTGGGTTCAGGGGACGGAAGGTTTAAGGTGTGTAGAATACATGGACCCAGAGACGCATACAGAATGAACTAAGTCAGAAAGAGAAAAAGATCTATTGTGTATTTATATATATACTCTTCCCCTTGAACTGCAAGGAGATCAAACCAGTTAATCCTAAAGGAAATCAACCCTGAATATTCACTGGAAGGACTGTGAAGCTGAAGCTCCAATATGTTGATCATCTGATGAAAAGAGCCAACTCATTGGAAAAGAGCCTGGTGCTGGGAAAGATAGAAGGCAGGAGGAGAAGGGAACAGAGGATGAGATGGTTGGATGGCATCACGGACTCAATGGACATGAGTTTGAGCAAGCTCCGGGAGTTGGTGATGGACAGGGAAGCTTGGCGTGCTGCAGTCCATGGGGTCGCAAAGAGTCGGACACCACTGAGCGACTGAACTGAACTGAATGAAAACCTACTACGTAGCACAGGGAACTCTATTAGGTACTCTGTGGTGACCTAAACTGGGAAGGATATCCAAAAAAGAGGGGATATATGAATAGTTATGGCTGATTCACTTTACTGTACAGCAGAGGCTGACACAGCAGTGTGAGACAACTATATTCCAATGAAAACAAAATAAAAATTAAAAAATAGTATGTGTAGAATATGTGTAATCTGTTAGATTTAAACTAAGGAAACAGGTTGCATTATGGTCCCAGTCACTCTTAACAATTGACCTGGCACTATCACAGAGATATGTCCAGGGGATCACCCCTCTGGCTTCCTGTTCATTGCTTCTGATGTTTCTACTGCTTCCAACCCTGCTGCCTTCTACCCCCTACCAAGTTCTCGCCTTTATACGCTTAAAAAACATCTACCAAGAGCCACTTCATCTGTTACAGTCCCCCTAAGAACTGCAGTTTTTCTTCTCTAAATTTCTCGAACACAGCAACTTCAACAAAAATTGAGTTTTTAGTTTAAAATGAATTTGGAAACTGCTGCATTCTGTACCCCTGCATGGGGATCCATTAATGCATCTTACCACAGAAATGGCTCTGAGAGATCCTAAAGTAAAAAGACTGGTTTATTGTTGTTCAGTCATTCAGTCGTGTCCAGCTCTTTGAGACCCCCAGACTGTAGCAATCCAAGTTTCCATGTCCTTTACCAGCTCCCAGAGCTTGCTCAAGTTCACGTCCATTGAGTCAGTGATGCCATCCAACCATCTCATCCTCTGTTGTCCCCTTCTCTGCCTGCCTTCGATCTTTCCCAGCATCAGGGTCTTTTCCAATGAGTCGGTTCTTCACATCAGGTGGCCAGAGTATTGGAACTTCAGCTTCAGCATCAGTCCTTCCAATGAATATTCAGGGTTAATTTCCTTTAGGATTGACTGGTTTGATCTCCTTGATGTCCAAGGGACTCTCAAGAGTCTTCCCCAGCACCACAGTTTGAAGACATCAGTTCTTCAGCACTCAGCCTTCTTTATGATCCAACTCTCAAGTCCATACATGACTACTGGAAAAACCATAGCCTTGAGATGGACCTCTTGGTCCGTCTAGTCAAAGCTAAAAGAGACTGATTTAGCCTTGTTCGACTCAGGGTTTCCCTGAGATATTAGGCCTTGTGCTGGGTACTAGGCTTATACAAATCTTCAGGAGTTCACAGGGAGGGGAGACCAATAAGCAAACAACTAACCACAACACAGTTTTATATATACAAATAGAGACATTTGCGAAGTGCTGACAATGCAGAGGAAGACGAAAGCAGTTCTACCGGAAAACTGAGGAAAGACTTTGCATTAAGAAGTTATTTGAGGAGGAGTTTCCTAGGTGGAGAATATGGAAAAGGACATTCCCTAGAAATAGTGGCATATTTAGAGATATAAAGGTATGTCTTTGCATTGGTCTCTGGGATAAGTATTAAATATTAGTCAAAAGTTTTTTTGCATGTAATAAGCCACTCAAATTGGATTAAACAATAAATGGAATTCATTAACTCATGTAACTCAGAAATGTGGGCTTCAGGCATGGCTGGATCTGGGGGTTTAAAAGTATGACATCAGAATTTGATCTCCATTTCTTGACTCCATTTTCCTTTGTGTTGACTTCATTCTCAGGCTGTCTTTCCTCAGAAGATGGCAGAATGACTGCTAACAACTTCAAACCATATCCTTAACAGCAGAGAGGTTTTTTTCCCTCCATGCTATCAGTGAAAGTCCCACAACTGCATTTTGTTGATCTAACTTGGGTTTCTTGTACATCATTAAGCCACTCTCTTCAGAAGGGGGATTGAATACTCTGACAGCCCAGATCTGGGTCATGTGCTAACCTCTAGAGCTAAGATGTGGTCGTGTGTGCACGTGTGTGTGCTCAGTCACTCAGTAATGTCTGACTCTTTGCAACCCTATGAACTGTAACCCACCAGGCTCCTCTGTCCATGGGATTCTCCAAGCAAGAATATGGAGTGGATTGCCATTTCCTCCTCCAGGGAATCTTCCTGACCCACGATGGAACTCATGTCTCCTGCATTGGCAGGTGGATTCTTTACCACTGAGCCACTGGGAAGCCCTTAAGGTGTGATCAGCAGCTCTTAAATCTCTGAGAACTGGGGAAAGGGGACTTTCTCTGTGACCAAAAAAATTTTTGGGGTTCCTTTATCTACTCTACGTTTTTTCTTCCTAATTTGTGTCTCTGGAGGTGACCTACATACACTGCTTCAATGGGTCCCTTATACTCTGGCTTATCGTTGGATTTATCCATAAAAGACATTGGAAGAACTCAGAGAGTTGAGGAGGATGAAGTAAGAGTATTATTGTACAGGACTTGCCCTTCTGAGTCATTGCAGGTTGGCTACATACCTCTACTGAGTCTTCTGTCGTGTGCCGCCCTTCACACAGCTCTCGCTCCTGGTTCTGGTAGATTCTCCCTTCTCTTCTCCTAGAAGTGGTGGTATTAATAGCTCCCTTCTGCTGGCAGTCTTGGGGTTTCATCCCATCATTTCTTCCTGTTTCCCTTAACCCTGCCCACACATTTGTACACACCCTTTACCAAACTCAGCTCAGATTAACCTTCTGCTGGAACTTTGACGGTTACACTCACCAAAGATAATTCAAGTTTTTATTACCCAAAGAAAGGGAAATGAGTAAAGATCAGGCAACAATGATAAGATGGCAATACTGGTTTGGTGGTGTTATTACAATAAGGCAGACCAGAAATGATGGTGGCTTGGACAAGGAAGTGGTAAAAAATAGTATGTTCCTGGTGATATTTAAAGGCAAAGTTAACAAAATTTCCTGATGAATTAATGCAAGTTATCAGCAATAGAGATGGAAGCAGCTAGAAGGCACAGATCTGGAGCCTAGGAGTGGGCTCAGATGAAGGGCAGTGATTTTGGAAGGAGGTGTGCTGGGTAGTTGAAATTATTGACTCACGTGAGATGACCCAGGAGGAGCAGGTGGGAAAAAACACAGAAAGGGCAAAGAGCAGAATCCAAAACAACCTCAGTCTTTACATGGTGAGCAGGGGAAGAGGTGCCATCTTGTAGACATCAACTAGGTTGTTGGTAACTTGAGAGCAAGGATGGAATCTTCCACATTTTTCCTCTTACCACTGTGCCCCCAATGTGTGATAAGTGCTTGTTATGAATGAACTTCACATGGTTTTACATTTCTAACAGTCACTCCCTCTCCTCTGCATCACTGTGAGGTTTGAGTTACAGGCAGAGAAAAACATGAGAGAAATTGATCCCTTGTGACTCAGTCCATTGAAACCTGGGCCAAGGTTGATAAGCATTTTTCTGTCCTGAAAAATTCAAACAGAACCCGTCAGATCCTGAGTATCTCTTCTCTTGCCTTGGAGGGGAATTTCCAGACAGATCATTTTATTTCAGACTTGGTTATTCTTATTTAAGTAGACTTAAAACTCATAACTTTAAAAAGTTCTTATTGGTTTGTGCTCTGGAATTAATGGAAATGGTAAAAGATCTCCATCCCACACTCTAGTGTTGCTGGTGGAATGTAAAAGGAGACAACCAATTTTTGGAAACGTTGCCAGTTTTTTAAGCTAAATGTACACCTACCCTGTGATACAGAAATTCCACTTTTAGATATATGTTCTTTTCTTACCATCTTTATTCATAATACCTCCAAACTTGGAATAGTCTAAATGTCCATGAAAAGAAAAATGGATAAACAAACTATGGTGTATTCAAACAATGGAATACTACGCAGCCGTAAAAAGTATAAACTACTGAGACACGTAACAACATAAATAAATCTCAGAACAATTGTTGGGCCAAACGAAGGCAGACATCAAAGAGTTATAGATGTACAATATGTATGCATATGAACTTAAACAGAAGGCCAGACTATGGTGATCAGCATCAGGATGGTGGATGGGCTGAAGGCTAGAGATTGATTGGGAAGGGATACAAAAGAACACTCTGGGAACATTCATAGTTACTGGATTTCCACTATTTGCCAGGCACCATTCTAGGCACTGAGAAGATAGCAGTGAACAAAACAAATAAAGTTCCCGCTTTTATTCAGATCTGCCTCAGCTCTTTACAGTGACTGTGAAGCACCTACGCATTTTAAATAGAAAAAACAAAGGTAGCCTTTCTTTAAATATAGCCAATGACAGGTATGAGGAACTTTCTTCTCCATTTTCCAGTTGCTGGTGGAAAGGCAGCAAAATACAGTTCAAAGCACTGTACTTCCGAAGCTGGTGGGCTTCGGGAAGTCAGCTCCTCCATCACTGGTGGCATGATCTTCGAGCAGTTTTTTAAAACCCACTGAACCTCACTTTTCCAATCTGTTGAATGACAGTGATGGTATCTGCACTGCAGGCTTGTTTTTTAAAATTAATTTATTTGGGGCTGTGCTGGGCCTATGCTGCTGCACGTGGACTTTCTCTAGCTGTGGCACGGGGTGGGAGGGCGCTCCCTGGCGGTAGTGCCCAGCTTCTCATTGCAGTGGCTCCTCTTCTCCCAGCACGCAGGCCCTGGGACACACAGGCTCAATAGTGGCGGGGTCCCAGCTCAGTTGCCTCATGGCGTGTGAGATCTTCCTGGACCAGCGATCAAACCCATGTCCCCTGAACTGGCAGGCGGACTTCCAATCAGTGCACCACCACGAAAGTTTGCAGGCTTGTTTTATAAAGTGCCAGACACATTACAATCGCTCAGTAAACATTCAGTTCAGTTTAGTCGCTCAGTCGTGTCCGACTCTTTGTGACCCCATGAACCCCAGCACGCTAGGCCTCCCTGTCCATCACCAACTCCAGGATCCACCCAAACCCATGTCCATTGAGTCGGTAATGCCATCCAACCATCTCATCTTCTGTCATCCCCTTCTCCTCCTGCCCTCAATCTTTCCCGGCATCAGGGTCTTTTCCAATGAGTCAACTCTTCGCATCAGGTGGCCAAAGTATTGGAGTTTCAGCTTCAGCATCAGTCCTTCCAAGGAACACCCAGGACTGATCTTTAGGATGGACTGGTGTTGCCTCCCTTGCAGCTAAGCATGAATTTTTCCCAGTGAGATACTGGCAAAAGGAAGCTGACTTAGGTCAGAGAAGTACCCTATGCACTTTTTTTGTAGCCTGAAATATGAATATGATAGCTGGGGTTCCAGCAGTCATTTTGGACTGGGAAGTAACCTTGAAGATAGAAGCCACATTCTGGGGTGGTGGATCCAAAAGATGAGGATCCTGGATCCCTTGTGACCTGGAGCTGTCATACCAGCCCTGGGTTACCTATATCCAGACTGCCTTTACCCGGGAGAGAAATATTCTTTCTCTGTTTGTCTGTTGCAGCCGAACCTAATCCCAGCTGATATACCTTGTGCATGACCCCACAGTTCCCTATACTACTTTTCATGGCATCTGTCACAATGGTATTTAAGAAAATAATTATGCCATTACTGGTTTAATGACCTAAATTCATTACTAAAGGGGCTTCCCCTGTGGTTCAGTTGGTGAAGAATGTGCCTGCAATGCAGGAGACACAGGAGATGCAGCTTCGATCCCTGGGTTGGGAAGATTCCCTGGAGGAGGAAATGGCAATCCATTCCAGTATTTTTCCCTGGAGAATCCCATGGACAGAGGAGCCTGGACGTCTATAGTCCATAGGGTCGCAAGAAGTCAGACACAACTGAGCGACTAAGCACACATTACTGGAATATCAGTTCTATGGGGGCAGGAAGTAGTCTGTTCACTGATACATACTCAGGTTCTATAACAATATCTGGTTCTAGTATATGGTAAGTAAGTAGTAAGAGAAAGTATTAGTTGCTAAGTCATGTCCAACTCTTGCGACCCCATGGACCCCTGCCAGGCTCTTCTGCCCATGGAATACTCCAGGCAAGAAAAATGGGATGGGTTGCCATTTCCCTCCCCAGGAGATCTTCCTCACTTAGGGACTGAACCCTCGTCTCTTACGTCTCCTGCTTTGCAGGCGGATTCTTTACTGTCTGAGCCACCGGGGCTCTGTGTATGGTAGGTGCTAATAAATGTGGAAGAGAGAAAGGGAGGGAGGAAACAGCTGCTTCTGAGAGTACGTACTGATAAAGCAGGAGGCCTGAAAATAGAAATGTGCCTGCCAGTTGGTCTCAGTCTCTGTCTCAAAGGCTCATAGTAGCGGGGTATAGTAGGTATTTAAATTCATGACCTGCCACACACACTAGATCTCACCTTTTCCTGAAGAGCCTTAAATTAGCCTGCTTCCCTGGTAACACCTTAATTTGTCTCCCCCTGGAAAAATCAGTCATTCCCCCAAGAAGGAGTTACAACGCAACCAGCACCGTATTCAACACCGGTTGGAGGATGAGTGATGTCAATTTTTAATATTTAGAAATTTCTCATTATCAAAGCTAGACTTGGCTTTTATGGGTAGTTTGAAAGCAAAAGGATAAATAAGAAAATGAAAATCACTTACAACCCCATGGTCTAGAGATTATTCAATAGTTTGCTATATTTCTTTGCAATCTTTTTGTAAGATGAGGTATATTAGTGGCTTCTGAAGCCTGAATGCTTTGAAAGATTTCATCCAGTTATGTTCTTCAAATTAGAAAGAATCAGTCCTATTTACCTGCAGACTCAAAGGCTGCAAAATTAACTGCAGATTGGTTCAGGAGAAGCAGAACCACTCCATGCTGGAAGGAGCCATTCTTTAAACATTTCATTCCTGGAATTTGTTAGGAGGAGATATTATTTCCTGATTAATTTGAGCTGCAGATGGGTGGAAGATAATAAGAACTAGATGACCCTAATCAGAAAAGGGGGTGGGACACAGAGCAAAGGAAGAAAACGGAACATTATTATTCATGCCAGCAGCTGCATGAATAGCCCAGGAGTTCAAATTATTTTGATTTTGCTTGACTATCAGGGTTTGATCAGGAGACAGAAATCACACCAGTGATTTGAACAAAAAGAATTTAAGATAAAGTAATTGTTACCCTACATATTAAGATATTAACTAGTAACTTCTTTAGTCACTAATTCATGTCCAACTCTTGGGACCCCATTGACTGTAGCCTGCCAGACTCCTCTCTCCATAGGATTTCCCAGACAAGAATACTGGAGTGGGTTTCCATTTCCTTCTCCAGGGGATCTTCCCGACCCAGAAATTGAACCCACATTTCCTGTATTGCAGGCAGATTCTTTACCACTGAGTCGCCAGGGAAATGGGTTTTAAAAAAAAAAAAAAAACCTCTAAGGGATCACAGAGGTAGCAACTATAGGAAGCAGCTTCCCATTCCTAAGATGAAGGAAACCAAGAAAAGAAGAGACTTAATTATTAACACTTTGAAGGAGATCAGCCCTGGGTGTTCTTTGGAAGGAATGATGCTAAAGCTGAAACTCCAGTACTTTGGCCACCTCATGTGAAGAGTTGACTCACCGGAAAAGACTCTGATGCTGGGAGGGATTGGGGGCAGGAGGAGAAGGGGACGACAGAGGATGAGATGGCTGGATGGCATCACTGACTCGATGGACGTGAGTTTGAGTGAACTCTGGGAGATGGTGATGGACAGGGAGGCCTGGCGTGCTGCAGTTCATGGTGTCGCAGAGAGTCAGACACGACTGAGCAACTGAACTGAGAAGATAAGAGGATATTCAGCCATAAAAAGGAATGAAGCATGGATACATGCTACGATTTCGATGAACTGAGAAAACATTATGCTGAGTGAAAGAAGCCAGTGACATTAGTCTACATATTATATGATTCCATCCATGCGAAGTCCCAAACTGAGAAATCTACAAATAAGATAGATTAGTGGTTACTAGTGGAGAAGGCAATGGCACCCCACTCCAGTACTGGGTGAAACTGAAACTCTGAACTGAAACTCTCTACCCAGTTAACTGCCCCCTACCCCAGCTCCTGGCAACTCCCGCCCCCTACTTTCTGTGTCTATGAATTGGACTACTTCAAGTGCTTTAGGTCGGAGAAGGCAATGGCACCCCACTCCAGTACTCTTGCCTGGAAAATCCCATGGACGGAGGAGCCTGGTAGGCTGCAGTCCATGGGGTCGCTGAGGGTCGGACACGACTGAGCGACTTCACTTTCAGTTTTCACTTTCATGCATTGGAGAAGGAAATGGCAACCCACTCCAGTGTTCTTGCCTGGAGAATCCAAGGGACGGGGGAGCCTGGTGGGCTGCCGTCTATGGGGTGGCACAGAGTCGGACACGACTGAAGCGACTTAGCAGCAAGTGCTTTAGGTAAGTGGACTCATACAGTATTTGTCCTCTTGTGTCTGGCTTATTTCACTTAGTATAATGTTTTCAAGTTTCATCCATATTGCAGCACGTCAGAATTTCTTTCCTCATAAGGCTGAATAGTATTCTGTTTTATCTGTACACCATATTGTGTTTACCCACCTGTCAATGGACACTGAGTCGATTCCTTCTTTTGGCTATTATGAATAATGCTACTGCATGTATATTCAAATATCTGAGTTCCTGCTTTCAATTCCTTTTTAAAAAGTATTCATTTATTTATTTACTTTTGGCTGCACAGGCTTCCCTGTAGTCGTGGTGAGCAGGGGCTACTCTCTAGTTGTATGCACAGGCTTCTCATTGTGGTGGCTTCTCTTGTTGCGGAGCACGGGCTCTAGGCTGTGAGGGCTTCAGTAGTTGGCCGCATGTGGGTTCAGTACTTGTGGCTCCCAGGCTCTAGGACACAGGCTCAGTAGTCATGGTACACAGGTTTAGATACTCTGTGACGTGTGAGATCTTCTCGGATCAGGGATTGAGCCCGTGTCTCCTGCATTGCCAGGTGGATTCTTTACCACTGAGCCGTCAGGGAAGCCTCAGTTCTTTATTGTATATACCCAGAAGTGGCATTTCTGGATCATATGGTTACTCTACTTTAAAATTTTTGAGAAAGCACCAGACTGTTTTCCAGAGTGACTGCATCATTTTACCTTCCCACTAGCAGTGCGCAGGGTTCCAGCGTCTCCACGTCCTTACCAACACCTGTGGTTTTCTTTCCCAAAGCTTCTCTCTGAGGTGATGAAAATGTTCTAAAGTTAACGGTGAGCTGCACCCAGAGCAGCAGGTAGGGATTGGAAGTGGTCGATGCACAGTTTGGGGAAAAGAAACTAGAGACAGAATTAAAGTTTGAAAGATGGGACTAGGGGACTCAAGACCTCTTCGATCAAGAGCTCTGTTCCTTGGAGCCACATCACTTTTATTTAGTGTCTTGGCAAGCAGAAATATCTGCTATGCTACGATGAAGTCAGCCTCCTGTTTCCCGGATGAAGTCAGCCTCCTATGTCCCCAGTCACGTCTCCTATTTTATCGATTACTTTAAACTATCTTTGTTATTTTCTTGTACAAGGGCTATCACCTAGCTGGAGGTCATAGACTCACATATGCCTTGGGAAAACATCTTAGTGTATGCACAAACAGTGTTCTGAACTTGTGCTGACCCGGCGTTCCAAGATCCACACACTGTTTTTCCTTAGGGTATGACGACCCCAACAATCAACACAGTTTACTTTTATTTGGGTTATGTTACATTGCTGTATTTTGCTTTTAATCATTTCCCATGGTGATTTTCTCATGGCTTAGCCAGGGCAACAGATGGCTGCCTATTAACCCCTGCAATGGTGGTGATAGTCACACACATCCATGGGTATTCTAAGAATCGTTGAATTGTACACTTAAATGAGTGAAATGTATAGTATGTGAATATGTCAATAAAGCTGTTACAATATCTATATATAATGGAATTATACAGTAGACCTGGGCCCCAGGTCTCTAAGGAGAGGGTGCTGATGTCTTTAAGAGGTTACCATGAAGCTGGTTGTGCAGGAGTTGGAAAGAACTGCAAAACCAGGGGAGGCTGCTGCTGTGCTAGAATGAAGCGGTGTCACTGGGCTATGTTAGAACAGGAGACAGACAGGAAGGAGCAAGCCCCTTCTTCCTCCTGCAGCCTCACAGTCTCCTTTACGGGGAGCAGCAACTGGCAAAGCAGAAAGGTTGTTTCAGCCCCGGCACCCTCAAAGCCATCTCCTGGAAGGGGGGGTTTAGAGTGGAGAGAAAAGCTTGATAAGGATGTGCTGTCTTAATCAGCTTGGGCTGCAGTATCGAAACATCATAAACTGGGTAGCTTATCAACAACATAAACTGGGGAGCTTATCAACTGTTTCTCAGTTCTGGAGGTTAGCAGTCCAAGGTCATGATCAGGCTCTGCTGAGTGCCTTCTGCCTGGTTTACAGGCGTCTCCTTGTATATCCTCACGTGGTGGGGAGAGCACAAGTCAGCTCTCTGACCTCTTCCTCCTCTGTTAGTTTCTGGTGTAGAGCAAAGTGATTTAGTTATATATATATGCATATACATATTCTTTTTCATAGTCTTTTCCATCATGGGGCTTCCCTCGTAGCTCAGTTGGTAAAGAATCTGCCTGCAATGCAGGAGACTCTGGTTCGATTCCTGGGTTGGGAAGATCTGCTGGTGAAGGGATAGGCTACCCACTCCAGTATTCTCGGGCTTCCCTTGTGGCTCAGCTGGTAAAGAATCTGCCTGCAATGAGGGAGACCTGGGTTCGATCCTGGGTTGGGAAGATACCCTGGAGAAGGGAAAGGCTACCCACTCCAATAATCTGGCCTGGAGAATTCCAGGGACTATACAGTCCATGGGGTCACAAACAGTTGTACAGGACTGAGCAACTTTCACTTCATTTCCATTATAGGTTATTATAAGATATTGACTAGTTTCCTGTGCTATACAGTAGGACCTTGTTTATTTTATATACAGTTGTTTATATCTGCTATTTTCAAACTCCTAACTTATCCCTCCCTATCTCCCTGGTCCTTTTCATTATAGGGGATGTCCTTTTCATTATAGGGGACTGGAATGCAAAAGTAGGAAGTCAAGAAACACCTGGAGTAACAGGCAAATTTGGCCTTGGAATACAGAATGAAGCAGGGCAAAGGCTAATAGAGTTCTGCCAAGAGAACACACTAGTCATAGCAAACACCCTCTTCCAACAACACAAGAGAAGACACTACACATGGACATCACCAGATGGTCAACACTGAAATCAGACTATATTATATTCTTTATACTATATATTATATTCTTTGCAGCCAAAGATGGAGAAGCTCTATACAGTCAGCAAAAACAAGACTGGGAGCTGACTGTGGCTCAGATCATGAACTTCTTATTGCCAAATTCAGACTGAAATTGAAGAAAGTGGAGAAAACCACTAGACCATTCAGGTATGACCTAAATCAAATCCCTTATGACTATATAGTGGAAGTGAGAAATAGATTTAAGGGACTAGATCTGATAGAGTGCCTGATGAACTATGGATGGAGGTTCATGACACTGTACAGGAGACAGGAATCAAGACCATTCCCATGGAAAAGAAATGCAAAATGGCTGTCTGAGGAGGCCTTACAAATAGCTGTGAAAAGAAGGGAAATGAAAATCAAAGGAGAAAAGGAAAGATATACCCCTTTGATTGCAGAGTTCCAAAGAATAGCAAGGAGAGCTAAGAAAGGCTTCCTCAGCGATCAATGCAAAGAAATAGAGGAAAACAATAGAATGGGAAAGACTAGAGATCTCTTCAAGAAAACTAGAGATACCAAGGGAACATTTCGTGCAAAGATGGGCTCGATAAAGGAGAGAAATGGTAGGGACACAACAGAAGCAGAAGATATTAAGAAGAGGTGGCAAGAGTACACAGAAGAACTGTACAAAAAACATCTTCACGACCCAGATAATCACAGTGGTGTGATCACTCACCTAGAGCCAGACATCCTGGAATGTGAAGTCAAGTGGGCATTAGGAAACATCACTACGAACAAAGCTAGTGGAGGTGATGGAATTCCAGTTGAGCTATTTCAAATCCTGAAAGATGATTCTGTGAAAGTGCTGCACTCAATATGCCAGCAAATTTGGAAAATTCAGCAGTGGCCACAGGACTGGAAAAGGTCAGTTTTCATTCCAATCCCAAAGAAAGGCAATGCCAAAGAATGCTCAAACTACTGCACAATTGCACTCATCTCACAAGCTAGTAAAGTGATGCTTAAAATTCTCTAAGCCAGGCTTCAGCAATATGTGAACCATGAATTTCTAGATGTTCAAGCTGGTTTTAGAAAAGGCAGAGGAACCAGAGATCAAATTGCCAACATCCGCTGGATCATGGAAAAAGCAAGAGAGTTCCAGAAAAACATCTATTTCTGCTTTATTGACTATGCCAAAGCCTTTGACTGTGTGGATCACAACAGACTGTGGAAAATTCTGAAAGAGATGGGAATACCAGACCACCTGACCTGCCTCTTGAGAAACCTGTATGCAGGTCAGGAAACAACAGTTAGAACTGGACATGGAACAACAGACTGGTTCCAACTGTATATTATCACCCTGCTTATTTAACTTATGTGCAGAGTACATCATGAGAAACGCTGGGCTGATGAAGCATAAGCTAGAATCAAGATTTTCAGAGAAATATCAATAACCTCAGATATGCAGAAGATACCACCCTTATGGCAAAAAGTGAAGAGGAACTAAAAAGCCTCTTGATGAAAGTGAAAGTGGAGAGTGAAAAAGTTGGCTTAAATCTCAACATTCAGAAAACTAAGATCATGGCATCTCATCTCATCACTTCATGGCAAATAGATGGGGAAACAGTGGAAACAGTGGCTGACTTTATTTTTCTGGGCTCCAAAATCACTGCAGATGGTGATTGCAACCATGAAATAATCACTGCGGATGGTGATTGCAGCCATGAAATTAAAAGACGCTTACTCCTTGGACGGAATGTTACGACCAAGTTATGACCTAGACAGCATATTCAAAAGCAGAGACATTACTTTGCCAACAAAGGTCCGTCTAGTCAAGGCTATGGTTTTTCCAGTGGTCATGTATGGATGTGAGAGCTGGACTGTGAAGAAAGCTGAGCACCGAAGAATTGATGCTTTTGAACTGTGGTACTGGAGAAGACTCTTGAGAGTCCCTTGGACTGCAAGGAGATCCAACCAGTCCATCCTAAAGGAGATCAGTCCTGGGTGTTCATTGGAAAGATTGATGCTGAAGCTGAAACTCCAATACTTTGGCCACCTCATGCAAAGAGTTGACTCATTGGAAAAGACCCTGATGCTGGGAGGGATTGGGGGCAGGAGGAGAAGGGGACAACAGAGGATGAGATGGCTGGATGGCATCACCGACTCGATGGACATGAGTTTGAGAGAACTCCGGGAGTTGGTGATGGACAGGGAGGCCTGGCATGCTGAGATTCATGGGGTTGCAAAGAGCTGGACACGACTGAGCAACTGAACTGAACTGAATATTCCATTGTGTATATGTACCAAATTATTCAGTTTCAAGGAGTATCCTTTGTTGTGAGATTTTGCCCTTACTATTTTGGTGTTAATGTCCTGTTTTAATGAAATAATAGTATAATAGTCATAGTCTTTTTGGTGTCCTCACTGGATGGAAGTGGGTGGGAACTCTCTGGGGTGTCTTTTATAAGGGCACTAATCCCATTCATGTGAATGGGAGCAGAGACATTGCTTTGTCAACAAAGGTCCATCTAGTCAAATCTATGGTTTTTTTCAGTATTCCTGTATGGATGTGAGAGTTGGACCATAAAGAAGGCTGAGTGCTGAAGAATTGATGCTGTTTAACTGTGGTGCTGGGGAAGATTCTTGAGAGTCCCTTGGACTGCAAGGAGATCCAACCAGTCCATCCTAAAGGAAATCAAGCCTGAATATTCATTGGAAAGACTGATGCTGAAGCTGAAGCTCTAGTACTTTAGCCACTTGATGTGAAGAAGTGACTCATTAGAAAGACCCTGATGCTGGGAAAGATTGAAGGCAGGAGGAGAAGGGGACGACAGAGGATGAGATGGCTAGATGGCATTACCGTCTCCATGGACATGAGTTTGAGCAAGATCTGGGAGATGGTTAAGGACAGGGAAGCCTGGAGTGCTGAAGTCCATGGGGTCACAATGAGTCAGACACACAACTGAGAGACTGAACAACGATCCCATTCATGAGGGTTCCAACCTCATGTCCTAATCACTTCCTCCAAATTCCACCTCCAAAAGCATCACACTGGGGATTAGGTTTCAACACATGAACTGGGGGAGCGGGGTGGGGGCACTAACATTTAGCCTATAGCACCTGCGCGATCTTCACAGAACTAACTGTGCTCCTGCAGGGATATCTTTGTTGTTGCTCAGTTGCTCAGTCATGTCCAGCTCTTTGTGACCCCATGAACTGCAACAGTCCAGGCTTCCCTGTCATTCACTGTCTCCAGGAGTTATAGCCTCACACCGAAAAAAAAAGATTCTTTTTTTGGTTTGCATTTGTTTATATTGACAACCTTAATGCTAGTTGCATTATTATATTTAACGAGACTATGAAAGAACACTGGCACATCTATACCAAACACAGTCTTTCTCTTGAACAGGACTTGGGCCATAGTTTCTTTTCTTTCCTGTTGTTGTTTATTTGTTTGAAAGAAAGCTGAATTTATTTTGTAGTAAACTAATAAAAAATTAAAAATATTAAAGAGAACAAGATTAACCACAAAAAGAGTTAGTGATTCTTTGCCAACCTCTATTTAGATTTTATGATTCTATGGAACCATAACAGAAATTGGCGAACAGCCTTTGGCACATACCAGCCAAACAGACCCTGATGCTGGGAAAGATTGAGGGCAGGAGGAGAAGGGGGTGACAGAGGATGAGATGGTTGGATGGCATCATCGACTCAATGGACATGAGTTTGAGCAAACTCTGGGAGATAATGAAGGACAGGGAAGTCTGGCATGATGCAGTCCATGGGGTCGCAAAGAGTTGGACACAACTGAGCGACTGAACAACAATAAAGCCACGCAGACCCGCAAGAGTTAAACAGTCTTGGTTAGTTTTTAGCTGTTACTGCTGACGAACACTTGCAGCTAGATTTTTCTTCACAGAGCTTCATTAACTACTCTCTGACTCCAAATAGATTATACTCTTCACGTGGCATTCTTCTCCCCCTATATTCTCTGGTAACATTCTGCATCTCAGAAAGATGGTCAGGGGTTAACCATTTCAGGGACACCAGACCTGGTTGCTGAGTTGTCTGATGCCAGCTGTGACCGTTTTGAAGCTTTGCAAAAGAAAAAAAAATCCAAACCTTCATGAGGATATAAAAACCTCTCCTTATTCCCAAGAGAGGGGGGCACAATCCTTGAGGCCCTAGCCTACTATTTGGCATTGGTGGACAGGGAGCCAAGATTTTGGTAATGATGGTTCAGTGGTTAAGAATTTTCCTGCTAATTCAAGAGACACTGGTTCAGTCGCTGCCCCAGGAAGATCCCACATGCTGCCGGGCAACTAAGCCCGTGCTCCGTAACTACTGAGTCAGCACTCTAGAACCTGTGTGCTGCAACCACTGAAGCCAGTGTACTCTAGGGCCAGTGCTCCACAACAAGAGAAGCCACTGCAATGAGAAGCCTGAGCCCTGCAACTAGAGAGTAGCCCCTGCTCACTGCAATGAGAGAAAGCCAGCATGCAGCAAAGAAGACCCAGCACAGCCAAAAATAAATAACAAATCTTTAGCAAAAGGAAAGTTAAAACAAATAACAGAAAATTTAATGAGAACAAGAGTAACTACAAAGAGTTGGCAATGCTTCGTTAATCTCTTATTTTTTTTGACTTCGCCACATGACTTGTAGGATCCTAGTTCCTCAACTAGGGATCAAACCCGGGCCTTCAGCAGTGAAACTGCAGCCCTAACCACTGGACCTCCAGGGAATTCCCCAATCTCTATTTTTAAATTGAACTGTTTTATGAGATCAGAAAGTCTGAGACTCATGGAGAATTCTAAAATCCTCCCACTGCCCTGTTCTGAATTTTACTGCCGTGTCCCTGCCATGGGCGACATTGCCATTGTGATCCTGAGAGACTCAGTTGATGAGCTTCTGTTCCGTAAGTCTGTATCCTTCAGCGAAACTGTACATGCTTTGTTTCAGATGTGAAATCCTAACATGTGGTGGGCCTTACCCCGTGGAAGCCAACCACACGGCAGGAAAGGCAGTGCAGCAGAGGGGTAGAGAGCTCAAGTTTTGGAGGCAGTTCTGGCCTCAAATCCTGGTTCTACTACTTACTGGTTATATGACCTGAGTCTCAGTTTCTTCATCTGTAAAATGGGGATAATATTAAAAGTTACCTCACGGAATTGTTATAAAAAATAATCGAGATGTACATGAGGTCTTAGTATAGTTTGTGCCATATACTGCTACTGCTGCTGCTAAGTCGCTTCAGTCGTGTCCGACTCTGTGTGACCCCATAGACAGCAACCTACCAGGCTCCTCCATCCCTGGGATTCTCCAGGCAAGAACACTGGAGTGGGTTGCCATTTCCTTCTCCAATGCATGAAAGTGAAAAGTGAAAGTGAAGTCGCTCAGTCGTGTCTGACTCTTTGCGACCCCATGGACTGCAGCCCACCAGGCTCCTCCATCCATGGGATTTTCCAGGCAAGAGTACTGGAGTGGGGTGCCATTGCCTTCTCCATTGTGCCATATAAGTGCTTGTTAATATATGGGTACACATTATTCTGTGTGTGTGCAGATATAAACGTTTAGGCACTATTCCACACCTGCCTTACAGATTGGAAACTTAGAATGAAGAAAGACACATGTGCTTGGAATTACCTAAGAAAAGTCGCAAGTGTTCACTATACGATTGCAAAGGGAATAAGGCTTCCCAGGTGGCTCAGTGGTACAGAATCCACCTGCCAAGCAGGAGACTGGAGTTCAATTCCTGGGTCAGGAAGATCCCCTGGAGAAGGGAATGACTACCCACTGCAGTATTCTTGCCTGGGAAATCCATGGACCGAAAACCTGGCGGGCTACAGTCCATGGTATCACAAAGAGTCAAACACAATTTAGCAGCTAAACCACCACCCCGAAGTGAATAAGTAAACAGGAAAACCACTGGTCAGTGTAATATAGTGTCCTGATGGAGAGTGTACTATGTCCAGAGTGCTGGACATAGTTTTAAGACTTTACATCTATTACTTCACCTAATCCTCATAATAACCCTTAGAAAGCTACTGTTACTATCTTGGTATTACATATGGGGCACAAAGAATTTAACCAACTTGTTCAGTACCACACAGCTAATAAGTAGTGGAGCCAAGAACCAAACCCAAGCAGAGTGGCCATAGAGTCCATACTCTTCACCACTACAAAAAAAAAGAGTGCTTAATTCATCCTTAACTGCAATCCTGGGCACCTCTAGATCTGCACTGTTCCTACAGTGGCTACTAGCTATATATGGGGATATTTCAGGGAACTGAATTTAAATCAAATGAAAAACCCAATTCCTAGGTTTCATCCCTACATCTAAATGCTTCATAGCCACATGTGGATAGTGGCTGCCGTTTGGGCAGCAGACACAGAACATCTCTGTCGCGGCAGGAAGTTTTGCTGGACAGCACTGAGGCAGGCAACTCTAGAAAGTATTAATCAAATGAAAGACCCAAACCCAACAGGTGTCATGTGGATTTTGTTTTTAATTAAATACCACTTCATAATGTTATTTGTACCTAGCACACACCTTTTTGAAAAATAAGAACATGCCATACATTAGTCATTAAATTAACAAAATGTGAGCATCCCCATAGAATATAGTCTAAGGTGACTTCACTTACACAACTTCTCAGAGAAACACACAGTAGAATCAGTACGCCTACCAGCCAGTGTGGGACCAGATTTGGGATTCGCAAGGCTGCAGGTTGGAGGTTCCCCAACACTACCCTGCTGGGCATCTCGTTGCCACGCTGTGCCATCCAGCTGCTTGGTTCCCACCAGCAAAGCGACGGAGAGAGGTCGATTCACCCTCGTCTACCCAGCATCCAGTTCCACCCTGCAAAACCCTCCCACCACCTGAGGCTTCATGTGATGGCATCTTCAGACCTGCAGCTCCATGGGAGGGGTGGGGGGCCGGTGGAGTGGGGCTAAGCTCTCTTTAAAAGCTGCAGGTGCCCGTCTGTGAACTGATGTTGATGTCTGAGTAGGGACTCCAGAATCCCAGTCTTTAGGAGAGGGGGACGGAGTGGGGCGGACAGAGGAAGCTGGAGAACAACTGGAAAGTTTGTGACCAACCCAAGTTTGGTGACCTTGCCTTACGTCCTGGTGGCAGGGAACGGGATGCTGCTGGGACATGTCACATTGCTTGGAGCCTTTGAGAGGGTTTGGGGATGTGAGGACCACGAGAGAAACAAAGAATCAGGGCTGCGGATGGAAAATGGATGTCCTTGTCCCCCATCCTAACAGCAAGTGCTGCTTATTGGTCACCGGCAAACAGTCCATTTACACTCGGGCACACAGACTGGGAGATGCCGGCCCAAGACCACAGTCGGAATTCTGGGTGCCATGGCTCCACATCAGCTGTTCTTCCTGGGACCACGTGACCTCCCCTGGCTTCCACTCCGGCAGCAGCTCTGCCCAGCCCTCCTGTACTCCGCCTCGTAAGATGATGCTGTTATCCTAAACCTGGAGGCAGATGCTGCCCAGGCTCCAGCAGCAGCTCCCGGGTGGCGCTGAACCCACGATCGTCGGCTGACCGAGGATTACAGCGCGCTTGTATCCATTCGTCACTCCTGCCTGACTCCAAAAGACGTCACCAAACAAAGGGCAGATGACAGTGTGAGGCTGGGGGCTACAAGGTGCCGGCTGATCACCTGGGTCCGACACATTTAAATGGCCTCCTTGCTTACCTTTCTTCCATCCACTCCACCCTCACATCCCTTCCTGGTCTACGACCCACATTGGAAACATCATCGGGAAAATATGAGTGGCAGTGAAAAGGGATTTTAATTCCCCTTTTGTGTTTTGTTTTGCAGGCGTGCAGCCTGACCTTGAACACTGACTTTTATCACCCCTTCAAATTCTTCCTCTGCTCTGCATAAAGCCTCCTTTCCAATCTGCCATTCTCACCCTCATGAACCATCAATGGCTCCTGTGTTCTCTAGGATACGCTTTAAACTCCTCAGCCAGGCCTTCAAGTTTCTCCATGATTCCACCTCTTACTGCTGATCTTTGCAGGCTAATCTCCCATCACCTACCCTGGCTCTTCCTTTGCCCCCACCCCAATCCATCTCTGTGCCTTTGCAAATGTTGGCCCCCCTGCCTGGGGGTGATCACTTTACTGGCTACGTTTTGCTCAAATCTTAGCTAGATTTGCCACCCACCAGGGAGTCTAGCCAAAATCATCTCCAATCCTGAATACCCAGTTCTGGGCTCAGGGCCTGCCTTTAGCGGGCCTCCGTAACTGTCATTTTCTGTGGTCCGCTATCACACTCGGCCTGCCCTGTCATAGTCGACCACATATTTGTGTCTCTTGCTGCTGGCTTGGAGGGCAGAAATCAGGTCTTATTATTTGTAGCCCTCACCGTCCAAATGTTTAACATATAGTCAGTGTCTCACAAACATTGTTGAACTGAGTTGATACCTATCCTAAAGGGGAAAAAAAAGCCATTGTCTGTTGCCTTCCTGGGCATGTAAGACACAATACAGAACTGGTTATCCCAGGCAACAAACACCAGCTTCAAAGACAAGGTACTAAATCGGTATTAAGCACAATCCATAAAGGTTAATGATCTATCAACACTGGTCTGTTAACACTGTTATCTTGCCTGTTAGCTCAAGGCTGCCTAGAGAAGCAGGAAGTGCAGTTCTAAGAGGTAATCACTGGATGGAGAAATGCCACGGATCCTATGGGGATTATTGAGCCTGCCAAATGCACCCCCAAGAGGAAACAAGGAATGATAGTTCCAGCTTTCCACCGGGGGGTGGGTTGGGTGTGGGGGTGTCAGGATTTTAGCAGACTGGCTCTCTCAGTTATTAGACTTTTAAGGTGTGTGATACTTGGATTACCAGCCTCAAAATCACCTACGCTGCCAGTTCAGAACGCAGACTCTTTTTTTTTGGCTGCGCGACTCGGCTTGTGGGATCTTAGTTCCTGGACCAGGGATCCAACCTGTGCCCCTGTATTGAAAGTGTGGAGTCTTCACCCCTGGAACCAGGAAAGTCCCAAGAATGCAATGCTTGGGCCTGGTCCCAGTCCCACTTAATCTGAGGTTGGGGTGTGGGAATCTGCATTTTAAATAAATTCCCTAAGGGATCCTTACTCTCATTAAAGTTTACAGAACTTTAGCTGCTATTCTCAGAAGTATACAGTCAGCCTAAGGGAAGACAGCTGTGTATGCAGCCAGCCGGCAGCAGCCCCATTTCTGAGAATTCCTGCTTCTCGAGGATGTATGTGTATGGGGACCCAAAGAGTCTATTGACCCCAAGGAAGTTAGCCAATGACTCAAGCTTGGTTAGTCGATCAATACAGGAGAGGATGGAGGAGAAGTGAGCAAGGCTGTCTCTAAAATAAGCACCTCCCCCCTCCACCCCCCTAGTTTTCCCAGAGGGCACTGGTGTACAGGAAAATGCAACACAAAACACCCAGATTGTCTGTCTGTCCTTTGATAAGTGATGCAGTCACCTCTTGTCAAATGAAAGGGATTTTTCTTCCTTTAAGGGCTGAAGTCTCATCACTCCTACTCTTTCTTATTCTTTCCCTTCTCTTAATTTCTCAGTTCCCTTGAGGGCAAAAAATTAGCAGCAGAACCAGAATCAAATTAGTTTCCAGAAAGAACCCAGTACAAACACATCAAGCACATCTTCCCTGGAGAGGCACAGACACTCAGAAAGCAGATGTGAACTCCTTACCGGTGAGTGACAGAATGTGACAGCCGGGGCTGGCTCACCATGCCATGAGAAGGTGACACGAAGGTTATCACAAGTACAGACTCAAGAGGGAGGTGGGTAGAGATCGGTGCTGCACATGAGGTGAGGGAAGACTAGATCTAGAGCTTTCCAGCCTTTCAGTGGATTTGGAAAGTAGGGGCAGAACCTCTGCCTGGCTTTAGCTCTGAAGAATATGGCCACCCTTGGTCATGCCTGGGAAAGCCCAGGTACCATCCGCGGATGAGGAAGGCTTTCCAAGTCTGCTTGGGCTAAAGCAGGCAGAGGCTGAACTGTCCTGCCTCCCTAGAACACTGCTTTCATCCCCCCACTCCCAGCCTCATCATTTGAAATTTCCAGGACCAAGGTAATCTACTCTTTGTCTGAGGCAAATGCTTTTCGAGGTGCTCGTCTACAGAGTTCGTGGATTAAAAAAAAAAAAGACTTGAAAGGCAAGTTTTAGAATTAAGGATTGAACCACTGTCAGTACCGCTTGAGCAGCTGTGAATAGAGGAAAGGGGTCTCCTTCAAGGCGGGCTCACTCCTTCTTGGTGTGTTCCAGGACGCGGTAGGGAACCCCAGAGGCATTTCTGGAGCCATGTTCTTCCTGCATGACGGGCAGTGTGGCAGGAGCGTAGATCTCAGAAATGTTGTCGTTGTTTTCCAGGGCCCCGTAAGAAAAAGAAGCTTTGAGGTCAGGCTGGACGGTCATCCCCTTGTCATGCATGTTTTGCATACCTGAAACAAAATCCATCCCCCCAAATCATTATGTGATAAGGGAGCCAAAGGAGGCTGGGTCTATCCCATCATGGACTAACTATGGTGCTCAGGAGCTAAGCGTGTGCATTGTCAATTTCCTGAATGCTTTAGATTGAAAAAAAGAGCACCCATAAATACACACTAGAAATACTACAGTTGCTAAGCAACAAGGGATGAATCTTCAGGAAATATGCACACAGGCCAGCCACTGTCAAGAGGAACCACTGGTTGGCTTCGAAGGAGGTGGGAATGTCTGGGACAGAGGGGAACCAGCACTGTGCTTTGAACGTGGTAGATGCCACACTTTACTGCTGATTTAGATCAGGATCCAGAAAAATTTCATTATACTGTTAAGAGGATAACTTTTGTGTCACAGATACGTGACACACAGATATCATGATGCTCAGAGGGAGAGTTTTGACATTATCATCCCTGATCCACATACAGGGTCAGGTGTGGTTTTTCTTATTACTTATGGGCACACTGATATTGAATTTCTACTTTTATTTGAGGGCAAATATCTTAGTTGTTAATTCCTTTAAATGTACTGTATAATTCCCCTAGTCAGGTGGGACCTGGCCTCCTCTGAGGCCAATTCTTTTTCCTGGGAGGGAATTAAGACACTTTAAATTATCTTGCCCCTTGGTTAAGTAATAAAAATTCTGAATGCAAATTGCTTCCCATGAAACTATGATGATAACAGCTGACATCTGACTGCTTCTTATGCCTGATGCACTGGGCTAAGTGCTTTAAACAGTAACAATAAGAGCAATAATGTTACTGGCATTATATAAAGGGGCTGAGCATTTAGTTGGTGGCAGACATCATAATGTTATAACGTTATAAAGTTTTCTCTCATTTGATTCTCACAACAATTTATTTAGGAAAATGAGGCAGTTGGAGGTTAAGGAGATTGCCTGAGGTCACAAGCTAGTAAGTGGAAGTTCTAGGGTTCAGATTCAGTGGTTTAAATTCTGAAGCCTACACCCTTAACCAGACTGCTGTCTGGGCTCCCTACAGACCTCAGTCCCCCCAAATCCTAGGACAGAAATATGCTACTATCCTCCTTTTATGGGTAAGAACACAGATTCAGAGAGGTGAAGTAACTTGCCCAAGGACACACAGCTATGAGAGATAGAGCTGGGATCTGACACCAAAGCCCCTGCTCTTCACCTGTTCTACTAACAGCCTGGGAAGTCCTGGTCTGTGGGAGGCCCTTTGCCTTCACCCACATAAGCCCTGGCTGATGAGAATTTGAAGGGTACAGTTGAAAGTGTGTAGTTTGGATTTTGGGGAGGAAATTGGAGGAGATGAGGGGATGCCTATTTCTCAGAGAAGGGAGTTGGCTTCACAGGCAGAGTTTAGCTTTGTCAATGCTCTCCAGCCCAAACCTACCAGGAATACAAGTACAGTCTAACACATTTGGGTTTCTTGACTCATGGCAGTGAAGGAGATGTATAACACGAGTAACTGTTTCAGTAAATGGGTATCAAAAAGAAACTATTATAGGATCAGGGTTGGGAAGGGTGATGTTAGGAGGGTTTTAGGAAGCAGGGCTTTGCTTTGGATTAGATGTTGTCAGGAAGTGGGGCTAATTCTATAAATGGGGATCTTAATGATTGTTATCTAGAAGGAAAGAAGACGAGATGGAGACTAAAACTGTGATTGGTAAAGAACCAGGAGTCATTCATGTTAGGTGGATGGTTGGTCTTTATCGTCCAGACAATGTTCATGTTTTGTCTGTGTTTGGACGTGACAGTGGTGTGGTCCTGTTTGTGTTTTGATCCAACATGGTCACAGAACATCCTCGTCTGATGCTGATGTTCTGTGAAATGGTCTATGTTCAACCAGGAGCCCCAAGGCCTAACCGTGAGAGCCAGGCCAGCTCCTTGCTGTCAGGGACTGTTTTTCTCCTCATTTTCTAGAAGTCTTGCAGGTTCTGGAATTATTTAAAGCCTCTCACAACTGTGACATAGACTGAATCTCTGGAACTTGAGTTCCTCTTGAATGGTGGCTACTGGTTGGTTGTGAAGATGTCAATCTGGTGAGACCAAAAGCCAGGAAGGTCCTGATGCTGACCAGGGAAACCAAGCAGCTGGAAAGGAAACTCTGTTTAAGGGTTTTCTTCTTGTTCTACCTGGCATCAGGTCAAACAAAGGTTTGGAAATTTCAAAGTTTTTTTTAAAGCAAAAGTAAAGTGAAATTGAACCAGGCATCTACCATATCCCAAACATTGTGCAAGGGACCTTTAACGTACTATCCCACTGAGATACGGGAGATGGGATTTGGATCCAGGTCATCTGAACTCCAAGCCCATGCTCCACCTCATAGTACAGAACCCAGGCCTACTCAGTCCTGACATGCCATGGCAGGAGGGCAGGGTCTCCTTTCTCCAACATCCAACTTCCCACAGGTCATGAGGCACAAAGAGAAAGCGAGAGCCACACCCACAAACAGATCACAGAATGTGGATATCTACGGTTACCTTAGGTTACCTTCTATCTTCTACCAGAAAACACATCTGGTATATATGCATATGTAAATACTTATATAGATGTATACACATACACGGTTTATAAACACACAAACACACATGTACATACACACACTTACACACACACACACACACACACACACACAGAGTTGACACCTCACCTATCTGGAATTCAGCTATCCAGCGCCCTCATCTATCCGGAACACAGCCGAGAAACAAGGAAGTAAGCAAAAAAGGCATCTGAGCAGCCAGATTAGATGTTTCAAAGGTCCATGCACCAAAGCTCATGCATTTAACTCCTAGGAGAAACCTTAAGGCCCCAACTCAGAGCTTATTTATTTTAATTTTATATGCAATTTGCACAACTTGGGTCAAATGAGAAGATTGACACAGAGTTGCTATTAACAGGCAGGCTGGTAACAGCAAGAACAACAGACAACAGCTTAATAGCAAGAGATGAGGAAATAATATAAAAAGTAGACATAAATCCTTGGCCAATTAGATCAGGGGCACCTCAGTCAGCCCTGAGCACATGCCTGCCTCACAAGTGCTTTATTAAGGAGTATTCTATACCATCACTGCAATTGTATTTTGTTCATGAGACTGTCTTAACGGAGGGTGGGAGATTATGTTTTGGAGAGTGTTCCATCTCTTATATCTAAAATAAAAATTAAATTTGAGTTAAAGTGTGAAAGCTAGTGGTCACTTGCATCCCGAATTGAGACCAGCAAATCTGGACGGGGCTGGGCCAACATCCTAAACGTCTCACCTGAATCCCCTGAGGCTGGAAAGGACTGTCCAGTTTTCCAAAGCCCTACCACTCCCTTCTGTGCAGTATTCGGCTGATTCATACATTTACGTTCCTCCTGTGTGAACGTGTGCTTCTTGGTGTGAACCCTGAGCTCCCTGTGGTATTAGGCTTTCCAGAACAATCTACTTCCATGTGAACCTGAGGAATGAAGTTACGGTATTTGAATTTCAATCATCCTGTTTTCCTTCCCCTCTCTGATCATTCCATTCCACTGAGATGAATGGATTTTTCCTTTTGTAGGCAGGAAGTCTCGTGCTGTGGGTCATAATTATACCCAGGGTGAATCAGGATGGTCTTTAAAAGATCCCCCCAGCAGACATGACAACTGACAAGATGTGCTCAAAACCAATCGAGGTGCCTTAGCCATTGCCTCCTCTTTTGCAAACCGAGATTAAACAAAAAACTAAAAACAAAAAAGAGAGAGAGACAGTCACACCATAATAGCACAGCACATCTTCCCTGTAACCAAACCCAGAGGCCGGCTGTCTCTTTTTAAACAGAAAGTAGCAGTCATTCTATGCGGATGGGCTGGCCAGTTAGACACGTGGGATTTGACGTTACCTGGCATGGCATCCATGGAAATATAGGGCTCGAAGGGAATGGCCTTCTTCCTATTCCGTGTGATTAAGAAGACGCCCAAGAACGCGATGAGGCACCTGGCGAACACACGAGGGAGGAAGAGAAGCAAGGCCAGAGTGAGGCTGGAGGGATGCACTCAAACACAAGTAATGGGAGAAAGGGACAAGGTGGGTTCAAGCTGCAGAGCGGGATTCATTGCTGAATGGCCCTGAGAAGTGGCCAGGCCTGGGATCAGCAGAGAGCAAATGGGAGGTGAATACCCACAGGCCGTGTGGCCCACACAAGCCTCAATCAGAAGAAACCAGGTTCTCTTGGGCCAAACCCTCACAATTCTTCACCTCCACTTACCCTGCATCTCAGTCCTCTGCCTTTAAAAGTGTGTTGTTGTTGTTGTTGTTTTTAATTAAAAATTTCTTTATAGCCTAAATTCAACCAGTACAGGAATAGAGAAAGTAAAAACTGCAAAGTCCCTGTACAAACCCCAGTCCACAACATAGGTGTATATTCTTCCAGAGTCTCCAGTCTTTTCGTTTTGTTTTGTTCTTTTCTCCAGAATTTAGATAAACAAGCACACTTTCTAAAAGTTGAGGTATAATTTACATGCAACAAAATGCACAGTCTTGAAATGTGGAGCTCAGTGAATCTTGCCTGTGCACACACTTGTGGGATCACCACCCAGGTCAACAGAGGAGTCATTTCTATCCTCCCCACCCCAGTGTGATTTATTTAACTTGTATCTTACTGATGGGCATTTAGGTTGCTTTCAATTATGTGTGTATACCATTGATTTCAAAATGAATAAACACCCTTATACATGTGCCTTTATGCCCCATTTCAATTACTTTTCCGAGATAAATGATTAGAAATGGAAAGCTGCAACAAGAGGCATGCTCACTTAAACATCTCACTAACTGAGAGAGTAGCATTGACATATATAGGCTACCACTGTGTGTAAAATAAATAGCTGGTGGGAAGCCGTTGTGCAGCACAGAGAGCTCAGCTCAGTGCTCTGTGATGGCCTTGAGGGGTGGGAGGGGCGTGGTGGTGGAAGGGAGGCTCAAGAGGGAAGGGATTTACACTGTTGTACAATAGCAACTAACACACATTGTAAAGCAATTATCCTCCAACTGAAAATTAAAAAGAAAAAAGCATTGCTGACATTGCCAAACTGTCCTCCCACATCAAAGAACTTCTCACTGTGGCAGAGAGCTGGTCTCCTCCTCTCACCAACGTGTGAAATTACCCATCCTGTTAGATCTTGCAAAACCGTGGCGTGTTGTGGGCATCTTGGGGCTTCCCTGGTGGCTCAGATGGTAAAGCATCTGCCTGCAATGTGGGAGACCTGGGTTCGATCCCTGGGTCAGGAAGATTCCCTGGAGAGGAAATGGCAGCCCGCTCCAGTACTCTTGACTAGAAAATCCCATGGATGGAGGAGCCTGGAGGCTACAGTCCACAGGGTCGCAGAGAGTAGGACACGACTGAGCGACTTCACTTTTCTGTGTAGCTTCGATCTGTATTTCTTTTTATTAAAATTCTTTTTCAATATGTATTTCTTTGATCGGAGGTGAGGCTGAGAGTCTTTTCATGGGTCAAAATGTGATGTGTTCGAAATGACAAGGAGATGAAAGCCCAAAAGAGAAGTGAGGAAAAATAAAATGCTTTAGGGGGCGAAACGCTCACCTCTGGGGACAAAGCTCCCACTGCCAGCTGTTCCTCTGGCTCGAAGGGACTGGCTTAGAGGCTGGAGCAGGGGTGTGGGGAGAGGGGAAACCTGCCTGCAATACGGGGGCAGGGGTGGGGCAGGACAGGACTCACCCCAGTGCAAACATGCAGACGTGCAGCACGTCCTGCCCGAGGAAGTCCAGGTAGAAGACGGCGCCTGAGCAGCGAAGAGTGGAAAATACAAGTGAGCTCTTTTCAGATCACCTGCTGGCCAGTCTGCCCAGCATTTGGTGGCCTGCCCTCCCTGCAGGAAACCAAAGGGACCCAACATACCAGGCCTGCGCCCGCTAAGGTATTGAAGAGTGGACCAAAAGCCCTTTGGGAGAACAGATTGTCCTTTCCTCTCTTTCCGTCCCTCTTACCTCCACTTTGTTTTCTTTTTCTTTTGAAATAGTATTAGTAACAGATGTAAAGGAACAGCACAGAGTTCCCGCGTACCCTTCACCCGGCATCCCCCCGTGACATGACACTATGAGTCAAGAACCTTACTTAGCAGTTTTTATGCAACTCTTCTCCCTCATCTTTCTTAAGATGGAAAACCAAGGCTTTGTGGTTAAGCCGTTGGAGCTTTCCAGCCTCATGCGGTTGGCAGATGTCACGCCCTGTGGCGTGGAAGTGCCAAGGGCCTGCTGCCCTCACCCTGCAGCCGGCGTCAGTCTGGACTTATCTCACCACTCTGCACCCCCTTACTCCCCCACCCTGCTCGCCTCTTGCTGCACCCAGAGCTCCCGCTAGACTCCCAGCTCAACCGCGGTGTTCATATTCCTTTCAACCTTGCCTGGACTGAAGTCATTGACCATGACTGAAACTCCCACGGGATCCACGTGAGGTTAGCTTTCCAGCTGCTCTGGGTCAAGCCCTACTCAATCCCTGGTCCCGCTCATGGCACAGGCTTGGCAGGCTGTATGCCCTCCTATCCTGATCTCTGTAAGCAAGGTCTGGGCACCAGTTGAACATACTGCAGGGCAAAGCAGACGGCTGTACCGCTGGGCCTTCCGCAAGGGGAGGCACACTGGCTCTTACTGGTCTTTTTACTCTGAAAAGTTTAGTCGCCACTGCTTCTTACAAACAACAAACTCTGATACGTCTTTAGCCTCTGAAGCCACCTCAGAAAGAAAAAGAAACAAAAATATGGAGGTGAAATAGAAGAAAAGCGGAGTGTAATAATGAAAATCACTTATTGAGCACTTGTTTTATATGTATATATAAAATTGTGTGTGTGTGTGTGTGTGTGTATATATATATAAATGATCTCTAAAAATTATATAGAGGAAATATGTGGTCACTTGGCCAGTGGGGGCTGTGGAATTAGCAGATGAGGGTAAAAATTGTTAATAAAACCTGGCACAAGCAGTACAAAGTAAGGGACATTTGGACTATACATATTTCAATTCTAGGCTTCCCTGGTGGCTCAGACAGTAAAGAATCTGCCTGCAGTGCAGGAGCCCTGGTTCGATCCCTGGGTGGGGAAGACCTCCTGGAGAAGAGAATGGCTACCCAGTCCAGTATTCTTGCCTAGAGAATTCCATGGACACAGAGGAGCCTATCAGGCTATAGTCCATGGGGTTGCAAAGAGTCGGATGTGAGTGAGCAACTAACACGTTCATATTTCAATTCTAGGAGGAAAGTATTCCATTTTATGAATGTGGAACTGAGGCTCAGAGAGGTGAAGTGATTTTCCCAGAGCCACACAGCTCTGTGTCTGTGCTGTGGTGAAAACCCAGGTCTCTCTTTTCCCATGAGACCATCTACAACTGTGACGGGCAGAACAGCTCAGCAGAATTGGCCTTCTGACGGAGGTGGTGCTCCCTCCCCGGACCCCAGGGTAACAAACCTGCTGTCGAGGCGGAAGACAGAAATCTGGCGACCGCATGCTCACCTGCTGTGATGGCCACGGTGGTGGACAGAATGTAGCCCACACTGGCGATCAGAGAGGAGTCATACATCTGTGAGGCTTGACCTAAAAACCTTCAACACAAAAGGGCTCTAGTCAGCGGGCTGTGGGGGGATGTCAGAGGGCAGAGGACAAAGCCAGTGACTGCGGGCTAGGTGTGAAGAACGAAGACAAGGCACGAAGGGGCATTCTGCGGGTTTACGAAGATGCCAGCCTCGTGTGCCTCCCGAGCTGGGGTCCACACTTAGCTCCCATTCCTCCCCTGGACACACAGCCTGAAGCTCACCCCCTTCTCCTTCCAGCACCTCTGCCCACATGGTTCTCATCACTGCAATGCCCTTCTCCTCGCCTCTGTGTGACCTGCATTCCCAACCCACTAAAAAGCCATTCCTGATCCCTTAAACATGCCAAGAAACTCTTGGAGCACTTATCATTAACTTCCTTGTGCTGTCATTAATTTTTTTAAACAAGTTTTCTTAATTCAACAGTCACTGAGATAAATATAAGAAAAAGGAGAGAGGAAATTAGAGTCATTCCCCATCTCTCCATCTACAAAAAACTCTCTGTTATTTAGGAGTATATTTTTTGTCCATTCTCTGCAGGGGATGACAGAGGATGAGATGATTCGATGGCATCACCGACTCAAAGGACGTGAGTTTGAGCAAGCTCTGGGAGTTGGTGATGGACAGGGAGGCCTGGCATGCTGCGGTATGGGATTGCAAAGAGTCAGACACGACTAAGCGACTGAATTGTAATTGTACTGCCCAGCATTGTGGTTATTATTGCAAAGTTGCTTACACCAAAATACACCTCCTACCCACTGTAATCATCTGTTTACCAAGCTGTCCCCCCACCAGAGCTGTGAGCGCCTTGAGTTCAGTGACTGCCGCTCACACCTCTGTGTGCAGAAGGCCCAGCACAGGCCTAGTACACAGCAGGTGTCGGGGAACGTGTGCTGACTGCACGAGTGAGAAGCCTCCCGGTCATCTCTGTAACCCTTGGAGGACACAGCACAGAGCCTTACACTGGGCAGGGGCTCAGGGATGATGACCAGAATCACTGTAGGAGGACTAAGCATAGTCATGACGTGATCAAAAAGTTCATTCGGGCTTTTCTGTAACATCTTAATAATTGGCATAATAATAGTAACAAAATAATAACTGGCATAATAATAGTAACAAAAATCATAAAAGAAGCTATGGTTTGGCTTCCCAGGTGGCGCAGTGGTAAAGAATCCGCCTGCAAAGCAGGGATGCAAGAGACGTGGGTTTGATCCCTGGGTCAGGACGATTTCCTGGAGTAGGACATGGCACCCCACTCCAATATTCTTTCCTGGAAGATTCCATGGACAGAGGAGCCTGGCGTGCTGCAGTCTATGAGGTCACAAAGAGCTGGTCAAGACTGAATGACTGAGCACGCATGCACGTGGGTATTCTCATCTGTAGACGAGGACACTTTGTCTTAGAGAAGCTTAGAGGAGGGGGCTTAGGGCAGAGGGGTGAGGGGCAAGGGAAGGGGAGGGAGCCAGATGGCTGGGTTCACTCTCAGCTCCACCACTTTCTGGACGCTTGCAGTTCCTTATGTGCAAAATGAGGATGATCTCATTGTTGTGGGGGCCAAATGAACTCAAGCTTGTGGGAAGGCAGTGAGAGCAGAGCACCTGGGCAGCGGCAGTCACCCCGATTGCCCCCCCAAGGCGCTGTGGGGGGATGGTGAGCCCCAGCAGCTGGAGTCTGGCGCCTGACCTGCCACACACACCATACTGAGTCCTGCACTGTCCACCCTCTGTCCCCACGCAGATCCGCCACGTACCCACCCAGGCTCTCTGCTGGTCACCGGTCTCAAACGTAAACGAGGCCCAGGCCTCCCACCCTCAGAACTCCTGCTTTTGAGGGAGAAACTGTCATCTTGTTCTTCTACTTGGACAGATTTCTTAAGGACAAGAAATAACAACTGCTTGCTCTTTCTTGGATCACAAACAAATGCCTCTTGGGGATGGCACAGCTCCTTCTGGAGAGCCCTGCAACGGGCATCCGTCTCGGTCCAGGTGGGAAGGGAGGCTGACTCGGATCATGCAGGTCTCACATTTTTGAGGCACAGAGGAAAACACACCCACTCGAGGCTTTTCAAGTGGCACAAAAGGCCCTCCATATAACTCAGCAAATGAGCGAAACTTCTCGCTCCACAGTGGATGCCAAACCCTGGTGACAGGCTGCCTGTGAATGTTCTCCCTTCCCTACAGCTTCAAAAACAACCGTGATAGGACCCAGAAGCTGGAAGAGACCTTTGTGGGGAGGCCCAGGGAAAAAAGACTCTGCAACTCACGCGGCTTGATAGATGGCGGTCGCCACCATGCACACGAACATCACATAGAAGATGGGGTAGTCGAGCTGCAGGTTCCCCTGTATGGACAAGACCAGCATCCCGGCCACAGCCTTCACCGTCACCACAGTCATGGAGCCTGCGGAAGGTTAACAAGGACATGTGGGAACCGAGGGCAGAGCCCCGCCCGAGATTCACACAGTGAGAAGGTCTTCTGTGCTCTCCCGTGGAAGCAGCTAGGCAAGCACAGCACCAACAGGTATTTCCAAATGTCCCTTCTGAACTCAACCAAAAAAGGGCAGTGAGTCCACATGGAACCCTAGAGCGGCGGCGCCGGGTCTGGAACACGACCTCAAGGCAATCACAGGGAAAATGCGTAAAGAGCTTTTTTGGTCTTTTTTAAATTTTATTTTTATGTGTTTATTTGGCCTCCCAGGTCTTAGCTGCCTGCATGTATGATCTAGTTCCCTGACCAGAGATCGAACCCAGGTCCCTAGCACTGGGAGCGTGGAGTCTTAGCCACTGGAATGCCAGGGAAGTCCCTTTTTGGTCTTTTAAAATGCTTAACCAGTTGTATTTTTAAAAACATTTTCCTAGACTAGAGGTTTTAGAATGCACACCCCTACGCATATGTATATACTTTTCAAATATGTATGCTTATTTATTTTAAAATTAGAGTCAAGTTAACTCTGGGCTTTTATAGTATGTATATTATAAAACATATGCAGGAAACATATGTCCTTCACTTAAAAGGTGAAGATAAAAATGAATACCGGTTTGAGTACTTTTTTCTTCCCATACGCCCAGTGGACTGTCTTGCTCACCTCACTGTAGAGCCCACTGCTTTACCCAGCACTGCAGAAATGACCTCTCACTCTAAACTATCAGATTCCCCTGCCATAGCAGGAGTCAAAAGAAGCTCCCAAGTATGGTACAACTAAAGGTCCTTGTCCTGGCTGTAATGCTCTGCTTTCCTGTTTTCTCAGCTTCTGCACATTTTGCCTTCTCCTGCCAACAGCCCATCACGCATGGTGACTTTTGGTGGCCCCTCAGCTACTTAGCGGAGAAGGCAATGGCACCCCACTCCAGTACTCTTGCCTGGAATATCCCATGGATGGAGGAGCCTGGTGGGCTGCAGTCCATGGGGTCGCGAAGAGTCAGACACGACTGAGCGACTTCACTTTCACTTTTCACTTTCATGCACTGGAGAAGGAAATGGCAACCCACTCCAGTGTTCTTGCCTGGAGAATCCCAGGGACGGGGGAGCCTGATGGGCTGCTGTCTATGGGGTCGCACAGAGTCGGACACAACTGAAGTGACTTAGCAGCAGCAGCTACTTAGGCTGCAGTCTTCAAATGTCAGCAGCCAGTTTACATAAGCACTTCCTCCGGACTGCCCTTGTTAGTGAGGAGGGGACAGAAGGGAACTGGCTAACATGCCTCGGTAATCTCTGGTCTTCTGATTCACCAAGAGAGAAGGTTTGGGACCATGATGTTCCAACCCACTTTGCAAACAAAATCATCAAGGAATGGGCCCCTGAGTCATGCTACAACAGGAATGAATCCTCTCGAACACGATGCTCAGTGAAAGAGGCCAGTAACAAATGGCCACAGGGTGTATGATTCCACTTATATAGTATGTCCAGAAAGGCAAATCCATAGAGACAGTAAGTACATTAGTGACTGGCCATGGGCTTCCCTGGTAGCTCAGACGGTAAAGAGTCTGCCTGCAGTGCAGGAGAACCAGGTTTGATCCCTGGGTCGGGAAGATCCCCTGGAAAAGGAAATGGCAACCCACTCCAGTAATCTTGCCTGGAGAATTTCATGGATAGAGAGGAGCCTGGCATGCTACAGTCCATGGGGTCGCAAAGAGTTGGACACGACTGAGCGACTTCACTTTCTACTTCCACTTCCATGGGCTCGGAGGATGGGAAGATGAGGAGTGACTGCCAGCGGGCATGGTGTTTCTTTTGAGGGACTACAAAAACATTCTAAAATTCAATTATGATGATGTTACATCCTTTGTGAATATACTAAAAATCACTGAACTATACACTTTGAACAGGTGAACTTTATGGTCTGCAAATAAGATCTCTGTAAAGCTGTTTAAGGGCCTCCCAGGTGGTCACTGCTGGTAGAGAAGCCGCCTGCCAATGCAGGATACAGAAGAGATGTGGGTTTGATCCCTGGGTTGGAAAGATCCCTTGGAGGTGGGTATTGCAACCTACTCCAGTATTCTTGCCTGGAGAATTCCATGGACAGAGGAGCCTGGTGGGCTACAGTCCATGGGCAAACAGTCGGACACGACTGAAGCGATTCAGCATGCACAAAGCTGTTAAAGAAGAAACAGTGGAACCCTATCAAACAATGACTCGGATCTGCGTGGTCTACGGCCTGCTACTGGAGTGGACTCGCTCTCGACAGGACACTGGGGATCAGCGCTCACCTTGTTTGACCCCCCTCCCGGCCCTGAGATCTGGGTGTTCTCTGAGGCCCATGTTTAGGGGACCATGTGGCTGACACACAGTCCCTAGGAGGCAGTGGTGGGGCGGCGCCCACTTTTCCCTCCCCAGGAGGAAGGGGTGCTTCTCATGGCTCCTCTTAGCAGCTCTAACCCTATGCGGGCTGAGAGCCTCACCCCAGTCTGATTTAGGAGCCATTTCCCCCACTGTACCCACTGTGCCTCTAAAAGGAAAAAGAGAGAGAGAGAGAGAAATCGAAATCAATTCTTGCCTTTAAATCCAGAATTAAGTCTTCACCTTTGACAGGTCTTACAAGCATCCTTAGGGACTCCGCCGTTGGAGCCCGCTTCACCCCTGACTTCTCTGAATTAACTTCCAGTCGCCCCCTCCACCCTTACTCTGCTTTCTTCTTTGTCACTGTTAATTGTCACTGCTCAAACTTAACACTGTTTATACATTTGTCAGCTCACTTACTGTCATTCTCCTCCCTTTAGAATAACAGCAGCCTGAGCGGAGGGGGGTCTGTCTGGCTCACTGCTCTAGCTAGTTTGCAGCACCTCTCCTGGCACTTAGGAGACTTGGTATTTGAGCAAGAACACCGAACGCTGAACCCTAACCCTAACCCTAAAGAAGAAACTGACGAGGCCCATAGATAGCCAGTGGGAATTTGCTATATGACTCAGGGAACTCAAACTAGGGCTCTGTGACCACCTAGAGGGGTGGGATGGAGGTTCTAGAGGGAGGGGACAGATGTATACCTATGGCTGATACATGCTGATGCATGGCAGACACCAACACAATATTGTAAAGCAATTATCCTCCAATCAAAAAAAAAAAAAAAAAAGAAACTAACAAGGTCTGTGTCTAGTTAGCAGGAACCCAGCCCTGGTAGCCTCTGATGCAGAGGGACCAGCCTGAGCCGGCTTCCAGCAGCTCCTGGGTCCAGCGGCCCGCAGCTCGGTAAACAAAACCCATTATTTCCTTTTGGTGCTACTTAAAGAAAAAGAAAAGAAAGTGAAGTGGTTTAGTCGTGTCCAAATCTTTTCGACCCCATGGACTGTAGCCTATCAGGCTCCACCGTCTATGGGATTTTCCAGGCAAGAGTACTGGAGTGGGTTGCCATTTCCTTCTTCAAAGGCTCTTCCTGACCCAGGGATCAAACCCGGGTCTCCCGCATTATAGGCAGATGCTTTACCGTCTGAGCCACCAGGGAAGTGGCAAAACTCAACCACCCGGACCCTCACTTACCGAGTAAGGCCACCAAGAGGAGAATCACCACGATGTTATTGGCGTTCCTCTCCTTGTAGAAGTACAGCAGCAGGCAGAAGAGAATGATCTCCACGAGCTGCAGAGAACAGCAAGAGGGGAGGTCAGCGGGGGGCGACGGGCAAGACCAGGAGACCCTGGTGGGCTGGGCTGGAGCTTATGCTGCGGACCGCACCAGCTTCAGGCCCTCCGTGTGGAAAGAGAATTGAAACATTTCCCAGACCCCTGCTACACATCCTGCAGGGAAGCAGGGAACGCTGAGTCCCTCTAACCCCCACCCTGCGGGGGAGTCCACCTCGTCGGGGGGCTCTGAGGGTGCTGTGCCAGCCTCACGTCCACCTTGTCCTGGATGGTCAAGGTTCACCAGGCTGGGCTGGTGACCCCCTTCACTGCTCCATGGTAACGCCCACTGAAACTGGGGAGCCGGTCACAGAGGGAGACGCTTGTCTGCTGAGAAGAGCTCTTCGGTAAAGTACGTAGGTCTATATATACCAGTCGCTCGATAACCAGGCCACTACTGTGTGCCGCTTGGCAGAGTTGGAAGGAGAGGACATCTGGAGTCAGGGACGCCCAGTTCTGAGCTTGGACCTCCTTCTAAACTAGCCGGGTGACCTTGGGCAGGCCACTTAAGTTCTCTGAACCTCAGTTACCGCCTCTGTGAAATGGGGATAATGACAATAATTCCTAACTCACAGGGCCGTGATCCCAGCCTATGCTTAACGAGCTCATGAACCTGCCTGGCTGTCTTCTAAGCATGTTATCTTTACTCACTCAACTCGTTAAATCAGCGCCATAATTCTAGGAAGCAGATACTACTGCAATCCCAAGCTAGCAAATGGGGTTCGAACCCGGACAGTTTGGCTCCAGGACACATGAGCTTTCCCACTAGGCTATGCTGCTGCAGCCCTGTGTCTTGTGTTCAGAAGATGCTCCCCACGTTCAGTCCCTGGGTCTGGAAGATTCCCCGGAGAAGGGAATGGCTACCCACTCCTGTATTCTTGCCTGGAGAACTCCATGGACAGAGGAGCCTCGTGGGCTACAAGCAAAGAATCCTACCAGAAAATGTAAAATTAGAGAACTCTAAAGTTTGAGAAGTTCCCCGCCCTTACGGCAACAACTTATCCTTTCTACTCCTTAAAAAGGTCCAGACACTGGCAATACTCTTCCAGGGAGTGAAGCAAGCCCAGCGTCACTGGGCTTTAGTTTAGCAAAACTAAAACAACAGCTCAGCTCCATTTGCCTGCCTTGACCTCCCACCGGAGTTTGTTTACCATAAAAACCAATACGGAAATATTAATCGGCATTGTAAGAAGAAAACCATTTTTTAAAATTCCTCATAATTATGAGACCACAAAACACAGCAGCTTTCATTTTCCTGTGTCCTCCGGTCTCTGTCACAGTGAATACCTGTTTTATCTACTTGCCATCACCGTCCAAGCCCAATTTTGTGCTGGGCCATTTTTAGTTACATAAACAATTTTCATGTTTTATGAAGTTGTCATAATTATCTTTCATTGCTGCAGAATACGCCATCAAGCAGATGCACAGTTATTCCTCAGTATTTCCAACTGATGGGTGTGGATTCTGGCTGGGGGTAGGGGTGGGGCCAGTTTCCCCACCATTTTCATGATGCTTGAATGCATTCCGGGAGAGCGCTTGGCATCCTAGTGCGAGCTGACTGTGTATGCGCTGCTGCCTCCTGATGGACCACGAGTTCTGTGAGTATGTCTCATTTAGTTTTTGTATCCACAGTGTCTGCCACAGAGAAGACACTCATTTATTGAATTTGATTTGGCCAAATTCCTCCAGCTGCCTCACAGTAATGATGGAGGAAGATAAACTGAATGGGTCACTGAGCATTAGTCACGGGCCAGGTGGTTCCCACACCATCTGTGTCTCTCCCGACAACCACTGCAGGTCCAGGGATCCGCTGATTTACAGAGAAGGAGGCAGAACACGTGGCCAAGGGCCTTGGTAATGGCTACACAGTAAGGAATGGACTCGAGCCCAGGACTCTGTAAAGAGAAGTCTGTGTTCTGAGGTCAAGCATTTCCTGAAAAGGTGGGTGTCTGGCTCTGCCCGGCAGACACTTTTCTAGGCCCACCGGGTCAAAGCTGGGGCCGGTGGCGGTCTGGAGATAACACAGCCCCAACCTTGCAGAAACATTAAGTCCTCTGATTTGTGGGAAATCTGAGGGGAAAGGACGCTTGGGGCCTCTGAAGCAGGCCCAGGCGGCTGAGGCAACACCAGTGAATGCCGTGGTCAGCAGGCTGTGGTGACACGCAAGGCCAGGCAGGCAGGCTTCGGGCCCAGCTCTGCCCTCAGGGGACTCTGGGAAACCTCCTAACCCTGAGATCCGGTTTTCTAGTCCATAAAATGGAGAGAAGAACGCCTGTGTTATAGGACTGTTGAGGGAATCTGAGAGGTGATGAAACACATTTTCACATCCTGAGGTCTGGGGAAGTCGTTCTGGTTTATACACGGTTTAATTCAAAATTTTACGCTAACTAAAACAGCTTGTTACATGCATCGTACATCTGCTTTAATTATGAAAGAAAAGGGAACACTGACCAGAAGTAAAGAATGTTCATGTTAAAAAAAATTAAATGCCTTCTTTTCTGCTACCCCTTCGATGATAAGATTCCCTCCCCAGGTACCATGGACAGACGGACTTGCTGTTTGCTGATCTGTTTTTTTAACTTGAAAGAGCACATCTTTGACTTGTTTAATGTTCTTTGACCTGACAAGATACAAAATTGTGCTGAAAACCAGGCTTCCCCAGAGCAGATCCTCAGTGTGACCTGAGAGGCTGTCTCCAGGGCTATGGTCCATAGTCTAGCTCACATAAAACTCTTGGTTTATTGATTATTTTTGGTGACAGATAATATACTAAAAAACATTTAACATGGTGCCATGCATGGAGCAGGAATATACCAGTAGCTTTATCAAATACCTTGAATGTCCTTGTTTAGTCTACTCGTAGACCCAACCAGGATGTAACTGGAGCAGAGGACTGAGCTCCAGTTGGGGGTTTAGGAAATAAAGTTCCCATTGTCTCTCATTTTTCTATCAGCTTCTATCAGCTGTGTGATACTGGCCAAAGAGAAGTAACTGCTTACAATTTTAACTTTTTTTTCTTACCTTAACTGTTTTAAACGCTCAATGTAGCGATATGTAAAGACAAAGACAAAATAAAAAACACAAGCATAATTCCATCTCCCAGAGACAACTACTCATGGAGTTTCTGTTTTTCTGTCCATTATTTTACAGATATGGTACAGACCTACAAATACCTCTAAAAAATCAAGTTGTCATATTATACATGCAGTTTTAGACATTACTCAGGACACAGTGGGGAAAAAAGAAAACACTTGACCGGGAATGACATACTCCCGCGAGCATGGTGTTCAGCGCTGTGAAATACTGCATGATGCCTGTGAACCCCGTCTTGCTGGGAATTCAGGTTTTCGGTTTCTAGGACTCCATCCCCATACCCACCACCTCAGGTGGAAGGACCGGAATTTCTCGTACCATGTACAGGAGAAAAGGCCAGCTCACGAGGTGCCTGATGATGTTATCGCCTGTCATCTTCTCATGACTGTTGGGTCCGAATGTCACCAGCAAGTAGGTACCCACGATGGCCAGACCGCAGCCAACGAAGGATAAGATGTAGCGCCCTGCAGGGAGAAGGAGGTGTCGCATGGCTCACTGCAGCCATTGGCCAGGCCAGCACGTGCCTCTGGGGCAACACATGAGGACCTGCTATTCTCTGAATTTTCGGTTTTTCTTTACTTAAAAAAAAAAAAAAGAGAGAATATCCCCATGCTGCTGCTGCTGCTGCTGCTAAGTTGCTTCAGTCATGTCCAACTCTGTGTGACCCCATAGACGGCAGCCCACCAGGCTCCCCCGTCCCTGGGATTCTCCAGGCAAGAACACTGGAGTGGGGTGCCATTTCCTTCTCCAATGCATGAAAGTGAAAAGTGAAAGTGAAGTCTCTCAGTCGTGTTCAACTCTTAGTGACCCCATGGACTGCAGCCCACCAGGCTTCTCTGTCCATGGGATTTTCCAGGCAAGAGTACTGGAGTGGGGTGCCATTGCCTTCTCTGATATCTCCATGAATGTCATTTAAAAAAATAACATTTAACATGAAAAAAAATTTTAATGAGGTAGAGCATGCATAACAAAAAGTGCTGGATGAATTTTTACAAAGTGAACTCACCATGTCACCAGCACCCAGGTGGAGAAAAGGAATGTTAGCAGGACCCCCAAATCCTCACTTTGTGTCCCCTTCCCGTCAGTAGACTCCACCCCAGGGTGACACTTTGACTTCTGCCGGCACTGATCGTTTGCCTGGGTTTGCACTTTATATCGATGGAATCATACACTGTGTTTTCTCGTGCCTGTGTTCTTGCAAGATTATGTTTGTGAGGTTCATCTGTATCCTGGCCTGTGGTGATAGTTTCTTCATTCTCACTGCTGCATGGTGGCCCACGTGTGAACAGGACACAATTTATCATTTTCACTGTTGATGGGCATTTAAGTAGTCTCCAGTCTTGGGTTATAACAAATCATGTTGCTATGAAGGTTCCTGTGCATGTCATTTGGAAAACAAATGCATGTACTTCTGTTGGGCATAAAACTAGGAGCGGAATTCCTGGGTCCCAGGACATGCAGATGTTCAGTTTAGTAGGTATTGTCATGGTTTTCCAAAGTAGCTGTACCCCAACTTCCACTCCCACCAGTACAGTATGAGTAAAACTGCATATTTTTTCTTTTTCATTCTAGTTGTTTTGGTATTGTGCTCTGGTTTAACGTGTATTTTATAAGGAACATTCTAAAGCTAGATGGGCAAGATTTAAAAAAATATATATATATAACCCTCAAAAGCAAGCCTTCAGAGCCTATGTTTTCCAAATGACAGGCACAGAAATTTTCATGGCAACATGATTTATTATAATCCAAGACTGGAGACTGCTTAAATGCCATCAACAGTAGAAATGATAAATTGTGTCCTATTCACACGCAGACCAACATACAGCAGTGAGACTGAAGGAACTACCACCACAGGCCGAGATACAGAAGAATCTCACAAACACAATCTTGCATGAACACATACAATTTTTAAAAAACTGTCTAATCCTCTCCCAGTTGGCTGTTTGAACTACTCCCAGGGAACTATCTAAGTACCATCAGCACTGCTCCACAGACTTGTCAGAGACTGTTGGTGGCCCAGGGAACATGCTCCTGGGTGAAGGTCCAGAGTCTCCTGACTCTTCCCCAGGGTCCTGTCACACTCTGGCTGAACCCTGTGGGGTTGCTGAAAAGCTTCCGAGGTTGAGGGAGCCCAGCTCCAGGCAAGCTGAAAAGGGCTATGACTTTTGAGCTGCACATATGGTGACCACAGGACTCTGGATTTTCCTGTGATAGAAATAACTATACCTGTTCCATTCTACCTGGAGAAGGTGATGGCACCCCACTCCAGTACTCTTGCCTGGAAAATCCCATGGACGGAGGAGCCTGGTAGGCTGCAGTCCATGGGGTCGTGAAGAGTCGGGCACAACTGAGTGACTTCACTTTCACTTTTCATTTTCATGCATTGGAAGGAAATGGAAACCCACTCCAGTGTTCTTGCCTGGAGAATCCCAGGGACGGGGGAGCCTGGTGGGCTGCTGTCTATGGGGTCGCACAGAGTTGGACATGACTGAAGCGACTTAGCAGCAGCAGCAGCAGTTCCATTCTACCGTATCTAGGAAATGTGATACCACATTAAATGTCCTTTATTTTCAATGCTTACTCCTTGGAAGGAAAGTTATGACCAACCTAGATAGCATATTAAAAAGCAGAGATATTACTTTGCCAACAAAGGTCTGTCTACTCAAGGCTATGGTTTTTCCAGTGGTCATGTATGGATGTGAGATTTGGACTTTGAAGAAAGCTGAGCACCAAATAATTGATGCTTTTGAACTGTGGTGTTGGAGAAGACTCTTGAGAATCCCTTGGACTGCAAGGAGATCCAACCAGTCCATCCTAAAGGAGATCAGTCCTGGGTGTTCATTGGAAGGACTGACGCTAAAGCTGAAACTCCAATACTTTGGCCACCTCATGTGAAGAGTTGACTCATTGGAAAAAACTCTGATGCTGAGAGGGATTGGGGGCAGGAGAAGGGGATGACAGAGGATGAGACGGATGGATGGCATCACTGACTTGATGGACATGAGTTTGAGTGAACTCCGGTGCCGGGAGCCGGTGAGGCATTCCACTCGTGACAAAGGTCATGAGGAAGGAGGCTCGGCATACGCAAAGGCGGGATCGAGCCTCAGGAGTCCGCCCAGATATTCTCGAACATTTCCCCCCCAAAAACCAGAGTCTGCCTACTTTATTGCTTTGTGCTCTCACCTCTGACTTTACTGGGGGCTGTCCCCTACTGCCATCTCTCTCTCTCTGTCAAAGAGTTAACTTACAGCTCCAATTAATAAAGTTCCTGGGCAATTAGGAGTGTTTAAATCCAAACCCCTCAGATGGCTCTCTAACTCGCCTGACAAGTTTAGCCGGACTCCTGCAGCTATGCATACGATTGTTTACAGTCTCCCAGCCTCCAGAGGCACGGGAAGCTTAAGATATTCAAATAGCTTAGAGCCTCTCAGAGAGTTAAAAACTGTCAGAATAAACTAGTAAAGGATTTCATTGATGAGTCAATACTTGTTGCCAAGTTTTCACATCCCCTGAATTGTATCCTTGAATGTGTATTAATTAATAGTTGGTATATAGAAAAAATAAGTAGTGGCCTTGGTGTTAGTAACTTTAGACCCTTAAGGTAATAAATTCTTTTCTTTGTTGTAAGCCCATTACACATCCGCCCTATAGGAATGCAATTTTATCTTTGGAAGATGGTGCCAAACCTTAAAATAATTACTCTTAGAGAAAATAAGTCTTTGTTGATAAGTCCTTGTCAAGAGTCATAAAATGTTAGTAGGCCTTCTGGCCAGAAGATGATGTAAATCACCTAAACCGTTTGTATAAGATAAATTTGCAGGAAAGAAACCTTGGTTTTTGATAAGAATCAAAGACTGCTGACTTTGCATCCCCTATTATCCTCTATGTGTAACTTAGGGTATAAAAGCCCCTGTTAAAAATAAAGCTACGGGCCTTGTTCACCAACGCTTGGTCTCCCCATGTCATTCTTCCCTTTAACTTCCAGCTGAGTCTCCATCTGGAGCGCGGAACCCACCACGCTTACTAATTATGCCTGGGCTTCTAAGACCCACTCGAGAAGGTGTCTAGGGTGAGGCACCTTCCGCTATTCGAGAGGGCGCCTGCGGCCTACGTAAGTGGTGCAAACTTCTTGTCTTGAAGTTTTATTGGTCTCCCGCGTAAACCAAGCTACTCAGCTTCTTTTCTCCACTGAATTTTCCTACTGAGCTATCCTCATTCTATTGTTCTCTATATCTCTAATTAGCATATAAATAGTCGCCTAGGCCGTCTCTCCTTCGAATACCCTGGATCAGCTGGGGCTGGTCCCCAGCACTCCGGGAGTTGGTGATGGACAGGGAGGCCCGGTGTGCTGTGATTCATGGGGTCGCAAAGAGTCGGACATGACTGAGCGACTGAACTGAACTGATTTACATTCTAGGCCTCAAAAGGTGTTAAAAAAAAAACTAGTTATTAAATTGCTCAGCAAATGAAGCAGCCATGGTTAAACTCAACAGGGTAAGTTCTGTGCAAGCCTATTTCTTTAAGTTCTCTGCAGGCAGGGACAGGTCTCACTCATCAATATGCCTGCATTGTCCAGCAAAGGACTAGCACTGGGTGAATGTTTGCTGAATTTCATGGAACTTTAAGCAGGGTGGCCACACACAACTGTGCAGGTTGCTCACTGCACAATGGCAGCGAGGAGGGCTAAAATCTAGCCCAAGCTCTGCTCACCAAGGCAGGTGCCCACAGAACTACAGATGGCCAGAGGGGCATCTTTTTCCAATTCACATAGGGTGTGCTGCTCATTCCAGGACCACCTAGACTGACCCTGGAAGGGACACAAACCTTTACACTGGTCTCTGAATCAGCCCAGCCCCACCCCTCTCCTTCTCAGAATTACTACAAATCATTCTGAGTCTTTGCAGCGTGGTTTATTTGCTGAACAGTTCAGTTCAGCTCAGTTCAGTCGCTCAATTGTGTCTGACTCTTTGCGACCCCATGGACTTCAGCACACCAGGCTTCCCTGTCCATCACCAACTGACGGAGTTTACTCAGACTCATGTCCATTGAGTTGGTGATGCCATCCAACCATCTCATCCTCTGTCATCCCCTTCTCCTCCAGCCTTCAATCTTTCCCAGCATCAAGGTCTTTTCCAGTGAGTCAGTTCTTCACATCAGGTGGCCAAAGTATTGGAGTTTCAGCTTCAACATCAGTCCTTCCATTGAATATTCAGGACTGATTTCCTTTAGGATGGACTGATTGGATCTCCTCGTGGTCCAAGGGACTCTCAAGAGTCTTTTCCAACACCACAGTTCAAAAGCATCAGTTCTTCAGGACTCAGCTTTCTTTATAGTCCAACTCTCACATCCATACATGACTACGGGAAAAACCATAGCCTTGATTAGACTTGCTGAACAGTAGTTCTGCTTTTTCCAGAGTTAGATTCTTTTCTTTTTCCACCTCCTCTTCCAGTCTTGCTCTTACTCGTCACCAATGATTCAGAACAGTGGTTCTCAAACCTGGCTGTATGTCTGCAGCATCTTGGGAGTTTCTTCTCCCTGACGTTTTGTATTTAGAAACTCTCAGACACACGGAAAAGTTGAAAGAGTTGTATAGAAAGCACTCATAGTCCCACAGCAAGATTCTAAATTGACATTTTCTTATACTTGCTCTATCGGCTATTGATCCATTTTCTTCATCCCTCCACTCATTCTTCAAGCCAGGTTATTTTTGGATATATTCCAAAGCAAGTTGCAGACAAATATACTTCATCCTGGGGAGCTTTGTAAGAATGCAAATGCCTAGGGCCCTCAGCCCAGATTCAAAGTCTCTGGGAATACAGCCTGGACCCACCATTATGTCACTTCCTAGCATGGCTTGTAAGGTCCTACATCATCCAGTCCTCATGTGTCCTTGCTCTCATGTCTTCCTTCTTCCTGTACTCATCACCTTACAGCTGTGCTGGCCTTACTGATACCAGATATGCCAAACTTATCCCAGCCTCAGGGCCTTTGCACCTGCTGCTTCCTCTGCATGGAACACTTTGCCCACAGACCTTGGCAGTGGTAGTCTCTTCAGTATTACTTGGGTCTGGGCCCCACCTCTTCAGAGAGTCTATCCCTGACCAGTCTAGGAAAAGTATCCCCATGTTCCCAGTGCCCCACCAAAAAGCATTGTTTTCTCTGAAGCACTCACTAAGATCCAGAATTATCTTGTTGATTTAGTCATATAGTTCACTTGTTTATTATATATAAACATGTATACAGATGTATACAGATATATATATATAGGGCTTTTCCAGTTGACTCAGTGGTAAAGAATTGTTTGCAATGCAGGAGCCTCAGGTTTGATCCCAGGGCTGGGAAGAAGAAGGGTATGGCAACCCACTCCAGTATTCTTGCTTGGAGAACCCCATGGACTGAGGAGCCTGGCAGGCTACAGTCCATAGCGTCCAAGAGTTGGACACGACTGAAGCGACTCAGCATGTCTGCACGCACACACACATATATATATAATATATACATTAGATTGTAACCTCCATCTCTCCTACTGCTATATCCTCAGCACCCACGGCAGAGAGTGGAACTTAGTAGGTAACTTCTTCCCCACCCCTTGGGTTTCTGTGTGGAGGGGCCTCCAATGGACACACACTTCTGCTTCTTGCCCCATTGGTCCACATTTCTCAACTGAATGCAGATAATCTATGAAAAGAATTTAAACACTCGGGTTTTGTTCTTTTTTCTCCCTTCTCTGCCACAGGATATGAATGTACGGCAGTAATTCTGGATAAGTGTTCCATTCTGTAAACCTAAATATTTCCTTGGGAGGCTGGCCTAAGGTCTAGGTGGGGGCTGGGGCATACCGGAGGAGAATGTAAACAAGTTCATGCGGCTGCATGTTCTAACCTAACTTTCGTTAGTAATAAGGCATAACTTCTGATCTCCTGTTTGGCTTCCTTGTTTAGTTCCCATTGCTTTAAAACTCAGGGAAAGAGGGAGCCTTTTACCGGGCCTACTAAAATCCCAACAATAGATGTTCAATAAATACTGATTATATGCAATGAATGAAAGCCCATTTTAAAAAGTCTCACAGATGGTTCTGATGGATAGCCAGGTTTGGGAATCACTGATTAGAAAACCCAGCCCTCAGTAGCCTGCTGAGGGTGGGATATAGAACCACACGGAGGAGAAGGAGACAGATGATCTCTAGATTGGGAGGAGCTGGATTTATAGTGAAAAAAGACACAAGAATAAAACTATGAACACAGGCTCAAACCAATGAACTTACTCAGGAAGTCTTTAGGTTTCCATTTTTCTTTGATGAATATGATTCCTATGATGGCGCTGGCTGTAAGGAAAGAACAGCAGAAGAAGAGAACTGAAGCTCCTGTCAGTCAAATGCGAGTCCCTTCACCCACGCCCTCTGGGTCGGCTCATTTGCACTGGAGCTTGGTACTTTCTAAGCTCTTACTCATGCCCCCAAGAGCTCAGTCCCTTGCAATGTCCATCTTCAAAACAGAGGCTCCTCTCTGAGCCTCCCTGAGGATTTCCTACAAGGCCAGGAGCACCAGCGGTTGACTATTTGCTGTATGACCAGCAACTCACAGAAGTTCTTTCTGGCACATCCACTCTTTGGGGTGGGCACTATTATGATTCCATGTGAAACATGGGGACACGGAGGCTGAGAGAGGGAAAGGAACCCCTCAAGACCATGCAGCTGCCAAGAAAAGGCTCAAATCTAGGACCGCTGGAGGCCAGGGGTCCTGCTCCTTCACGGCAATGTCCACTTCTGATGTTTCCCCCTGGTTCTTTTCTCTCCCTGACTCTTCCAAGCTTGCAGACATGTTCAAACGTCCTCATGACTGTCCTAAAAGAGGAGGCTGGCATTGATTGTGAATAGCCCTGGATTACTGTCTCAGGTCTGCCTCTTCTGGCTGCGTTTTCTGGGTTGGTCACTTCACCTGAGAATTCCTTTCCTGATTCAGCCTGCACCAGCGGGCTGAGCGTTAGTAGTCAGGAAACCACGAATAGCTCGGAATCAGCCACAGTGTGAGTATTTATACCAGAAATACTACAAATCAGGTCTTCCTTTTCTTTCTTACTGTTCTGTCCTTTCCCTACCTCCTTTCACCTTCTCTCTTCTTTCATTTTCTCTCTCTCAAGTTCGTTTATCAGCACATCACTGAAAATACCTACTTCTCCCTGGAGAAGGAAATGGCAACCCACTCCAGTATTCTTGCCTGGAAAAATTCCATGGACAGAGGAGCCTGGCAAGCTATAGCCCATGGGGTTGCAAAAGAGTTGGACACAACTAAGCAACTGAGCACACAGAGTTATAGGGTCAATTAAATGAGATAACACATGCAAATTATTTATCACACAGTTTGTGATCAATAACTGAGCTATTATTATTATTAAAGCATCTGGAACAGTGACTAATATGTAATAGGTAACCAACAAATGGTGGTTATTATTTTAATATTTATTTATTTTTAATGTTATTTTTTTCTGGGTGACTAAGAAGCTCTAAGATCTCTGTAATTTCCAAGGGCTGATCCCTGAATTTCATCATTATAATTTGCTCTATTTTAAAGAATTTGGTTATTTGATCCTTATTAAACTTTAAAGGCTAGTATTTAAAGCACCTGTCATTCAGTCACATATTCCTCTTTGTGAATAAAGGTTCTGAGAGCCCTTTGGACAGATCAGCAATGCACAGAGGACAAATCTATTAAAACCCTGTTGGGATGAGCAACAACACAGGTGTGAAACGTGGGCCAGATGTAAGACAGTAGGGAGAAGTCATGACTATGGTAGACAACTTGCCTCAGTGAAAGGCACTCAAATGATATTTTGAAACAATATTGTGTGGGTAAGAACATGGCATACCTGAAGATCTTGGTCATCTTGTAGGCTGCCTGTTTACCCACCCTGGTCAAGAAAGAGGGGCTTTCAATAAATAGGATGAGGGAAAGGAAATAAGTTTCCACTCCTTTGCCAACTCCTGGTAATTGGTAATGACTGCCTGAAGCCCTGAGGATTCTGAGGGCCCATCCAGGCTCACGAGGAAGGAAGGCTATGATTGATTAGTGATGTCTGCCTTGGGTACAGGAAGGGCCATAATTGCCAGGCATACACCATCCCTGCTGGCCCTCTTAAAAGGGCCTCTTAATTCCAGGAGGATTAAGACTCAAAATATGATTTTCTCCTTTAAGAGCAGGGAAGAGCTTCTCAGCACTACAGTCCTTGCCAGTAAGATGAAAGGAAATATTTCAAAGCAAGTTCACTGTTCTTGCTCCTATGTACAAAAAAACTATTGTCCACTAATCTACTAAAATCTTTTATTTAACGAAAAAAGAATTTTTTCTAATTCTATTTTATTTGTGACCTCATGAACATCAAAACTCCTTCGTCTTCTAGATGGTTTAAACATTCTGAAACACTGGTTCAGTGATTACAAAAATTACAGAAAAAATGGCAGATGAGAAAGTTGATGATGTTTTTAAAATTATATCAGTGGATGTAAAAAGATCAGTGAATAAGGTGAATATGCATTCCTTACAGGGGCTTCTCTGCTGGCTCACATGGTGTGAGATATCTGAATTCTATGAAAGCTTAGTTTATTTTCATGGTGTTAGGATGAACGGGTCAAGGTTAATCTTCCTTCTGCAGTAGAAATAAAAAGCAACTCTGATGAACGTTCTGAATCTTAAACAGATTTGGGAGGCAAATAGCCTGGTGTGCATCCCAGCCCTGCTCCTTACTAGCTGTGTGATTTGGGAAAAGCAGCTTCACCACTCTGTGCCTCAGTTTCCTTATCTGTAAAATGAGAATAATAACAGTGTCTCCCTCAAAAGGCTGCCAGGAGAATCAGTATCTGTAAGTGCTTAGAGTAGGGGCTGCTGTGTACGAAGCCCTTTGTAAGTGTTAGGTTTTATTAGCAAAGCAAAAGCTGGCTTGTTGAACAGGTCTCTTTGATCCTGGTGGTGACACTGATCACAGAGGTGGGCGAGTCCCAGGGGAGGGGTGGGGCGGGAGCTGTGTCTTACCTATCACAGAGACAGCGCTGAGGGGCACGATCAGAGAGAGAGGAGCAAAGGCGTAGGAGGCAAACACGCCCAACTCGCCCAGAAGCATCAGGAACAGGCCCAGCCACCATGTCTTGGTCTTGAAATAGGCCCGAGGGTCCTTGGAGCCTGCGAGGCGGATGTGGCAGTACTTCTAGAAGTCCAAGAAAGAACACGATTCATCCAGATCTCTGGGGAAAAGATGCTACAGCACACGAATCCTAAATCCACACCCTTCCCCCAACTCTTAAAAATAACTTGGGGGAGATTGTCAGATTTTTCTGAGTCCTCCCTCAGAGAAGAGTAAACACTGAGACAAGAGCTCTCAAACTGGCTGCAAGGCTTTACATTCTCCAGGAAGCTTTAAAAAAATACATGTGTCTGGGCCTCATTCTCAGAGGGGAGGTGTGGGCAAGGCCTGGAAATGTGCATTTCTGATGTACATCACAGGCAACGGGCAGTCTGGGGTGAGAGCCATGACCTATGGACCCCCACTTTAGCCTGGCCCTCGGGTTGACCCTCTAACTGCAAGGCTCAGAAGTCCCCGTGTTCAGGGTGCCCACCTGGATACACTCTTTTTTGGAGAAATGCCCACAGCGCTGCTGGGCAGACTGTGAGTGTTAGTGGGTCTTCCCCTCCCTTGGGAGGACACTTGGCCCAAGCAGGGACAGTGTTCCTAGTTCTGGAAATGTGAACTTGGGACACAGACCCTGAGGCAGTGACTAAGGAAAGCCCCAAAGGCATGCTGACTCAGAGGGTCAAGCCTGCCACGTGGGTTGGATCATGGTGCGGGGTTGTGTAGAAGCAGAAACGGAAGCAGAGGAGCTGGTGTGCAGAGGGAGGAGAGGGAGTCAGACGAGGAGCCAGGAGACCACGCAGCCTCAGAAACACACACGTGTGCACACGCGGAAGCAGAGTTTCCATGTGCCCGCTCTAGAGAGGCGGAGCAGCTTGCTCGCTGAAGCTGGGGCAGCATGGAGGGAAAGGATTAGTCATGTGCTGTGTTTGTCCGGCTTGCCGGCGTCCAGTCTGTTTTTTTCTTTCTTTTTAAGTTGTGGCATGTGGAATCTTTAGTTGTAACATGTGGGGTCTAGTTCCCTGACCCGGGACTGAACCCGGGCCCCCTGCATTGGGAGCATGGAGCTTAGCCACTGGACCCCCAGGGAGGTCTCAGGTGTCAAGTCTTATGCTGGGCCTCCCAGAAGCAGTCCTTGAAACAAGGGCTAGGAAGCAGGGCATAGATTTGGGAGGTGATTCCAGGAAGCAAAATCAGGGAGGTGCAAAGCGAGACAGGCTAGGGAAGAAGGTCATTGACGGGTACACTAGAGGGTGAGTTAGTGCTTAAGGCAACTGGGGCTCAATTCCACTGAGGACCCTTTAAGCGACCCTGTGAACGCTCCTCAGAACCATCCAACCCAAGGACGGGGGGCTGGGGGTGTTTATCCATTGAACCCCAACCCCCATGGGTTGAAGGCTGCCCTGGGGCATTAACAACCACACCAGCACCCAACACACGCAGCTGGTTGTCTAGCTGCACCTGCAGCCAGTGGGGGTCATTCCCACGGTGTTCTGAGCTCACTCCAAACCACAGCTGCCTGGGATCTCAACTAGGCCAAGGGCATGTGGGGCAGGGCGTCCACAGCAGCTGCTCCAGGGCACTCCCCACCCCACCTAGAGACTTCTAAATAACAGAGAGCGCTGTCTTCATAGTTGAGGGATGATGGGGGATGAAGTGGGGCATAGAAACAAGAGAGAATCCTGGAACCATCCACCATGTATTGTCCCAACCCCGGGATGGGGGGCAACATCCCACTGGGAGGAGGCAGACACGCCTGCCCCAGATAACCCGACTCTGGCTACATCTCTGCGCTAGGCAGTGCTGGCGATGGAAACATACCTGGAGATTCAGTGCAATGCTGACCACAAGGTGCCCGAAAATGGCCAGGAGAGCACCGATCAAGTTTTCCTGTAAGGAAAGTTCACAGAAGCAGACATGAATGAGCTGGGCCTAAGCCAAGGGGACCCAGAACACAAACTGTTCAAACAGTTTGAACCCAACTGTTTGCTGTTCCAAAACAAAATCAGAAAAACAACCTTCATTACAAAACCACGCCTCCTCAGACCCTCTACTGGAATTTTTCTGCCCGAGTTTCATCTGGCTGCCTTGCTAGTTTAGAGAACATAGCCTAAGAACTGGACACTACCAGAAAGCACCAACTTCTGCCCACTGACCCCAAGGATCTGATAAGGCCCAAGTCTGCTCTCCCAGTCCCCTTACTATATTGACTTGGCACAGGCTGGCACAGAAGTCAGAATTTACAGGAAAAACACAGGCAGGGATATGTTCGCCATCTAATCAATGGAGTCTTCCTCTTCCCAGAGGGGTCTCAGTGAGACTCTTTTAACTGGCAAAGTTGCTGATGACACTTTTACTTCTTTAATTTATAAAAATCTAATTTATGTCACCTTAAGAATGAGGTTCAGATTCGTTAGCATGACATTTTTTTAAAAGAAAACTTTATACAGTGATAACCAAATATATATTCACTATAGAATAATTAGGAAATATAAATGAAAAGAATAATACAAGATTAAAAAAATCATAGACAGTTACTGCAAATGTTTTGTTTTTTGTAAAAAAAATTTTCCGTCCATAAATTTAGATGTCAATAGAAATGTTAATATATTTTATAGAAATAAGATGATAACCTGGTCCTTTACCTAAGGTATTATAAACGCACTCCCCATGCATGTGTGTACTAAGACACTTTAGTTGTGTCCGACTCTTTGCGACCACATGCATGGATTGTGACCTGTCAGGCTGCTTTGTCCGTGGGATTCTCCAAGCAAAAATACTGGAGTGGGTTGCCATTTCCTCCTCCAGGGGATCTTCCCAGGGATCGAACCCTTCTCTTATGTCTCCTGTGTTAGCAGGTGGGTTCTTTACCACTAGCACCTGTAAAGCCCCTGATTCTATGAGTTTGACTATTTAAGATACCCCATATAAGTAGAATCATGCAGTATCTGTTTTTCTGTAACTGGCTGATTGCCTCAGTCAATTTGGGCTGCTGTAACAAATGTGACAGACTGAGTGGCCACTATTTCTCACAGGTCTGGAGGCTAAGAGGTGCAGGATTAAGGTGCTGGGTGATTCTGTTCCTGGTGAAAGCCCTTTTCCTGGCTTGCAGATGGACACCTTCTTGCTATGTCCTCACATGGTAGAGAAAGAGAACTAACTCGGTCTTGTCTCTCTTACAATGGCACTAATCCCATTTATGGATGCCCCATTCTTGTAATTGCCTCCCAAAGTCCCCATCTCCAAACACCATCACATTGGGAATTATGACTTCCACAAATGAATTAGGGTAGAAGGACAACAGGCACATTTAGTCTAGCACTTACTTCAGTTTGTATAATGTCCTCAAGGTTAACCCATGTGGTGGCATACTACAGGATTTCTTTCTTTTTTTAAGGCTGGGTAATATTCCATTGTGGGCTTCCCTGGCGACTCAGTAGTAAAGAATCTGCCTGCCAATGCAGGAGATGTTGGTTTGATCCCTGGGTCAGGAAGATCCCCTGGAGGACGAAATGGCAACCTATTCCAGTATTCTTGCCTGAGAAATCCCATGGACAGAGGAGTCTGGTGGGCTACAGTCCACGCATGGAGTTGCAGAGAGTCAGACACGACTTAGCAGCTAAACAACAACATCCCACATTCCATTGCAGTATATACCACATTTTCTTTCTTCATTTATCAATGGACATTTGGGTTGTTCCCACATCTTGACTGCTGCCAATAGTGCAGCAATCAACAACAGAGCACCGATATCTCTTTGAAGTCTTGATTTCAGTTCTTCTGGATCCTGCCCAGATTTTTGACCCATAGAATTGTGAGCAGTAAAATGGTTGTTGTTTTTAGCTACTTAGGTTGTTGGTTATACAGCGACAGCTAACTGATGCGCTTCCCTGGTGGACCAAGGCCGCCTAACAATCCAGCAGTTCTGGGCTGGGACTCAAGATGTGACTCTATTCCAGATGTTTACAAGTGGGTGGTTTTCATCTTCTACTGATCTGAGTATGGATCACTCTACTGTTGGGTGGTTTCCCACTTTTTTGCTCTGTGAAGGTATTTTAATGTCTTCCCATCTTAATGTCTGGCTCTAAAAGCCTTTTAAGGCCATTCCATGAACCCGGAATATCTTAAATTAACTTGTCACTATCTTTTTTATTGAGACAAAATTAAAAAACCATAAAAGCCAGCATTTTGACCTTTTCAAATGTTTTGTTTCTAGTGTATTCACAATGTTGTTACAAGTAATGGCACTGAAAACGGTGGAATAAAAGAACTCCAGGGAACCATCCTTCCAGAAAAACCGTGAATGAACTCGTAAACACTGTCTAAATCAATTTTTATACAACTCTGGAGTCTAGTTAAAAACTTATAACAAGCAGGGGAAGGCCTGGTAAAGAAAGAAGCATTTGCTTTATGGGCAGAGAGCACTGCGGCATTTTAAATCACCTGCCAACTATTCCTTCAACTACAGACCCATGGTCGTCATGAGGACAGAGGGAGCACTAAGGACTTTATTTGTTAGAAATTGTGGCTGTGGATTCTGACCTGTCTGGCACAAAGGCTTGCCTTTGTTTTGCCTGATTTGGGAAGCTTCCAGGATGCTATTGCCAAAAGCACTTAAACGTACAAGTATTGGACACAGCAGCCTGGAGCAAGGGATAGCACAGGGATGAACAATAGACAGAAGGGAAAGGCTGGGCAGGAAGAGGCCAGGAAGGAAGATACAGGGGGACAAGGTGAGTTGGGAAGGGCTTTTAAAAGCTCCCAAGGATCCTGCGGAATCAAGAAGACAATTCACATACCCAGGGCTGGATATGTGCTCCATAAAACACTTGAGAAGATGCTAAGCCTTCACCTCTGGTAGCCTTCAGGCAGAGGAGAAGCAGCAAGAATTCAGACAGAGTTGTAAACAGACTGGTAAAGCTTGGAGCAGTGCCCCAGCAGAGCCAGTCTGCAAAGCCTGGGAGAGTTTTGTCTTGTTTTGCTTTTGCTCTAGGCATTCAAGGAACTCTACTGAAACACAAACTGACCACCAAGCTAACAAACACAGACTTGGGTGAGCCACACACAACAGAAAATAGACTTTACCAAAAAAAGTTGAGAAAAATCACTAACCAAGCAAACAATAACAAACCACAACAAACAGCAACCACAAACGGGGGGTGCAGGGGTGGGGTGCATCTGATTTCCAGAGTTGCCACATAACCTGTTTCTGTTTGGCCGCCCTGCACAGCCTGTGGGATATTAGTTCCCTGACCAGGGATTGAACCTGGGCCCTCAGTAGCGAAAGCACTACATCCCTAACCACTGGACCTCTAGGCAAAGTTGCCACATAACCTCGAATTGTGCCATACTGATAACTAAATCCAGAACATTTCCATCACCCCCCAAAGAAATCCCAAACCCATTAGCATTTATTCCCCATTTCGCCTCCCCTCATTTTCTGGAAACCACTAGGCTGCTAGCTGTCTCCATGGATTTGTCTATTTTGGACATAAATGGGACCTTACCATATGTGGTCTTTTATGACTGGCTTCTTTCACCTAGAATAATGTTTTTAGGGTTCATCTAACAAAATCGGCACTTCATTCCTGCTTATGGCCAAGTAATATTCCACTATATGGATATACCACATTTTGTTTATCTGTTTGTCAATTACATTTGAATTATTTCTATTTTTGTCTATCATGATTGTTGTTATGAACGTTTGTGTACATTATATGTGTGTGTGTATATATATATGTATATATAAGTGTGTGTGTGTTTTCAATTTTCTTGGGATTTTTCTAGTAGGAATGGGGTTGCTCAGTCACATAGTAACTCTATGTTTTACTTTTGAGGAACTGCCAAGTTGTTTCCTATAGTGGTTACAACAATCTACATTCCCACCAAACAAGGGTTCTAATTTCCCTACATCATTGCCAACACTTGCTATTTTCCTCTTTAAAAAAAAAATTATGATAGCCATACCAAAGAGTATGAATATGGTATCTAATTGTGGTTTTGATTTGCATTTCCCTAATGACTTATGGCACCCCACTCCAATACTGTTGCCTGGAAAATCCCATGAATGGAGGAGCCTGGTGGGCTGCAGTCCATGGGGTCGCTAAGAGTCGGACATGACTGAGCGACTTCACTTTCACTTTCCACTTTCATGCATTGGAGAAGGAAATGGCAGCCCACTCCAGTGTTCTTGCCTGGAGAATCCCATGGACGGAGAAGCCTGGTGGGCTGCAGTCCATGGGGTTGCACAGAGTTGGACACGACTGAAGTGACTTAGCAGCAGCAGCAGCAGCAATGACTTATGATGTTGAGTATCTTTTCAGCTATATATTGGCCATTATTATATCTTCTTCAGAGAATTGTTTATTCAAATCTTGACCTATTTTTTAAAATTCACATGTAATAAAATGGACTATTAGTCATCTTAAAACATATAATTCAGTAGCATTTAGTACATTTTTAATGTTGTGCAACCCTTTGCCTATTTTTAAATTTTTATTATTGAGTTGTAAGATTTCTTTGTGCATTTGTTAAAAGATTTTTATTATTTTTATTATCTTTTTATTATTGAGTTGTAAGATTTTTTTATATCAGTTCAGTTCAATCGCTCAGTAGTGTCTGACTCTTTGCGACCCCATGGACTGCAGCATGCCAGGCTTCCCTGTCCATCACAAACTCCCAGAGCTTAGTCAAACTCATGTCCATTGAGTGGGTGGTGCCATCTAACCACCTCATCTTCTGTCTTCCCCTTCTCCTGCCTTCAATCATTCCCAGCATCAGGGTCTTTTACAACGAGTCAGTTCTTCTCAGCAGGTGCCCAAAGTATTGCAGTTTCAGCTTCAGCATCAGTCCTTCCAATGAATATTCAGGACTGATTTCCTTTAGGATGGACTGATCGGATCTCCTTGCAGTCCAAGGGACTCTCAAGAGCCTTTTCCAACACCACTGTTCAAAAGCGTCAATTCTTCGGCACTCAGCTTTCTTTATAAGATACTAAACCTTTGTCAGATGTATGATTTGCAAATATTTTCTCCTATTCTATGGGTCAAAGCTTTATTTTCTTGACAGTGTGCTTTGACAAACACAAGTTTTTAAGATTGATTGATTATTTTTTTCTTCTGTTGCTATGTGGTTTTTGGCATCATAATTTTAAAAAACATCGTCCAATACAAGGTCACAAAAATTTATACCTATGTTTCTTTCCAAGACTCTTTCTTTCCAAAAACTCTTTCCAAGAATATTTAGGTCTTTGGTCCATTTTGAATTAATTTTTTTTACATGATATGAGGAAGGAGTCCAGCTTCATCTTCCTACATGTGGGTATCCTAGTTGACCCTACATCATTTGTTTGAAAAAACTATATTATTTTCCTGTTGAGTGGTCTTAGCACCTTCGTCGACTATCAATTGACCACAGAGGTATTGGTTTATTTCTGATCTCTGTATTATATATAGTCCACTGATCTGCATATCTATCCTTATGCCAATACCACACTGATTGCTGTAGCTTTGTAAAAGTTTTGAAATCAAGAAGTGTGAGTCTTCCAACTTTGTTCTTCTTTTCCCAAGACTGTTTTGGCTAGTTAGAGTCCCTGGTATTTCCATGGGATTGTAGGATCAGCTGGTCTCTAATTTCTCTTTCTTCCTTTTCACATATTTGTGAGTTTCCCTGTTTGCTGCTCTGAATTTCCTTCTGTTATTGATTTCTTATTTCATCCCACTGTGATCAGAGGACATGCTTTGTATCAGTGGTCCCTAACCTTTTTGGAGCTAGGGACCACTTCTGTAGAAGAGAATTTTTCCAAGGATGGGGGCAGAGGAGAGAAGCAGTTCAGATGGTAATACAAGTAATGGGAATGATGAGGAACAGCAGATGAAGCTTTGCTTGCTTGCCCTTGCTCACCTCCTGCTGTGGGGCCTGGTTCCTAACAGGACATGGACAGGTACCGGTTCACCGACAAGAGGTTGGGGACCCCTGTTTTATATGACTTCAATCTTTTATTTGACATTTGTTTTGTAGCTTAACATATGCTCTATCCCAGAGACTGTTCCATGTGCATTTGAGAAGAAGGTGTATTTTACTACTGTTGAGTGGAGTGTTCTATAGATGCCTGTTTGCTCTAATTGGTTTATGGTATTGTTCAAGTTTTCTATTTCCTTGCTGATATTCTGTCCAGTTGTTCTATCCATTATTAAAAACGTGGTATTAAAGTGTCCAACTATTACTGTGGAACTATTTCTTCCTTTAATTCTGTCAATTTTTCCTTCATATATTTTAAGGCTCTGTTAGGTGCATATATTTTACAACTGCTATATCTTCTTATGGACTGACTTTTTTATCATTATATAATGTCCTTCTTCGTCGCTCATAACAATTTTTGTCTTAAAGTCTATTTTTCCCAGTGCTAATATACTCACTCAAGCTCTCCTTTGGTTACAATGAATGGAATATCTTTCCCCATCTTTTTACCATCAACCTATTTGTGTCTTTAAATCTAAAGGACATCTTATAGATAGGATATATTTGGGTCATATTTAAAAAAAGTCATTTCTGCCAATCTCTGCTTTTTAATTGGGCAGAGTTTAATCCATTTACATTTAATATAATTATTGATAAAGACTTCTGCCATTTCTTTATTATTCCCCCGTATGTCTATTTTTAGTCCTCAGTTTCTCCGTTACTGCCTTCTTTCATGTCAAATAGATATATTTTCTAGAGTACCATTTTAATTCCCTTTTACTATATATTTTTGAGTTGTCTTCCTAGTGATTATACTAGTGATTATAATTACCATCTTAATTTCAGTAGTATACAAAACTTTGCTCCTATATAGCATCTCTCCCTTCTCCACTTATGTTGCAAACTTCTTCATTATCTTTTGCATTTCTTTCATTTAAAAAGATATTGTATTGGATTCTCCATATCTCACTTATCTTTGCTGATAATTTATGTTTCCTGAATAAATGGCCTAATCTGAGCACAAATAAATGGAAATAATGGAAGAATGTGATACATGCCACAAAAGAAGGGGTAGAATTTTAAAGGAGGAACTTATTCTGGTCACAAGAAAGTATTTGGCTCAATGTCATGTGGCAGATGCAGTGGAAGGCCATAATCAAAATCCAGGGTCTTGGATTTTTACATGGCTGAGTTCTTTTCCAAGGGCTGGCCAGCTCTTCTACTAGAGATAGCTTGGTCTTTGTAAACTGACAGACCAGGCTTGTTTAGATTAGAAATGATAATGACAAACAACAACATTTATTGAGCATTTACTACATGTCAAATACTGTTTCAAGTACTTTATATATATTAACTCATTTAATCCTCATAATAACTACATAAGGTAGGTACTGTTATTTAATTTTACAGTAAACAACAAACTGTGGAAAATTTAAAGAGATGGGAATACCAGACCACCTGACCTGCCTCCTGAGAAATTTGTGTGCAAGTCAAGAAGCAACAGTTAGAACTGGACATGGAACAACAGACTGGTTCCAAATTGGGAAAGGCGTACATCAAAGCTGTATAATGTCACTCTGCTTATTTAACTTATATGCAGAGTACATCATGAGAAATGCTGGGCTGGATGAAGCATGAGCTGGAATCAAGATTGCCAGGAGAAATATCAATAACTTCAGATATGCAGATGACACCACCCTTACAGAACTAAAGAGCCTCTTGAAAGTGAAAGAGGAGAGTGAAAAAGTTGGCTTAAAGCTCAATATTCAGAAAACTAAGATCACGGCATCTGGTCCCATCACTTCATGGCAAATAGATGGGGAGACAATAGTAACAGTGACAGACTTTATTTTGGGGGGGCTCCAAAATCACTGCAGATGGTGATTGCAGCCATGAAATTAAAAGACGCTTACTCCTTGAAAGAAAAGTTATGACCAACCTAGACAGTATATTAAAAAGTAGAGGCATTACTTTGCCAACAAAGGTCCACCTAATCAAAATTATGGTTTTTCCAGTAGTCATGTATGGATGTGAGAGTTGGACTATAAAGAAAGCTGAGTGCCAAAGAATCGATGCTTTTGAACTGTAGTGTTGGAGAAGACTCTTGAGAATCCCTTGGACTTCGAGGAGATCCAATCAGTCCATCCTAAAGGAGATCAGTCCTGAATATTCATTGGAATGACTGATGCTGAAGCTGAAACTCCAATACTTTGGCCACCTGATGTGAAGAACTGACTCATTAGAAAATACCCTGATGCTGGGAAAGATTGAAGGCAGGAGGTGAAGGGGACAATAGAGGATGAGACGGTTGGACAGCATCACCAACTCAATGGAAATGAGTTTGAGGAAGCTCCGGGAGTTGGTGGTGGACAGGGAGGCCTGGTGTGCTGCAGTCCATGGGGTCACAAAGAGTCGGACACGACTGAGCAACTGAACTGAACTGAAGGAAACTGAGGCACCGAGGGTATGAGGTAGCTGGTAAGCTGATGAAGCAGAATTGGAACCTGGGTAGTCTGACATTAGAGCCCATACTCTTAACTGTTATGTCAAACTATGTAATATATAAAGCTCTGGAACAATGTCTGACACAGGATAGGTACTCAGTAATTAGTAGCTATTATCAAGGACTGGGGAATCGGTTCTTGACTCAAAGGCTCCTAGGCTAGTGCAGAATACAGACATTTTACAGAGAAGGGAAGAATAGCATTCCAGACACTTACTCACTTAATCAGTGCCTAGTGTATGCCATGCACTGACTGTCAATGTGCCAGGCACTGTCCCTGCCCTCAGGTCATACATATTAAACACCTGATTATTAGCAATCACACTTCAGTTAGAGCTACCTAGAGAAGCACAGAGGCCTGATTCAGTGTGTGAGAGACGCAGGATTAAGGGAAGTCAGGGAAGCCCCTCTGAGGAACAGTTTCACAAGGACATCTGAAGATGTACACTGGTGGTGGTGAGGTGGAGAAAGCCATTCTACATCCTGTGGGAAACCCGTATGGTGGGAATGAGCATGGCACCTTGTGAGGGATGGAAAGGTGCTGTGGAGAGATACAATCCAGGGGGAAATGGGCTCAGAGGCACTGAGACGTAAAGAGGGACGTGTGTGTGTGTGAGTCTGAGGACCAATGAGGGTTTCTCTAGCTGGGGCTATCTTCTAGCAAAGAGAGAAGAAAACTGAGTGTAGAGGGTTAAGGCTTAAGGGGTGGGCTGGCCGGATTGGGAGGGGGCTTTTCTATCTCATACGGTTTGGTTTGGGGCTTGGAGATAATAGGGAGACTCTGTGTCATTACGACTGCTTCTAAGAGAGAAATCAGGATGGCAAGGTTTAGAAGGCCGTAATCTTCAGACTGGGGGCCCTGGAGGCCTTCTTTTACAAAAGTTTTGCTGATGAGCATTGTAAGGGATTCAGCCACCAGACCCTCATTTGCATCCAGGCTTTTTGCTGGCTTCCTATTGCGTCCCTTTCTCACTTTTCTCAATAGCTTCTTCCCAGTTCATCAAAGAAGGGCCTGTCTCTCACTCACGTAGAATCTTACGCTGGTACACTGCCCCAAGTTGTAAAACCACTAAGGAACCCAGGGGAATTCTGAAATTTTGTTTCCTGGGAGATTTCTTTAGTGATAAATGCCAATTCCTGGAATTGTTTTCTCTTCCTCTCGCATACATATTTCTGTGAAGGTATGACAGACATTAGAATAGGATACTCTGGCCCTTGTTAGGATATTTGAAATCAGAGAGTCTGATTTAACTGATGTTTGGACAATAAAGACTAGCTTTGTTAATTAGGTTACACCCACAGTTCTAACTTTTGATAAAAAAATATATTCAGGCAAAGTATAAAGTATTTATAATTAAAATACATGTACAAATATTTATAGTAAATATTTGAATTATATTCTATAGTTAAAATATATATTGTTGTTGTTCAGTCGCTAAGTTGTGTCCAACTCTTTGTGATCCCATGGACTGTTGCCTGCCAGGCTCCTCTGTCCATGGGTTTCTCCAGGCAAGAATATTGAAGTGGGTTGCCATTTCCTTCTCCAGGGAATCTTGCCAGACCAGGAATCGAACCTGCATCTCCTGCATTACCAGGTGAATTCTTTACCACTGAGTCACTAGAGAAGCCCATATAGTTAAAATACATTTGTGAATATATGTTTTACAACATAGTAAGGGCAAAATCACTGCAGATGGTGACTGCAGCCATGAAATTAAAAGACGCTTACTCCTTGGAAGGAAAGTTATGACCAACCTAGATAGCATATTCAAAAGCAAAGATATTACTTTGCCGACAAAGGTCCGTCTAGTCAAGGCTATGGTTTTTCCTGTGGTCATGTATGGATGTGAGAGTTGGACTGTGAAGAAGGCTGAGCACTGAAGAACTTATGCTTTTGAACTGTGGTGTTGGAGAAGACTCTTGAGAGTCCCTTGGACTGCAAGGAGATCCAACCGGTCCATTCTGAAGGAGATCAGCCCTGGGATTTCTTTGGAGGGAATGATGCTAAAGCTGAAACTCCAGTACTTTGGCCACCTCATGCGAAGAGTTGACTCATTGGAAAAGACTCTGATGCTGGGAGGGATTGGGGGCAGGAGGAGAAGGGGACGACAGAGGATGAGATGGCTGGATGGCATCACTGACTCGATGGACGTGAGTCTGGGTGAACTCCGGGAGTTGGTGATGGACAGGGAGGCCTGGCGCGCTGCGATTCATGGGGTCGCAAAGAGTCGGACACGACTGAGCGACTGAACTGAACTGAACTGAAGGGCAAAGTATAGTTAAATTTATAATATTTCAATTTCCCCAATCTTTTCTGAATAGATTGGGTTAATGCAAGGTGCCCTAAGTGAAAAAAGTTACTAGCATATTGATAGTGCTTTTTTGGTAAACGTCATGGAAACTGTAAAAGCAAAAACAAACCCCTTTTTAAATTAAGTGTGTCTAGTATGTCGTTGTGAACACAAATGAATGAGGCCTTAAACATACTGTTAGCTGATAGGTCAATAAAAATAGTTTATCACTACCTGATTTTTAACACAAAACTCAGAAGGAGTTGAAAGAATTCAGTGATTCACTACACTTCTTCCATTCTGGTTATGTACAGAAGCTCTTCTAGCCATAATAACCAAAGCTTGCAATAGAACAGATGCTAAATTCTATCTCATTCTACCAGTTAGTAATATGCATCTTAAATATTGAAAATAAAGTCCTATTTTTCTCATTCAGATATATTTTTCTAAACAATATTATTTTTTGCTCAAAAATGATAAAATTTATACTGCATTAATCAATTGCTTTTATTCAATTATATAAAGAATTCTGTATTGAATCAACACCTATGAACCTTATGTCAAAGGAAAATTTTTTAAACAAAATTTGGTTACATACTCTACACTTTTTCTTGTAGAAGTATGATAGGTATTTCCATAAAAATTTTAAGTGTTAAAAAGCAGACACATGTAAACAAAGAAGAACAAAGAGTGTTTTTGCTCACCACCCAATTCTACAAGGATTAGGCTGCAATCTGTTGCAGTTGCCGATCAACATTAAGAAAACAACAGGATGTTCTGTGTTTGGACAAACAGGCCCCTTTGAGAGTTAAATGCATATCTCAGGAAAAAAATTTAATGAATCCAGATTCTTGTATCTTCCCACACATAAAAAAAAAAAAGCACTAAAATCATTAACTTGAGATTTTTTGGGGACTAGCAATAATCTTTTACCCAGATGTATATTTTACTGCATGTGTTTCCTAGTAAAAAATCACATATAAACTGCTTATCTCCCTTACCTCTTCAGAACAGCTTTCTCAGAGCTACTGAGAAGCTGTCTACTGGGCTACAGTCCTCAGTAAGGTCTCTGAACAAAACTTAAACTCACAACTCTTGCAATGTGAAATTTTAAGTCAACACACATTTTTGGGATAATATTCTGTGGGGGAAATGGAACTTAGGGAGGAAAAGGAAAGATGTAAAATTTCCAACTGTTAAAGAAGAGTTTTTTTAGAAGACTGATGGTAGGTTATCAAGTGGTCTTTATACTTTGGGGGCTTTAGTTAAGCATATATAAGAGTTAAAAAAATAGAATTTAAACGCACCAGGAACTATATGCTTTGCAGATATTTAAATCTGTACTGAAAAGTTTGAAGTTTTAGATGTCTACTAAAAGAAAGTGTGAGAAAAGACACTGTTTCCTTGGAGGGTCAAGTTTGAGGACTTCAAAGGAAGTCCTTCCCTCTGTGTTTGGCTCTTAGGATTGAAAGCAAGAACATCAGCTTCATAACAGGCAAAGATCCTGGGGCCAGACAGGTACCCTAATACCTCAGTTTACCTATGCTAATGAGCAAATTGTTATAAACTGGCAGTAATTTTGCAGGAACTGTCTTGGGCAGGTAGAAGACTGGTTCCTGCTCTAACACCTCAGAGCTGCTTTTTCTAAACTTTAGTGGGAGACAGAGGAGAGCTGAAACAGGCTCCAGGAATTGTGGGTGATGCTGTTCAGAGGGCAGGTGTGGGCCACACACATATGCAGGTTCAGGGTAGGCAGGACGGTGGGATCTGCTTCACTGAGCCTCGGTTCCTCTCTGCTCTGCTGGGCGGGAGGACAGTACTCCTCTGCCAGAGCTGGTGCAGAAACTTCTTGAGATTGTTTGGAAGAAACACTTAACACAGCAACTTAGAATTAGGGTGAACCATATGAAATGACTGATATCCAACCAGTTTTGACCTACAAAGGTGGAAGATTCATATGGTTCAACCTGTAACTGGTAGTTGCTATCTTATTTTTACCAGGGAGACCAAGCTGTCCTCTGAAAAGACTAAGTCTACGTGGCTGTTAGAGAATGTGCTGTGAAATGTGACACAAAATGGAGTCATTTAAGTCAAGGGGTTTTAAAATGGGGCTGTGAGGCCATTAAGGAGATGGACCTTACATACATCCTCACGGGACGGAACCATGACCTCCAAGGACTCTGTAAACCCACGTGCAACTTGTCACAGTAACGACTTCCCCCAGCTCTAGTGATGGCCTTAGAGCTCAATCACACTTAGCCACAATGAGCTTCTGTCTCTAACTCCAATGAAAATCCCTTGTAACGCAAGCCTCCCTTCACCTTTAAAAGCCCTTGACTTTTACTGTTTGAATTGATACTTGAATCTGTGTGCCCTGGACTGCAGTTCTCGAATTCCAAATGAACTCTTTTTCTTTGATTATTTCTCCCTAGGTTTATTTAGGTTGACAGTGTTGTTAACAACTTGCCTAGGGGCAGTAAAGAGATAAAGACAGGACATAAGCAGCTGTGGCCAAACAGACAAGTCAATCAGAGAAGAGGCTATGGAGGTGTGAAACCCAGAATGAAAATTGTGAAACTAACAAGGAATAGGGGTGGTGTGGCAGAGGGATGGACTGGGAGTTTGGACTCGGAGTTTGGAATTAGCAGAGGCAAGCTATTTTATATGGAATGGATAAACAAGGTCCTACCGTATAGCCCAGAAAACTATATTCAATATCTTGTGATACCACAGTAGAAAAGAATATAAAAAAGGATATGTATGTATATACGGAATATAATTATATATGTATATACATATATTTATACATATAAATATATATATGTATAACTGAACCACTTTGCTGTACAGTAGAAATTAACACAACATTGTAATTCAACTATACTTCAATAAAATAAATTAAAAATAATAAAGGCTGCTGTTTATGGAGCAGTTATACATATTGTATATATGTCAGGCATGGCACTAAGGCCTTTCTACACATCACCTTTGAGCCACAAATGACCCTATGAAGTGGGTATTACTCTGAGTCCTGTTTTAGCACACAAGCTTGAAGGAGTTTAGCGATGACCAAAGGAAGGCTCAGTTCAGTTCAGTTCAGTCAGTCATGTCCGACTCGTTGCGACCCCATGAATCGCAGCACGCCAGGCCTTCCTGTCCATCACCAACTCCTGGAGTTCACCCAGACTCACGTCCATCGAGTCAGTGATGCCATCCAGCCATCTCATCCTCTGTCGTCCCCTTCTCCTCCTGCCCCCAATCCCTCTCAGCATCGGAGTCTTTTCCAATGAGTCAACTCTTTGCATGAGATGGCCAAAGTACTGGAGTTTCAGCTTTAGCATCAGTCCTTCCAAAGAACACCCAGGGCTAATCTCCTTCAGAATGGACTGGTTGGATCTCCTTGCAGTCCAAGGGACTCTCAAGAGTCTTCTCCAACACCACAGTTCAAAAGCATCAGTTCTTCAGCGGTCAGCCTTCTTCACAGTCCAACTCTCACATCCATACATGACCACAGGAAAAACCATAGCCTTGACTAGCCGGACCTTTGTTGGCAAAGTAATGTCTCTGCTTTTCAATATGCTATCTAGGTTGGTCATAACTTTTCTTCCAAGGAGTAGGTGTCTTTTAATTCAAGGCTCAGAGAAGTGAAATAAGGTGCCCAAGGTGAGGACCAGAGGATGCGAGACTAGAGGTCTGACTTCCAGTCTCTTGATGAGAATCACTCCTCTATGCTGTCTCCCACTGTGTTCTCTGAGGTTGAAGGGCTTCAAAGGTGGCAAAAATAAAAAAAGGTCCCCACCTTGTAAGTGCTACATTCCCACTGATGACACAAGCAGCTGAGGTTACTTTTAAAAGCCATTTCTACAAGCATATGAATCTCCACACCTAACAAGTGGCTACAGACAGACATGGTTAGTAACAGCAATATAACTTAATACCCTTTCATCCGAGTGTTTCAAAGGGCTTCGTCAACCCTAATTACGCCCCAAAGCCTTGTGAAGTTGTGACTGGCTCAACTTCAAGAGAATTAAAGTCAAGCAAGGAAGTTGCCAGCAGCCCAGGGGTTACACAATTTGAACACACATCTACTAGCCGCCCTCAAGTGCCCGGTGGAGGGCAATCCGGAGTGGAGATGACAACCAGCAGGGCACCTGACATTATTTATGGAGCAGTTATACGTATTATATATGTATATATGTCAGGCATGGCACTAAGGCCTTTCTACACATCACCTTTGAGCCACAAATGACCCTATGAAGTGGGTATTACTCTGAGTCCTGTTTTAGCACACAAGCTTGAAGGAGTTTAGCGATGACCAAAGGAAGGCTCAGAGAAGTTGACATTAAGTTCCTCCTCCAAACCTCAGCACTGGAATCTGAAATAGTATCCAGGTCTGCTGGCAGGGAGGGAAGAGGACAGGGCCAGGGCCTTCATCTCTGAACACCAATAAGAGCTTTCTCCACCCATCGGGCTCTGCTTTTGGCTGAAGAACCACCCCAGGGGTTTTCACTGAAGTTATTCAAAGTGTTAAGTGCTCTTAAGTACATCTGAATGGCTAACCCAGAACAGGGATTTGACCCTGGGATCAGTGATTCTGTGTGTTATGAAAACAAAAGGTGAGGACTGGAACCCCGGTGCTCCCACCAAGGCGCAGGTTCCAGCCAAGGCTCCGATAGACCCAAAGGCGAAGAGGAAGGACCAGCAAACCCACAGTCTTCTTCCTCTCTGCTTCAGCTTACCAGCACAGACTTTGCAGACCAGCAGACCTGGACTGGGGTTACTGCCTCTGTCACTGACGGCTGTGTGACTTCAAAAGAATCGCCTTAACTCTCTGAGCCTCAGCATCCCCTCTGAAAAATGGAGCTGACTATACACTCTTAGGAATGTCATGTTATAAGGCACATGCTTAAACACCACTCGACAGGTAATAAATATTAAAACAATTCTAGCTGCTGCTATTATTATTTTTATAATTTTCATTTTTTATCATTATTATGATTAGCAACACCTCTAAGGACCCTTCTGGCCCTGATATGCTCTGATCCAAGAATTGATCTTTCACCAGCTATAACTCTGAAAGAAAAGAAACTATTCTCAGAAAAGCAGCCAAAGGTCACAGGGGCACGATTCCCTGGATATTGGTATCAGAGTGAAACCTCAACTCAGATCTCCTGTTTTAATGTCTTCTTCACATCTGCCAACAAGAGTCTCTATTTAAATTCTGTAAGTCCCCTACCTACAAGTGCATTCAAAAGTCTAATTCATTTGTAAGTCCAACAAAGTGAGCCTGGGTACCCAGTTAACACAATCGGCTATATAGTACTGTATTGTAACAGGTTTATGAAACTTTTCATACAGATAGTACGTAAAAAACCAACAAACATAAAAAATAAAGAAAACACCTTTAACCTTACAGCACAGTACCTTGAGGAGTCCAGTAGGACAATACAACAGCTGGCACCCAGGGGCATGCTTGCAGCTTTGAAAGTTCACAACTGAAGGTTCGTACAGAGGGGACTTACCGTACTATGCTGACAAGACTGTCATTGCCTGCTATTTAAGCTGACTTCCCATAGTGCCTTGAACTTAAAAGGCTAACAGTTAAGTATAAACTGCGTTCTGGCTTGCTCTGAGGGTTGGAAGTGTGAACGTGTTAACCTCTCAGTCGTGTCCAACTCTTTGGACCCCATGGACTACAGCACACCAGGCTCTTTTGTCCGTGGAATTCTCCAGGCCATTATACTGGAGTGGGCTGCCATTCCCTTCTCCAGACGATCTTCCTTATCCAGGAGTCGAACCCAGGTCTCCCTCATTGCAGGTGGATTCTTTACTGTCTGAGTCATTCACATTCAAATGCAATGGACGCAGCAGACCGGCTAACAGTCTCTGCAGCACCTGTGACCTGGCCTCAAGCCACCTCCCTGACGTTTACCTTCCCCAGCAAGTGAGGCATTACCTTCTCCACTGCCATTTCGACACTTACTAAACAGTATCAGGGAGAGAAGGGGCCTCATGCAGTGCCTGGCACAACATCAGCAGGAGGAAGTGTGTGTGTGAAAGTCATTCAGTCGTGTCCGACTCTTTGCGACCACATGGACTGTAGTCCGCCAGGCTCCTCTCTGTCCATGGAATTCTCCAGGCAAGAATACTGGAGTGGGTAGCCTTTCCCTTCTCCAGGGGATCTTCCTGACCCAGGAATCAAACCAGGGTCTCCTGCATTATAGGCAGATTCTTTACCAGCTGAGCTACAAGGGAAACCCAAGAATACTGGAGTGGGTAGCCTATCCCTTCTCCAGCAGATCTTCCCAACCTAGAAACCAAACCGGGGTCTCCTGCATTGCAGGCAGATTCTTTACCAGCTGAGCCACCAGGGAAGCCCAGGCAGCAGGAAGTGGTGGATAAAACTAAGGGCTCTGGCAGCACACAGACTTGATTCAAATCCCAGTTTTACAACCGAGTAACTGTGTGGTCTTGGGCCAGTTAACTAATCTCTGTGTGCCAGTTTCCTCATTTGTAAAATGCAGAAATACAAGTACCTACCTTCTACCTAGTCTTAGAGAATGAACAGTCCGTTATAGCAAACACAAGTAATGTTAGCTGCTGTTATTATGATGACCATAGTAACTGTGAATTGGTTATAAAAGTATAAAGGACCTATTATTTCCCGCCAGGAAGACTGACAAAGGCTTCATGGATAAGGCGATATTTGAATTGGAGGTGGAAGGGTGGGTAGGATTTCCACAGGCAGAAAACAGGGAATGGTGCAGGCAGTTTCCAGTTTCCTAATCTGTAAATTCAGGTCATTCTCATAACCACCCTATGCTATGCTATGCTAAGTCACTTCAGTCATGTCCGACTCTGTGCGACCCCATAGACGGCAGCCCACCAGGCTCCCCCGTCCCCGGGATTCTCCAGGCAAGAACACTGGAGTGGGTTGCCATTTCCTTCTCCAATGCATGAAAGTGGAAAGTGAAAGTGAAGTCGCCTAGTCGTGTTCAACTCTTAGCGACCCCATGGGCTGCAGCCCACCAGGCTCCTCCATCCATGGGATTTTCTAGACAAGAGTACTGGAGTGGGGTGCCATTGCCTTCTCTGAACCACCCTATAGGATGAACTTAATACGGACGTGCAAAGGAATTACATGACTTTCCCCAAGCTATCATACCACAAGAGCTTCCCTGGTGGCTCAGACGGTAAAGAATCTGCCTTCAATGCAGGAGACCTGGGTTTGATCCCTGGGTTGGGAAGATCCCCTGGAGGAGGGCATGGCAACCCACTCCAGTATTCTTGCCTGGAGAATCCGATGGACAGAGGAGCCTAGCAGGCTGTAGTCCATGGGGTTGCAAAGAGTCAGACATGACTGAGCAACTAATCACACACATATAATACCACAAACTGACAGAACTGGGGCTGGAAGCCAGGTCTCCCAGATTTCAAAGGCCGTGCTCTTAACACCCTACTGGATCTCTCTTTTTGTGCCAAATTCTGTCTGGAAGGGTAGTTACTTATGGAAATGTTTACCCGCCTCCCTCCTAGACTCCTTTAGGGAAGAGCCATCTCAATGACCTATATAGCTCCTGTCCTACTCAGCACAGGCATGCATATAGCTATGCATATAGTTCAGCTGAAATTCCTACTTGCTAAACAGAAGAAACTGAGGTCCAACTCTTGCAGTTTGAGGTAAAGCTTCCAGAGTCAGAGACCCTCAGGGATGCTAGTCATCAGCAGTTCAGCCTGCTGGTCTCTTTCACAGACCACCCTCCCTCAACAATCAGAATCCATTCTCTGCTGGGGTGGACGAGGACGGGGCTGAAACTCAGGGCACATGCTTGTTTCTGAGGTCATCCTGCTGATCAAGGTGCACTTGTGTCCTCTTAAGGGTTTCCCCAAAGGTAAGAGAGGACACTGGAGCAGCCCACCCAGCCTCAAGCCCACAGCAAGCAAAAATCCTGTTTGCTGGAGGACTCCACCCCCGGCCACTACTGATTGGATCAATGTAGACACCTGACCCAAGCTGGGCCAATCAGATCCTCCCTCCTTTGAAGGTGGGTTGAAGAGTTCTAGTACCTTTCAAGGAGAAGGCAATGGCAACCCACTCCAGCACTCTTGCCTGGAAAATCCCACAGGTGGAGGAGCCTGGGATGCTGCAGTCCATGGGGTCGATAAGAGTTGGACACGACTGAGCGACTTCACTTTCACTTTTCACTTCCATGCATTGGAGAAAGAAATGGCAACCCACTCCAGTGTTCTTGCCTGGAGAATCCCAGGGATGGCGGGGCCTGGTGGGCTGCCGTCTATGGGGGTCGCACAGAGTTGGACACGACTGAAGCGACTTAGCAGCAGCAGCAGTACCTTTCAAGCCTCACTGCCGTTCCTGCCCTTGGGTTCTATGAGCTACCATGTAGCCTTATATTAATTTTTCCTTTTGCTTAAACTTCTCTGAAATGGACTTTTATTTCTTGCAACCAAAAGAGCCTGAACAAAATCAAGGAAGAAAGAGCAAGCTTCCCCTTAGAAACCTCTTTCCCTACCCCCAGGTGGAATTAACTACTCCTTCCTCTGCTCTGTGCATCTTCACCTGTTGCTGTTTGTAACCATGAGAGATTTCTGAGTCAAGCAGTGAGTCAAACCCGTCCTGCATGCCTAGCGCTGGGCTAGGTGCTTTTTCGTTGATTTATGCAGCCCTAAAGGAATGAAGGGTGGAGGGAGGTATTACTACCGTCATCCTACCCATAAGAGAAGCTCTGAGGGTTAGTTAAGCCTTATGTCCAAGGTTACTGAGGTGGGAGCAGGTAGGGATTTGAAGACTGATCTTCTTTCCTTTATCCCCGCTCCCCCCACCCTTTTAGGTCAGTTCATCACCCTTTGTTCACATGCCTGTCTGACACCTCAATTCTTAAGCTTTTTGGGAGAGTCACTAAGACTTATTTATCTTTGTTCTGGCAGGAAGATATTTCTGTAATAAATAACTGAATTGAGGATAAAAATGAAAACGTATTAGACCTCATCAGGGAGCGTGTTCTATGTCTTCTTAGATTCTGTGTTTGTCTATTTGGCATCCATTCACCACAAGGCTAATTATATGAACTCTACTTTCTTGTTTTCTGTATTTTCGATGCTCTGGCATTTGTGACCTTGCTACGTGGGGAGAAACTGCCTCTCTCAGAGTTACCCAATTCTTAGAGATAGCAAAGGGGCATGCACTCAGAGATGTTCACGGTAGCATCTGCAGTCACCCCAGATTAGAAACAATCTAATCAGCCAACAATAGGAGGCTCTGTCCCACGGACTTTGATACAGCAGCTCAACAGATTGGGCAATCATTCAGAAAGCACACTTCCAACCACCACTCAGTGACATAGGGAAATAGTCCGTCAACAAAGTTAAGGAAAACAACCAAGATATAAAACTCTCCAACCCCAAATTTGGAATACTGGAAAAAGACAGGAAGGAAATTTACAGAAACAGGAACAAAGGTTGTCTCCAAGTAACGGAGCTGGTGATTTTTTTAAGTCAAACCTTCTTAGGGAGAATGAATTCCTTTTTATGTATTTCAATGAACATTTCTTTAGATTACACATTCTCTTGTACGCATGGAGGGGCTGCCTGTTTCTGTCAGTGATAAGCACGCAGACCCTGGATGTATCTGTTAGCCAATACTTCCCCGTGTGACTGTCTCATAAGAAAAATATAAAATCCCCAACCTAAAAAATAATAAAAGCTCTTGCCTTGTAGGAGAAGGAAGCCTCTCTCACGGGGTTGGCACTGCTTGTGGGCAGGAGCTGCTGGAGCTGCAGGGCTGCACCGTGAGCTCCGTCCATGGCGGGCTAAGGGCACAGACCAGCTGGCCTGGATCCGTAGCTGGAGGTGCTGCTAAGCCATCTTTCCCGGCGGGGTTCACCTCCTTCCACCAGCCATCGCCTTCTCACGTGGAAAGAGTACTTCAAGGCTCTTTTGGCCAATTTACAGCCTTTTCCTCATCTTCACTCAGAGACGTGCCAGTCTCTAGGTTTCTTCTCAGGCAGGCAGACGGGGACGCGTTTCCTGATTTTCGTGGTGCCCTAGCAGGAGGGGAAGAACATTAAAAATGCATGTACAATGAAACATTGAGCCGGATTTGTTACCTGAGAAAAGATTGCTATTAGGACGAAACACAAACTGCCATGAGAAGTGAGGCCATTTAAAAAATTACATTGTGCCTCTGGCCAGTTAGTAAAGATATGGCTCACCTACCTCAAAACCATTTCCCCAGTCCTTTAAAATCCCCTTTCCTCTTCTTCACTTCCTTCTTTCTATCATACGTGTGTGTGTGTGTGTGTGTGTGTGTGTGTGTGTTAGTTGCTCAGTCATGTCCGACTCTTTCCAACCCTATGGACTGTAGCCCACCAGGTGCCTCTGTCCATGGAATTCTCCAGGCAAGAATACTGGAGTGGGTTGCCATTTCCTTCTTCAGGGTATCTTCCTGACCTAGGGATCAAACCGGAGTCTCCTGCATTGCAGGCAGATTCTTCACCATCTAAGCCACAAGGGAAGCCCTCCTTCCATCATATCCTAATTTAAATGCTACCTTTCCATAGGTTCCCCTACATAAGAAGAACATGGCCTGTACCGACTTCTCTAGGACTCCACAAAGAAAGAAAGAAGAAAAAAATTCCTCTGCCATAAAAAACAACAAACCATCTGCATTCTTACTTAGGAAAGAAGGAATGAGAAGAAAAGTTATCTCCATGGAAGATGGACAAACTGACCTGCTCCTGAGGGTCTGCCTAGGGTGATATAACATTGGACCAGGAGGCGGAAGACCTAAGGGACCAGATCATTTTGCCTCTGGGAGTCTCAGCTGTAAAACCTGTAGAACAGGGGTAATAATATGGCCTTAAGTAAAACCAGCAATGATGGAAATGCTCATTAACTTCATTGGACTGACATTTTCAGGGCATCTCAAGCTTTTCTACCAAACAGAAAAGAAAGAGAAAGTACACCCCTAGTGTTTTGGGGAGCATGGTCAAAACACCCACCACAAGCGCTAAGGGTTTCTTTGAGGTTCATGTTAAAAAAAATAAGCATACAAATGAGTATTATACTTGCAAAGCCTGTTATATTAATATAAAAATATTTTACATTGCTTTTACCTGTTGTGTGCTTACCTGTTTTACCTTGGCCAAGTCATTTAACTTTTCAGCAAGTTTCCCCTGCTATGAAATATGGATATTCCATATCCATGTGTTGTTGTGAGAATTTGGTGAAATAATGCATACAAAATGCATGTACAGCAAATGGTCAATGAATATATTAATTTTATTCTTACCAATTGATTTAATTTACCTACAAATATACCTTTCTTTGTCTCAAGCAACAAATGTTTGAGGGTTTATTACATTCCAAACAGACAAAGTTTCTGACATGCTTCAAGGCATCAGAAAGATGCCTCCTACGGCTACCCACTCCAGTATCCTTGCCTGGAAAATCCCATGGGCAGAGGAGCCTGTTGGGCTACAGTCCATGGGGTTGCAAAGAGTTGGGCATGACTTAGTGACTAAACCGCCACCATCCTACCAGTAGCCTCCAGTTCCTTCTGTTATCTAGCCCCAGGCCCAGGAATTCTGGCTCCTGGTGTGAACAGCACAGTCCTATGATATAGGACTAACACTGCATTCAGTGTCTAGGAGACATCAGATGCAGGGCTCAAGCCAAGGGCAGCACAAAGACCATTCAACCCAGGCTCACTTTGTCAAAGAGCCTCAAAGTTAAATGACTGCTGCTGCCTCTAGATGAGGTTATATAATCAGTATATATATATACCTGAAATATACTTATCAGACAAGCTTGTAACTCAAATCCCATAACCAGAAGTCCCTGACTGTAAAGCCCTATGAATGTTTGTAATCTTGTGAAAAGCATAATTATTCTTCACTATACTTTTATGCCTTAGAAAGGAAGAGTGGCTCCTTCAACCTCTGAGACACTCCTAGAGGCTTTCAGCCTGGAGGTGAAGGGGCACTGAAGCAAAAATTCCTGGAAGCTGTTTGCTGAATCCCCTGTTTGATTGCTGCCTCCCAAGACCTAGCCTAGAGCCTGGCATGGGGACCTCCATACACACCTACTGACTGGCTCTAGACAGGCCAGTGAAGCACCCGGTACACCTTGGCTGCTTCACAGTGGAGAAGGGAATGGCTTACTCAAGGCCCCACCCACCGCAACTCCAGAGATAAAACCCATAGAGCCAGCCCCACCCACAGCACGTCAGAGAAGCCACAGAATGTGCCAAGGCGGCAATGGGAATCCAGGCCACCTAACCTTCTTCGGATCAGCTGGTTTCTCCAGGTGGGTTCTGTATTTGCTTTCCTTTGTGGTGGCTGTGGTTGCTCTCATTTAATTATCTTTTAAAAAGCAGCTTCCCTCTCTGCCTCAGGAAGCCCCAGGCCTCTGAGGCACCAGGGCCCACAAACATAGAAAACTCCCCCTTCAGCTAGGTAGCATTTTGGACAGAAAGCCTTGGAGGAATTCTGTGCAAGCTGTCTTCCCTTTTAAGGCACACATTCTTGGCCTAATGACTTTCTTTTCCAGACTGCAAAACACTTTTCCAGGTCTAACATATGCCCCAGAGGCAAGAAAACCAACTCTGTGTTGCTCACCACCCCTTAAGTTTGAGGCCCACACAGCTATCCGTGAGCACAGGGGTCACTGACTCAAAAAGGGAAAGATAAATCCACTAAGGGATGACTTTCACTCCACCCCCTAGTCCTCATCTGAGAATTATTTCATCAGCCCACAAAGTAGGTTTCCTAGATTAGAGAACCAGCGGTCTTGGCTGCTAAGAGTAAGGTCTGTATTAGAATTTGGCTCTCTCTAAAGAAATAATTCAAACACGCCCTTTCCCATCACCTGCCGGTTCAGCTTCTGGTTGCTGAGTGCCAGTTACAGGGTAAGCGCTTTTCCTTTCTTGGGCTTTGGCTCACGAAAGGGTTACACTCTTCAGTCCCCACCCAATGCGCTGGAAAGGACTTCCAGTGACCAGCACGGACCAGGAATGCGTCCCCCACCCCCACCCCAGCCCTCGTCATCCACCTGCTAACTCCACTATCTGCTATCCCTTGGAAGCCCGAGCCGGTGTGTACAGGCACAATTGTGACGAAGTCACCCCATTTCACTTCCTGATTTGGTCAAACCTGGCATCGCCTTTATTAAGGCAAACCCATGGCCCTCTCCTTGATGCGAAAATTAAAAAAAGAAAAAGAAAAGCAGCATTCTGAGCCAACGAGACCCAAACTGACAAGGCTGGTGACAGCAAGAAGGAAGATGTGTATACTGGGGACGTCAAGGGTCACAAACGCCTTGGCTTTTCCTGAAACCGAAGGCTGAATTCAACCCCATCCCCACCCCGGCCTTAAGTCTAAATCACTACTCACCGGCGGCGTTTCCGCTAAGGCCCACCGATCAGAGGTTTCCGAGACACGACTTGGACTCCTCGAGCAAGCCGGAGGCACAGCCCTCCTAAATTCCTTCCCCGACTCAAGAGATGCAGAGCGGCTGCCGTGTTGTGCTTTCCAAAGGCGCGATTCGATTTGCCAGGCCGCCTGTCAGTCGAAAGCTGACGGGCATCAGGCGCCCGCGAGTGGCTTCGAGGAGGAGGCGGGCGGGACAGCCCTCGGGCATTGATTGGCTGGACCGCGGAGCTCGTTGGACGCGTAGGGGGCGAGCCCTGGGGAAGTGGTGCTCCACTGGAGCGCCGAGCTCACCTGGCGAGGGGCCCCTCTAGCGGCCACGTCGGGCTGGGTCTGGAAGGCTCCGGGTGACTTGCTCACTGCATCTGCCCTTATAGATGGGCAGCCTGCCCGGGTGTCCTCCCCCCGCTTTTACCCTCGGAGCCCTCTCTCGGGCTTTGCTCCTGCTGTTCCCCGACCCCACAATCTCACCAGGCATTCAAATCCTACACATCCTTCAAGGCCCGGTTCCCCCTGCCACCAAAGCCCCGAGGCCATAAAAAAATCTCTCCTTGCCTGTCCTCCTGGAACACCTGTTGGCAGCACAATATACCCTCCCGGTAACATCTGCGTCTCAGTTCAGTTCAGCCGTTCAGTTGTGTCCAACTCTTTGCGACCCCATGGACTGCAGCACACGCAAGGCCTCCCTGTACATCACCAGCTCCCGGAGCCTGTTCAAACTCATGTCCATTGAGTCGGTGATGCCATCCGACCATCTCATCTTCTGTCGTCCCTTTCTCCTCCCGCCTTCGATCTTTCCCAGCATCACGGTCTTTTCAAATGAGTCAGTTCTCATCAGGTGGCCAAAGGATTGGAGCTTCAGCTTCAGCATCAGTCCTTCCAATGGCAATACTTAAAAGTCCTCCCATAAGCCTAGCACTTGATGAATGCTTCCGTAATGTACCACTGTAATAGTCCTAACTGCTTCAAGGATATATTGAACAAAATATCCTTGTTATTGAACTGATATATTGTTCACTATATTGAATGACAGTCTAGCCAATATTTTATAAGAACTATAATGGAGTATAACCTTTAAAAATCGTGAATCACTATACTGCACACCTGTAACATACAGCAACTATCCTTCAACTAAAAATTAATTTTTTGAAAAATAAAATGTATTTTAAAAAATAATTAACAGGTGCAGGGAGCTTCGCTTTTTCACATTTCATTCCAGATCCTCCCAACAACCCACTGAGTGAGACATTGGGCTCACGCCTGTTTTACAGATGAAGACATGATATTTGGACAGAGACCTCAACCGTGAGAAAGAGGCAGTTGTGGTGCAGACCCCGACACCGAGTGAGCTCAGAGAGAACTCCAGTCAGCGGAAGGAGGTTGACAGAATTGTAGCAGCTGCCCGAAGGACAGCGTGGCAGGTGCGAGATTTTTCTGGCAGCGTGGGAAGAAGGAGCTGAGATCACAGGGCCGGGCCAGGGACATGAAGATGTTTGGATTTCACCCTAAGTTTAAAGGGGAGCCCTTGGAGGGTTCTAAGTGGGGGAGTGACAAGATCACTGATTGCCCACGGACCTGGGCAACTCCATGGCTGTCCTTGTATGTTGTTGCCCATTATCAGTCTTTTTTCTTTGACTATCATAAAGAGGGCTTCAATTAATGTTAGTTCTTTTAGGTTTATTCCTTGAAGCAGGGTTTCTGGGTGAGCAAAATTCTAAAGCTTTGCGCCTATCACGAGATTTAGGAGGTTGTCTAGATAAACCCGTATTAAGTTTCCACGCCCATCCTGACGTAGTTAACCTGAACCCCCAAATTCTGGCCGCTTCTCAGCGGTTTTTGAAATTCCTCTGATCATTGGCCAACAACTTTTCACGCTAAAGAAACGGAGGATACCATTGGCTCGAGTTCATCAGGAAGCGGGCAGAAGATGGAAGCTAGAACGCTAGGCTTGTGGTTGCCATAGCGACAAGGAGGCCGGCCGACCAGATTCAGCCCAGGCGGACAGACGAGGTAGGAAGCCGTCCCTTTCGAGGGACGAATACTGGGGTCGTGGGGAGGAGGACCCGGCGCACAGCATTAGACGCCGACTGAGACCCGCGCCTGCCTCGTGCGTAATTCCGATACCAAGCTAGGTGGTAGCGTGAGAGCCTGAAAACCCACTGTTGGAAGTTCCCCTCCCTGGAGTGTGCCCTCAGAGTCCCCACCTGAAAAGTGGCGATAATAACCAGGGCGTGCCTTCCCCGTGGATCTCCGGTGAGGGGCGTAGGCTACTGATTCACCCACCTCGGTCCAGGCGAGTGTACAAACATTTGGGGGCATCTGGCGGCAGGTGGACGGCAAATAGCTAAGTTCTAATCCCGGGCCCACTCCATCTATCTCCTCGGGTGTCCCTCCTCCTTGCTGGGCGCCTTGGTTTACTCATCTGTAAAACGAAAGGGTGTGATTAGAATCTAGAGATGACTGGTGGTGGTGGTGGTTTAGTGGCTAGGTCAAGTCCGACTCTTGTGACCCCATGGACTGTAGCCTGCCAGGCTCCTCTGTCTATTGAATCCTCCAGGCAAGAATACAGGAGTGGGTTGCCATTTCCTTCTCCAAGGGATCTTCCGGACCCAGGAATTGAACCTGGACACTAGCCAGCTCCAAATGTTTCTTCCAGCTCTTAAAAACACTTTTCTCAGCTAAAGAAAAATATCAAATGGATTATTTACCTGAGAGTGCTTAGAAAAATGTAAAATATTTCCAAGATGCACTATAGCATTATAACTGAATCAATAAAAACCTCATAAAGTCAAAACTGCTCATGTAAACCCCATACAATTACATAAAAGGTAACAATACATGATATATTAGTATATATTGGTATACTTGTACCAATATATACTAATAATATATATTGTATATACTTGTAGTTTATATTGGTATACTTATACAGTAATATACACATTTAAATGTATGAAATATGTAGTGTGAAGTGAAGTGAAGTAGCTCAGTCATGTTCGACTCTTTGTGACCCCATGGACTATAACCTACCACATTCCTCCGTCCATGGGATTTTCCAGGCAAGAGTACAGGAGTGGGTTGCCATTTCCTTCTCCAGAGGATCTTCCCGACCCAGGGATCAAACCCAGGTTTCCCGTACTGTAGGCAGACGCTTTACCATCTGAACCACCAGGGAAGCCTGAAATATGTAATTCTATAAGATAAATGGGGCTTCCCTAGTGGCTCAGACAGAAAGGTTTTTTTTTTTTTTAAACAGAGATGATAGAATTAAAACATGCCTATAGTTGTAGTCATGTGAGTTAAATCTTTAAAGAATGTAGCCCCTGATGGAAAGAGTTGTATTATGAGTACATCTGTATTCATTCTAGATGAAGAAGTGAAGTGAAAGTCGCTCAGTCTTGTCCGACTCTTTATGACCCCATGGGTTATACGGTCCATGGAATTCTCCAGGCCAGAATACTGGAGTGGGTAGCCTTTCCCTTCTTCAGGAGATCTTCCCAACCCAGGCATCGAACCCAGGTCTCCCGCATTGGAGGCAGATTCTTTGCCAGCTGAGCCACAAGGGAAACCATTCATTCCAGATAAAAAGTGTCTATTCCTAGTATTCATCTATTCATTCAAGCCACAAATATTTATTGATCAATTGCTGTGTGCCAGGAAACAGTCTGGGGATTCAGTGATGAATGTCTTATTGATGAAGATCATAAACAAAAAATATTTTATATATTGTATATAAAATATAATGTGGGTAGTGAAAAGTGCTTTGAGAAAAGTAAAACAGAGTCAGATGGGGCTAGAGAGACATGGGTGGTGCTTCCCAAGAGAGAGAGGCCAAGGAAGTCATCCCAAAGGCAGTTTGAGGACAGGCCCAGATGAATCTGGCGACAGGGTAAGATGGTGCCCAGTATAGCGAAGGGAGGAATCCCCATGTCACAAGTATTTCGCAGAAGCTGAAGAGGTCCCTTGTGGAGAAGACGATTAGTTTTTAGGAGATAGGTTATGACTGCTGCCTTCAAATATCTGAAGAATAGTCACGCAGAACAGTGTCTTTTAACCTTTCTGACTGTGATCCATGGTAAGAAATGTATTTTATATTGTGACCCAGCATACACACATATTCACATAACAGAAACTTCACAAGAGACCGTTAAGCTGTGACCTACATTTCAGAACTTACCAGTGTGGAAGAGGAGTGAAGCTTATTCTGAGCTCATTCAGGCAGGAACTTCCTAGCAATTAGAACTCTTTTAACAGTGAACTGCCTCAGGAATTTTCAAACTGAGTTCTGGGGAACCCCAGCATCCTGGGAAAATTACATTTTGAAAATGCTATGCAATGTCGTAGTTTTTATGAGACCAATCATACACACTCAGGGGTGATCAATGTCAACATTCAGCATGCTAACATTTAATGTGTGCTGCTTTAGAGATTATTAGAGTGGTTCAGAGTAAGCAGAAGTCAGACTTCCGGGTTCAAAGTCTGATTCTACCTCTTGTGGTATGACCCTGAGTAAGTCACATAACCCCTCCCTCTGACCATCAGTTTTCTTATCTGTAAATGGGGATAATACCTCACTGGATTATTTGAAGGATTGTATAAAATATTCTATAAAGGCATCTAGGAGTGTTAGGGCTCAAGAAATGATAGCTATTATTTTAAACTGTTAATATATTATCAATGTGCCTATATTAAAACCTAATGTTAATAAAAGCCTACTGTAGGCCAGGCAGCATTAACTACTTCTTGTGGTTATCATATTTAATTCTCACAAGCATCTTAAGAAGAAGGTACTGTTACCAATCTCAGTTTATCGAGGAGAAAATGAATCAAAAGGTCAAGTGACTCATCCAAAATTAGAACTATTAAGTGGCAGAACCCAGGACTGTTAACCTTGAACACAGGAATGGATACTCTTGATCATTGCACTGGCCCTCACCTGAGAACTGCTTGATCATATGCTGTTGATTAGGAAGGTGATATGTCTTCATTGCTCTTTCTTAGATTCCAGGCCCATGACATCCTGTCATGAACAGTTACACAAGCGAGTGCACCAGTGAGGCACACCTGGGCGGTGCTCCATCCACACCTGGGCTGCGCCTTCTCTCATCCTGGCTTCACAGGTATGCAGTAAGGAGGCTGGAAAGCATTAGTAATAGTGCTGTCTTTGGGTGGTAGGAATGGATTGTTTTTTAAATCTTTTAAACTTCTTATCTTTCCAAAAACTGGACAATAGGCACATATCACCATTGTCATAGGAAGGTTTAATTTTTTCTAATCACCCACAATTCTAGCACACTAATGCCTTAAAAAAAATTACAGCTTTATTGCAGCCAGGGAAGTAGATGGTTCTTACCAAGACAACAATAGTGTATTGAAAGGTAATAAGTGAATGCTGCTAAGTCACTTCAGTCGTGTCCAACTCTGTGCGACCCCATAGACGGCAGCCCACCAGGCTCCCCAGTCTGTGGGATTCTCCAGGCAAGAACACTGGAGTGGGTTGCCATTTCCTTCTCCAATGCATGAAAGTGAAAAGTGAAAGTGAAGTCACTCAGTTGTGTCCGACCCTCAGCGACCCCATGGACTGCAGCCTTCCATCCTCATCCATCCATGGGATTTTCCAGGCAAGAGTACTGGAGTGGGGTGCCATTGCCTTCTCTGAATAAGTGAATAGTGGCTGCTTTTATAGTCCCTAAAAGAGATTCTGATACTGAAGCAGTGATTGTGCTGTGATCAATACTGACTTATTTCTGTTGTTTTAAATTTCTTTGACTGTTTTGCCAATAATTATATTAAATAGTTAGTATAGATTGTCAACCGAAAAGGATTGAGAATTGCTGCTGGGAGGGCGATGGAATAAAGTGAAGAATAAATATTGAAGGACCAAAGAATTGGTAGAGTATAACATCATTTATTCTATCCTTCATTAGTATTTATAAATGATATAAATTACTTAGGGGTAAAAAAAAGATGAACAAAATAAAACTCAAGTCTGTTTATGAAAGATTAACTGTATGCAAATTTAATTATGCTCCTGCCGTTAACGACTAAAAACAGACAAATATATGAAGCATGGTTTTTAGACACTGAACAACAGGGACCCCAGTTCTGTAATCCCTGAGAGAAAAAAAACAAGGTGAGCCCCATAACTGCTCCAGCTAATGCTGAAGAGAGTTTCTAGGCCACGGTTCAGGGAGAGGGAAACCCACACAAAGTCCAGCTATTTGAGATGGGGAGATAGAAGTCAGGATTCAGGGAGAACAAAGAGGCTGGAATTTACAGGTAATGGACGGACCTGCACAGAAAAAGTTCAGAAATAGGAAGAGAAATAATGGACACATGCATGTGAAGAACCTAAGACTGGGGAAAGAGCCACCGAAAGCAGCGTAAGGCCCAGCAATTGTACACATGCGTATCTCTACTCTTTCATATCTCCTTCCACTTAGGTCACCACAGAGCACTGAGTAGGGCTCCCTGTGCTGTAACGTAGGTTCTCCTTAGCTATGTGTTTTATATAGTAGCGATTATGTGTCAACTCCAATTGCCCAATTCATCCCATCACCTGAACAATTTCTGGGTCTTTCTTATACAGAACTGGGACTACTTGATGTTCCCACAAATCAGAATAGAGAGACACTATATTAGATGAGAATTGATTGGGTAGAGTCCATAGAAACATCATGTCTTAGAAGTGGAGCTAAATTATTCTCAGAATAAAAACTGCTCTGGATTCACCACGTGTGAAAGTGAAAGTCACGCAGTCGTGTCCGACTCTTTGCAGCCCCATGGACAGCAACACACCAGGCCTCCCTGTCCTTCACCATCTCCTGGAGCTTGTTCAAACTCATGTCCGTTGAGTCAGTGATGCCATCCAACCATCTCGTACTCTGTCGTCCCCTTCTCCTCCTGCCTTCCTGCCTTCGATCTTTTCCCAGCATCAGGGTCTTTTCCAGTGAGTCAGCTCTTCACATCAGGTGGCCAAAGTAACGGAGCTTCAGCTTCAGCATCAGTCCTTCCAATGAATATTCAGGTCTGATTTACTTTAAGATAGATTGGTTGGATCTCCTTGCAGTCCAAGGGACTCTCAAGAGTCTTCTCCAACACCATAGTTCAAAAGCATCAATTCTTTGTTGTTCAGCCTTCTTTATGGTCCAACTCTCACATCTATACATGACTCCTGGAAAAACCATAGCTTTGACTATACAGACCTTTGTTGGCAAAGTAATTTCTCTGCTTTTTAATATATTGTCTACATTTGTCATACCTTGTCTTCCAAAGAGCAAGCATCTTTTAATTTAAAATCACGATGGTGTGATCACCGACCTAGAGCCAGACATCCTGGAATGTGAAGTCAAGTGAACCTTAGAAAGCATCACTACGAACAAAGCTAGTGGAGGTGAAGGAATTCCAGTTGAGCTATTTCAAATCCTGAAAGATGATGCTGTGAAAGTGCTGCACTCAATATGCCAGCAAATTTGGAAAACTCAGCAGTGGCCACAGGACTGGAAAAGGTCAGTTTTCATTCCAATCCCAAAGAAAGGCAATGCCAAAGAATGCTCAAACTACCACACAATTGCACTCATCTCACATGCTAGTAAAGTAATGCTCAAAATTCTCCAAGCCAGGCTTCAGCAATACGTGAACCGTGAACTTCCTGATGTTCAAGCTGGTTTTAGAAGAGGCAGAGGAACCAGAGATCAAATTGCCAACATTCGCTGGGTCATGAGAAAAGCAAGAGAGTTCCAGAAAAACATCTACTTCTGCTTTATTGACTATGCCAAAGCCTTTGACTGTGTGGATCACAAGAAACTGTGGAAAATTCTGAAAGAGATGGGAATACCAGACCACCTGACCTGCCTCTTGAGAAACCTGTATGCAGGTCAGGAAGCAACAGTTAGAACTGAACATGGAACAACAGACTGGTTCCAAATAGGAAAAGGAGTACGTCAAGGCTGTATATCGTCACCCTGCTTATTTAACTTCTATGCAGAGTACATTATGAGAAACGCTGGACTGGAAGAAGCACAAGGTGGAATCAAGATTGCTGGGAGAAATATCAATAACCTCAGATATGCAGATGACACCACCCTTATGGCAGATAGTGAAGAAGAACTAAAAAGCCTCTTGATGAAAGTGAAAGAGGAGAGTGAAAAAGCTGGCTTAAAGCTCAACACTCAGAAAACGAAGATCACAGCATCTGGTCCCATGACTTCATGGGAAATAGATGGGGAAACAGTGGAAACAGTGTCAGACTTTATTTTTTGGGGCTCCGAAATCACTGCAGATGGTGACTGCAGCCATGAAATTAAAAGACGCTTACTCCTTGGAAGGAACGTTATGACCAACCTAGGTAGCATATTCAAAAGCAGAGACATTACTTTGCCAACAAAGGTCTGGCTAGTCAAGGCTATGGTTTTCCCCGTGGTCATGTATGGATGTGAGAGTTGGACTGTGAAGAAGGCTGAGCACTGAAGAATTGATGCTTTTGAACTGTGGTGTTGGAGAAGACTCTTGAGAGTCCCTTGGACTGCAAGGAGATCCAACCAGTCCATTATGAAGGAGATCAGCCCTCAGATTTCTTTGGAAGGAATGATGCTAAAGCTGAAACTCCAGTACTTTGGCCACCTCATGCGAAGAGTTGACTCACTGGAAAAGACTCTGATGTTGGGAGGGATTGTGGGCAGGAGGAGAAGGGGACGACAGAGTATGAGATGGCTGGATGGCATCACTGACTTGATGGATGTGAGTCTCAGTGAACTCCGGGAGTTGGTGATGGACAGGGAGGCCTGGCGTGCTGCGATTCATGGGGTCGCAAAGAGTCGGACACAACTGAGCGACTAAACTGAATTGAACTGAACTGATGATTTGCCAAATGTGTTGGTGAGGATGTCTAGCAATTGTAAGAAATTACTGATACATGCAACCACATGGAAGAATCTCAGAAACATTGTGCTAAGTGAAAAAAGAGACACAAAATGGTATATTCTATATAATTACCCATTATGACATCTAGAAAAGGCAACTATTGTGACAGAAAGCAGAGCAGTGGTTGCCAGATGCCAGAGTTGGGGGGGTGGGTATTGACTGCAAAGAGACATAGGGAGTTTTTTGGGGAGACGAATATATTTATATTTTAATTTTGGTGGTATTTTACACAATTGTAAACATTCACCGAAACTTAGAATTGTGCACTTTGAATTAATGAATTACCATGTATGTGAGTTATATCAATACGATAAATGTGTAAAATTCAAGCTTCAGGAGCTCTGTAAACAATATCAACAAAGAACACTTACAGAGTTCCAGTACAGACAGTGCAATGTGGGATTTAGGGTTGTAGAAATTGGTAAATCTCAGCCTCTACCCACAGACTTCAGTTTACCCAACAAATACATCAGAACCCAATTAACACAATTAACAAAATCGTGAAATGATTCCTACAAATGCTGTATTTTGCTGTTTCAGGTGCTTAGAGGAACATGTAGTCAAGTTTTTCATCAAACAAATGGAACATATCACAGAACTTTGCTAAGATGGACAACTCCACACAAAAAGACCAACACTCTGGCAAAAAATATTCCAGAAAGGCTAACAAAGTCCAGAAAGGTCTAGTGAACTTTATAACAGAGGTCTTTGGGAGGGGAGGAGCAAGCTCGGGACGTATGTTTATTTCAGTATGTAAGAGCAAATTTTAGGGGAATTTTAAGTGCTGGTTTATGCCCGCAAGGCTGTTCTTGAGGATATCAAATAGATTGCTTTAGTCATCCCTCCACTGCTTCGAGGGTGATGATTGGAAAGAAACTGTGAGAAGAAAGGATGGAGGGGAGAGAAGGAGGAAGAGATCTTACTTTATTTCCTAAAACTTAACCCAAGTCCCCACCATGCTGGGTTGTTGGAAAATTTGACGCAAATGACTTGTTTCAAGGTTTCGATCTTTCTCAGTGGAGAGAGGTGATGTGGTCATGGGTCACCCGTGCAGACAGGTGGGAGATGCTCTCTCTCAGCCCATGTACTCCTCTGGTTTTGTTAGTATGCACTAATCCTGGACTACACCTGGACTTGGGGAATCACGGCTGAGGCTGCACATTTTGACATCCTCACTCACTCCACCACTGTTTCTTTTTTGGGGGGTGGGCGCAGGTTATTACCACCTCCCTGGTGGGCTTCTACAGTCTCTGCTGCTCTCAGACCCAGAGCTGGACCTTTCTTCCTTCCTCCCACCTTTTGATTTATTGCTGTCTCTTTTTCTTGAATACTTTCAAATTGAAGCTTCATGTATATTCAGAAAATAAATCATAATTGTTCAGCCTAATGGTCACAAAGAAACCACCACTTACGGAGTCACTTCTCAGACCCAGAAACGGACACTCCACAGCATCCCAGAAGCCCTTATCTTGCCCCTTCATGGGCACTGTCCCTCTTCTCTGCAAGTGTCAACACCATAGCTCACCTGACTTTTAATGTCAGGTTACTTTCATTACTTTATCATTTTAATATCATTAATTACTTTAGTCTGTTTTGAACTTCCTATAAATTGGAATCATACAGTATGAACTCTTTCAGGCTCTTTTCTTCCCTCATGGTACGTTTGAGAGACGTAACTTCATGTTTCCTGTTATCAGTAATTAGCTCATTTTCACTGCTGTGAAGTTTTTCTTTGACTGAATGTACCATAATTTGTTTATCCGTTATACTATTGAAGGACATTTGGATTGTTTCCAGTTTTGAGCTATGACTGAAAGCTTTCATGACTATTCTTGTTCTTGTCGTTTGGGACATACGTGTATATACTTTCTGGGTCTATACCCAGGAGAATTGCTGGGTCACAGTGTGTTTATGATCAGCTTAGTTGATACTACCAGTTTTCCACAGTGGCTGTGCCAGTTGTACTTCCTTGCAAGCGGTGTATGAGAATTCCAGTTGCTCCACATCGTCACCATCATTTTTAGCTCATGTTTTTAAACTGTATTGTCCTTTGGTTAGTAAGGTTGAGCACTTTTTCATATGTTGGCTTATCTTTAGGATATTCTCTTTGGAGAAGTGACTGTTCAAGTTTTTTCTACTGGGTTTTTCTTCTTTTAGGCATTCTTAAAAACATACTAGAGATACATCCTTTTTGGCTATATGTAAATACCTTCCCTGGAGAAGGCAATAGCACCCCACTCCAGTACTCTTGCCTGGAAAATCCCATGGATGGAAGAGTCTGGTAGGCTGCAGTCCATGGGGTCGCTAAGAGTCGGACACGACTGAGCGACTTCACTTTCACTTTTCACTTTCATGCATTGGAGAAGGAAATGGCAACCCACTCCAGTGTTCTTGCCTGGAGAATCCCAGGGACGAGGGAGCCTGATGGGCTCCTGTCTATGGGGTGACATGGAGTCAGACACGACTGAAGCCACTTAGCAGCAGCAGCAGCAGCAGCAAATACCTTCCCTGAGTCTGTAACTTCCCTTTACATTCTCTTCAGTTCAGTTGCTCAGTCGTGTCCAACTCTTTGCGACCCCACGGACTGCAGCACGCCAGCACTCCCTGTCCATTGCCAACTCCCGGAGTTTATTCAAACTCATGTCCATTGAGTCCATGATGCCATCCAACCACCTTATCCTCTGTTGACCCCTTCTCCTCCCACCTTCAATCTTTCCCAGCATCAGGGTCTTTTCAAATGAGTCAGTTCTTCACTTTAGGTGGCTAAAATATTGGAGTTTCAGCTTCAGCATCAGTCCTTCCAATGAATATTCAGGACTGATTTCCTCTAGGATGGACTGGTGGTGTGCTAATAAACAGAGGCTCTTGATTTTACTATAGCGCATTTTATTAATATCAGTATTTCCCCTTTTAGTTAGTATATGAAAGTGAAATTGTTGCTCAGTCGTGTCCAACTCTTTGCAATCCCATGGACTGTAGCCTGCCAGGCTCCTCTGTCCATGGAATTCTCCAGGCAAGAATACTGGAGTGGGTAGCCATTCCCTTCTTTAGGAAATCTTCCCAACCCAGGAACTGAACCCAGGTTTCCCTCAACGCAGGCAGATTCTTTACCATCTGAGCCACTAGGGAAGCCCCTAGGTAGTGTTTATGTCTGTCCTATTTAAGAAATCTTTGCCTATCTCAAAATAGTTTTTTTCTAACAACTGTATTATTTTACCTTTCATATCTAGACCTATGATTCACTTGGAGTTGTGTGTAGGATATGAAAATGTCCAAATCTATTGTTTCCAATATGTATATCTAATTACCCAGCCCCATTGATTGAAAGAGCGTTCTTTTTCGGCCACTCTGCATTGCCATCATTGTTGTTAACCTTGTCTATGTATATGCAGGTCTGCTTCTGTATTCTTTAGGCTGTTCAAATACTACCCTTAATTACTGTAACTATGTAACAAGCTTTTTTTTTTTAAGTCTAGTAGCATAAGTCCTTCAACCGTGTACTATATTTATCTTGGCTACTCTTGGCTGCACTGAATTTCCATACAAATTTCATTATTGATTTCTTTCTTTATGGCTACACTGGGTCTTGGTCGCTCTGCATGGTTTTCTCTAGTTGTGTGAGGGGCAGCTGTTCTCTGGTCGTGGGTGCAGGCTTCTCACTGTGGCGGCTTCTTGTGGAGCACTGGTTTGGGCTCAGTGTTTGCAGCAAGCGGGCCTAGTCGCTCCTCGGCTTTCGGGATCTCAGCTCCCAGACCAGGACTGATCCCATGTCCGCTGCAGTGGCGGGTCCCTCCATATAAATTTTGGAATCAGCACATTAATGTCCTAAAAAAATCCCTATTGTCTTTTTGATTTAGATTGCATTGATTCTGGAAGTCATGTTAGGGATAATTTACATCTTTACAGCATTGAGTTCTCCAGTCCACGTATATCCTTTCTTTTATCTAAGTCTTCTTAAATTTTTCCCAATAACGTTTTATAGTTATCTATGTAGAGGACTTGCATATCTTCTATATATCTGTTCTAAGCATTTGATTTTTATACCATTGTAAATAGTACTATTTTTATTTCATTTTCTATTGCTTGCTGCTGGTACCAAAATAAAATAAATTGATTTTTTTTTATACTGACCTTGCCAAATTCAGTTATTATGTTTAATACATTACCTACAGATTCTTTTGAAATTTCTCCATATACAGTCTTATCATCTATGAATAAAGACAGCTTTATTTCCTTCTTTTCTCATCTTATATATTTTTATTTGTTTTTCTCAACCTCTGCACTGGTTAGAGTCCTTCAGTAAAATGTTGAACAGAAGCAGTTAGCCTGGTTTCATGCTCTATCTCAAGAGAAATCTTTCAGAATTATGTTTGCTATAGGATTTTGTCATCGATACCCTTTATCAGATTAAGGAAATTTGCTTCTTTTCCTAGTTTGCTAGGGTTTTCTTTTAATCATAGAACACTGAGTTTTATAAAAGGCTTTCTCCATCTACTAAACAGACACTTTACCACACAAAAAAAGGATAAACATCAATTAGCATATGAAGAGATGCTCAGCATCATTAGCCAATAAGCAAATTAAGGCCACAGTAAGATGCCTTTACACACCTCGTGGAATGGCTGGAATTTGAAAGACTGCCCCTTGTCACTGAGGATATGAAGTAACAGTAATTCTTGTACGCTAATAGTGGAGGTGTACAAAAGTGCAACAAGTTTAGAAAGAGTTTGGCAGTTTTTTAAAAAGTTAAAGTTATGAAAGTGTGTTGGTTGCTCAGTCGTGCCGGACTCTTTGCGACCCCATGGACTGTAGCCTGCCAGGCTTCTCTGTCCATGGGATTCCCCAGGCAAGAATACTGGAGTGGGTTGCCATTTCCTTCTCCAGGAATCTTCCCGACCCAGGGATCAAACCAGGGTCTTCCTGCACTGCAGGCAGACTCTTTACCGTCTGAGCCACAAGGAAGCCCTTCCCCCCAAAAATGTATAATCATCCAGACCCAAAAAAGTATATATTATGTGATTCCATTCTGCATCTGTGGAGATGATCATATAGTTTTTCTTTTCTAGTCTGTCGATATGGTGAATTACATTGATTTTCAAATGTTAATCTATCAAATGACGGATGAACCTCATTTGATCATGGCGTACCATCGTTTTTTGTATACTGTTGAGTTTAATTTGCTAACATTTTTATAAGAATTTCTGCATGTATATTTATGAGTTAATGATCTATAATGATTCCCCCTCACCTCCTGCAGTAACTCTGTCTGGTTTTGGTGTCGAGGTAATAAGTGGCCTCATAGAATAATTTGGGAGACTTTTTCTGTTCAGTTTTCTAGAATAGATTGTATAGAATTGATAGGTGAAGGGTTCTATGAATGTCAGTGTGGTCAAGTTAGGTAATTATTGTCAAGTCTCTATATCTTTATTGATCTTCTACCTACTTGTTTAAATTATTGAGGGAGGGATTTTGAAATCTCTGACAAGTATTGTGGACTTTCTATTTCTTCATGCAGTTCTATCATTTTTTATTTCCTATATTTTGAATTTCTTATTATTGAGTATATCAGAGTTTAGAATTGTTATATTCTTTTTCAGAATTGAATGCTTTATCATTATGAAATTACTATACCCTCTTTATTGCAGGTAATATTTTTTGCTCTGAAATCTGTTTTGTCTGACATTAATATCTAGCTTTGCTTTGATAGGATAGTATATCTTTTACTCATACCTTTACTTTTAACCTAATCCTGGGGTTGTATCAATATTTAGAGTCTGTTTCTTGCAGACACCTTGTAGTTAGGTCTCCCTTTTTTATCCATCTCAACCATCTCTGTCTTTAAACTGGGATGTTTAGACTCTAAATTTAATGTGATTATTGGTGTGTGAGCTTAATCCTACCATCTGTTAGCTTTCTATTTGTCTCACCTGCTCTTTCTTATAACTTTTTAAAAAGACTTTGGTTGCGCTGGGTCTTTGTTGTGGCATGTGGGCTTTCTCTGGTTGTCGTGAGGGGGCTTCTCTGGCTGCAGAACACAGGCTCTTCTTCAGGCTCAGAAGTTGGAGTAGACAGGCTTAGTTGCCCCAGACATGTGGGAATATTAGTTCTCCAACCAGCGATCCCCATATCTCCTGCACTGGAAGGCTGATCCTTAACCACCGGACCACCAGGGAAGTCTCAGCCCCATCTGTTCTTTATTTACATTTTCTGGATGTTTCTGTACTGAATATTTTTTTGTTTGTTTGTTTCTATTTCTTTCCTTTGTTGGCGTTTTAGGAATAACTCTGCAGTGCTTTCATAGTGCTGCTTTGGAGCAAGGATTGCAAACTTTGGCCACTTGGGCCCGATTGGACACGCTGCCTGTTTCTATCAGTAACATTTCATTGGAACATAGTTAAGCCTGTTTGTTTACGTGCTCTGTGGCTCTTTGTCTCTAGAATGGCAGAGCTGAATGGCTGCAACGGAGACTATCCAGCCTGCAAAGCCTTAAATATTTACTATCTGGCCCTTAGAGAAAACGTTTACTGATCTGTACTATAGAGTTTATAATGTACATCTTTAATTTTATCAAATTCTACCATCAAATAATATTATTACACTTCATGTACAGCAGAAGAACCTTACAACAGTATATTTTTAGCTTTTCCTTCCTTGCCTTTGAGTTGTTGTTGTCAAACTTCTACATACATTATAAATGCCATATTAGTGTTGTTATTGTTGCTTTAAATAGTCAGTTAGAAATGATTCAAATATTATATTTACATCTAAATGTATCCATTTATACTCAAGGTTCTATACTTTGCATTTACCTACATATTTACTGTTTCCAGCACTCTTCATTCCTCTACGTAGTTCCAGATTTCTGGCTGCTATCATTTTTCATTTGCCTGAAGGACTCCTTTCATTTCTTATAGCTCCAGTTTGCTGGTGATTAATTCTTTCAGTTCTTCTGTGTCTTCAAAAATATTTTGCATTCATGTTTAAGAGATATTTTTACTGGGTACAGGATTCTAGAGTGACAGTTTTCCCCTTCTGGTATTTTACAAAAGTTGTTTCTGACAGTAAATATATTTGTTCCTTTGTGTATAATGTGTCTTTTTTTTCTTCTGCCTGATTTTAAGATTTTCTACTTCTTTTAAAAAGAAATTTGATTATTATGTACCTTGATATAGTTTAATTCTTATTTCACGTGCTTGAGGGTCACTGACTTTCCTGGGTCTGTGGGTTTTTTTATATCAAATTTGGAAAATTTCAGCCACTTTTTTCTTGAAATATTTTTTTCTAGTTCCTCTCTCCCACCTTGCTTCTTTGGAGAGCCCAGGTACATGTATATTAGTTCCTTGACATTTGCACATCGCTCACTGATACTCTGGGTTTTTTTTTTTTTTTTGTCCTTTTTCTCTCTGTGTTTTGTTTTGGATAGTTTCTATTTCAACATCTTCGAGTTCACTCTTTTTTCTGCAGTATCTAGTCTACTGTTAATCTTATCTTGGTTTTCGCTTAGTTGCTAAGTCATGCCTGACTCTTTCGACTCCATGGATTGTAGCCCACCAGGGTCCTCTGTCCATGGGATTTCCCAGGCAAGAATACTAGGGTGGGTTGCCATTTCCTTCTCCAGGGGATCTTCCCGACCCAGGGATCGAACCCAGCTCTCTTGCATTGGCAGGTGGACTCTTTACTGACTGAACTGCCAGGGAAGCCCCTTATCTAGTGTATTTTTAATCTCAGACTTTTTCGTTTTCACCCTCAGGAGTTTGATTTGGATCTTCTTTATATCCTCCATGTACCTTCTTAATGTGTTCAATCTTTTTTCTAGCTTCTTGAACATATCGAATACAATTATTATTGTCATAATGTTTTATTAATAATGTAATAATGTTCTTGTGTTCTATCATCTATGTCATTTCAGAGTTAGATTTAATCACTTGTTTATTTTTTTCCTCATTGTGAATTGCATTTTTTTCCTTCTTTGCATGCCCATCATTTTTTTTTTTTAATCAAATGCCAGATAGTTTTACCTGTTGAGTACTGTATGTTTTAGTAGTCCTATAAATTGTTATGCTTTGTTCTGGGATGCAGTTAAATTACTTGGAAACAGTTTGACCTTTGCAAGTCTTGCTTTTAAGTTTTGTTAGCTGGAACCAGAGCAACACTTAGTCCAAGGGTACTTTTGCCCTGGGCTTCCCAGCTGGTGCAGTGGTAAAGAAGCCATCTGCCAATGCAGGAGAAACGCAAGAGACAAGGGTTCGATCCCTGGGTCAGGAAGATTCCCCTGGAGAAGGAAATGGCAAGCCACTCCAGTATTCTTGCCTGGAAAATTCCATGAACAGAGGAGCCTGGCAGGCCACACAGTCCACGGGGTCGCACAGAGTCTGGCGTGACTGAGCGCACAGCACACAATTCTGCCCTATCTCTGAAGCAAAACCCTTCTGCATATGTTCCTTTTGTTGCACGAATTGTGAAATTTTCCACTCTGACTTGGGGGACGGGAACGGCTGCTGTTCCCGGTGTTCAGGCCTCGTTGTCCCACTCTGATGTTTCTCAGCGGAGTCTTTTCCCAGCCGTGTGGAGCTTTCTCGCGTGCCTGTGCTAATCGACTCTGAAGAAACTGCTCGAGGGGGCCCGGTGCAGGCCTCAGAGCCCTTCCTCTGTGCAGCTGTCTCCTCTGCACCATCCGTGGGGAGTGGGAGGGAGAAAAGGGGGAGTTCATCTATCACTGACACCTCACAATCCAGATGGATAAAAACTTAACTTGTTTTCTACAAATGGTCCTCTTCTGCTTTTTCTCCCCAAGTCTGCTCAAAGCAGAAACTTAAACTTACATTTGTCTTGCATTGTGTCCTGAAGAGTGGCCAGGAGCCCCATTCTGAGATTTATCAGCCTCTCTGCATCTTTATGGTGCATTGCTCGCCTGTGACTGGGCTGAGGAAGAGTGAAAGCTCTCTGTTGCCCTGCGTGCTTCTCTTCAAGATTGCCCCAGATGGTTTTGTGGCAAGAATGCCTTTCCTGTCAGATCCTTCCTCTTCTCTGGGACAAAATGCTTCAGCTATGTGACGGAGTCTCACTAGTGTAAGAGCTGTCGGGGCGGGGGGGCAGAGAAGAGGGGGGCAGGGAGGGGGAGGGGAGAACACCAAAAACTTACCAAGAGGGTCTTTAAAAAAATCCAGTTTCACGTTTATCTCTTGTCCAAAGGCAGGTTTCGCTTTTATTCCACTTAAAATAAAATGTTAGCATATAGCTCTGTGTTTTGTGCACATGTCAGTCATTTTTTGTTTTGATCTCATTTTTATTCTGTTTTTATTGTTTAGGTTTTACTGCTGCGTATCCAACACAATCCTCCATCCCTTATAAATATCAGCCTTTGATAATTCCAGAATCAGAAAAAAAGGGATTTAATAGTCAAGCCAAAAGATTTTACCACAAACAGGTAATGAACTTGTCTTACTTTTAGTCCGGATTTTAGTGAGTCCGTCGCCATGACCAGTAGAGGGCAGTGTCACCCAAGGAGCCCAGCGCCCTCTACGCCGGTGCGCTCCGACCGGATTGTAAGAATGAGCTGAAAGGGTATGAAGTCCCCGGGAAACAACATGAGTTTACTTCATATGCCAGAGATTTTGTATTTTTCATTTTCATAATAATTTAAAATATACATTTCTTCTTAAATTTTTTTGGTTTCTTGGGCCATACTGAAACCAAAAAAATTTTAACAAAAAATGTATTTTTTTAATTATTATGAAAATGAAAAATACAAAAATCTCTGGTATATGAAGTAAAAAGTAAAAAACCCTTTCCTCTCTCTCTCCCCAGCCTTATTCAAAACTTGACAGGAACTAACAAGACTTTCTTCAAATAATAAACGAGCTGTGTATCTCAGGCGGCAAAAAGTCTGCCTGCAATTCAGGAACCCTAGGTTCGATCCCAGGGCGGGGAAGATCCCCTGGAGGAGGGAATAGCTACCCACTCCAGTATTCTTGCCCAAAGAACCCCATGGACAGACCATGGGATCGCAAAGAGGTGGACACAACTGCGCAACTAACACACACACACACACAATAAATGTACAATTACCTTTGTGGTGACACATCCACTCTTTTTCTTACGCTTCAACAGCGTGTATATAATGTTTATGCATTTCCCCCAGTCTCACCTTCTTTCCCAAATATCTGTGTCTCTTTTCCTCTCTGATCTGGAAGATTCTGCTTGGCTCCTGGGGGAGGTGGTCCCCTGGTAACTTGAAATTTCACTCGCTGAAGGCCCAGGTCTGACGTACTCTCCTCTCACCAGCAGGGGGCGGAAGCAACCCACAGACGCCAGAGCCTTTAAAAATCATTCCTTTATTCTAACTAGGACCTTCAGAATAGCATTCTTTTGGAGGAGTCGTCATGTCAGTTACCTTTCGCTGCATTCTAAAAATGTTTTTCATCCTACCCCCGCGGCCACGGTGGCGAGAGGGAACAGGGAGGTCTGGGTCCTGAACTCGGATGAGTCCTTCGCAAGCCGCATGCCCTTTGGCCTGTTTCCTCCTTCTTAAGCAAGAGCGCTCAGCTAGAGAATGTTTAAGTTCCTTCTACTTCTGCTATTTTAGGATTCCAAGAGAGCAAATAATATAGCGTGTGTACATACATACACACACACATATTTTTAATTACTTGTAGGTTTTCTCCAAAGGTGATAAATAAGCTATTTATTTACTCAAGAGTTTTCTCCCTTCTCTCTTATGTTTTAACTGTCCCTTTGCCTCTCCCTTTTGGTCTGGTTTTCCGTTTGTCCATTTACTGAGCATATACTGTCCATCTCTCCAGTATCTGCAGCCCGACCTCCAAGAGGTAGGGGACATAGGTATACCCTTGGGTGATTCATGTTGACGTTTGGCAGAAAACAACACAATTCTGTAAAGCAATTATCCTTCAATTAAAAAAAATTTTTTTATTAAAAAAAAAATAGCAGCCACCATTTACCGATCCCTCCTTTGTATGAAATCAGTTTTAGACCGTATTTCTAATCCTGAGAACAGTGCTAAAAGGAAGGGTTTATACTTTTAACAGAAGAAAAAACCGGGGCTTAGGGAAGTTAAATGATCCACCCAAGGTCTCACAGTGCAGGATTTGGCACATAAGAGCCCTCACATGAATATTTGCTGAATCAATGTTGAAAGAATTAGACCTCAAACCCAGGCTCAACTCACTCTAAAACCTCACGCTCTGTCCACACATGACACCACACGTCCCTCCGTGGCCTGCAGAGTCATCAAGTCCATCTGTGACAGGGAGCCAGCGCTCACTGAAAAGGCCTCCCCCAGACAGACCAAGCTCAAAACGGGAGAGTGTCACGTGTGTAGGCCCCGCCTGATCACGGTCCGAAGACTCAAATCCAGGGATGTGGATGATCTGGTTTTTAAAGTCTGCATTTTCAACTACTATTGAGAAAGTAGAAATTTCTACTTTCTACTTTGTAGAAATTGTTCTCCTGAAGGAATCAAGGTGCCAGCCAGCCAAAGCTATAGGCAGCATCTGATATAGAGAGAAATAGCTCAGAAATTTGATTCATACTTTTTAAACGAGGTCGTGCTGGTTCGACAACGTGAAAACGTTCATCTAAGCATTTGAAAGCATTTTGTAAATAAGTATGGAACTTTATGAAAAGGGCATGGGATCCATAAACCAGGTCCCCGGAATTCTGTTATTAGCTACGTGGCTTTAGACTACTCCCTTGACTTTTTGTGGGCTTCAGTTTCCTCATCTGAAATATACAATTCAGGTTATTATAATTTTTTAGGTTCTTTAAGCTGTAAAAACAGGAAAAAAAAATACCTTAATCCACACTCACAATTCTCATTCTTCCTGAAGAAACTTGAGCATTGAGAAGCTAAGAATCCTGTTTAACATCGCCCAATAATTTAGCGAGGCAATACAAATTAAAAGCAGATTTTAAAACTCCAGTGTCTCACCACCCTTCTTATAGCATTAATTGTACACACCCTGGGCTTGATCTCATAACTTGGTTGTGTCCTCACATCAGGCCTGTGACCCATTTAGTACAACTTTAACGCAGACAATGAGTGGCCTCTGAAACGTGCACTTACCTTAATCAGACTTCTGCAGAGAGACCTCAGAGTGCCACAGCCCAACTCGAATTCCCCGTAAGAATCTGACTGCTGGGTACAAGGAATCCTTCCTGAGCTCGGTGTCTGGACTGGCAGTTTCGGCTGCTAGGAGTGAAGTCTGCTTCCCCAAACATTTTACAATTATTTACAGACTCTGCACGCATGAAGAGACATGCCTAATCTAGGACCAAGCCTAGCCTAGCAACCCGAAGGACACTTTCCTCCCCTGCCTCCCCAATTCTGTCCCCCTGTCACCGTGGACTGTGGTCACTATTTCCCAAGCTGGCTAACACTAAGGACACCCACTGAAAGTCTTTGCATCTCCATTTCCTCATCTCAAAAATAAGGATGTTATATTCATCTAGGTAGGCCCTTGCCAGGGATTCCTATTCCATAATCCTAAACTTGATTGGCACAGATGAATGGGTACTGGTATTATACAGACACCCCTCTTCGGGTAGGGTGTGCGTGTCCTACCAGTAGCCACGATTTTAAAATATATGTTAATTTCAGACAGAGCCTGACAGCAAATCCACCCTCCTCGTGGTAAGCAGAACTGTGTTTAATTGTGATGAAATTGTGAAAAGTGAGCACTGTTCGCTTATTACCTGGATCAGGCACCAGACCAGGGATATTTCACATGTCAGAGATTTTTCAATGAAAGGAAGTTCAGTTTGCAGAGACCACCTTGTTCAGGGGGATAAGCCCCCCTACACGTGCCCTCCGTTGCATGCTTGAAGCCGCAGTGGGCTCTGCCTGACCTTCCTGCTCTGGAAGCCTCTCCTCTACATCAGTCACCAGCACCCCTTCCTCAGGGGTCTGCAGGGCACATGGGTGGGAATAGCAAACCCTTGGCCGACACAGATAGCACACCAGGCTCCCCTTGAAGATGTGGCATTTCTGACCTCATTTAATCCCCGTAATCACCATGAGCTAAGTCCTACCATTATCCCCACTTTTCAGATAATGAACCCCGAGACATAAAGAGGGTTAAGTAACTTGCATAGCCAGGGTCAGGTGGACTGAGGACCACCCAGGAGGCAGGTCCTAGCTCCCAGACTGTTTCCCGGCATCTTTGGGGGAAGGGGAGGTGGGTCATGGGAGGGGGAGCGGGAGGAATGGAGAACGCACCCCCTCCCCTGAACGCCCCCCACCACCTTCAGTTTGGTGGGGCGGTAATGGATGTGCACATGTTATCAGTGTCCTTTCCAGGCCCCAGAGCCCCTCAAAAGTCAGTTGAATGAGTGGCCCCATCTCAAGTCCAGGCCTTCTCATCGAGTCAGGGTAACTCATGCCATCCACCTTACATTGTTTCGCCACGTCACCTCTGTTCTGTTCCTAGAACGTACATACAGGCTGCCAATCAGTCGTGCCTGTATCCTGGCTCCTTAGCCCAGCCCTGGCCCTCAGCAGGCTTGAGTGTGTGCTTGCTGAATTGAGTTTTTGCCCACATTCCACTTGGGATTTCCAGGGACTGCTAATGAGCTGACACTAGATTCAGTAAGGAGGCACACATGCTCAGTTGCTCAGTCACGTCCGACTCTTCGCCACCCCACGGACTGTAGCCCACCAGGCCCCTCTGTCCATGGAACTCTCCAGGCAAGAACACTGATGTGGGTTGCCATTTCCTTCTCCAGGGGATTTTCCTGACCCAGGGATCAAAACCATGTGTCTTGGGTCTCCTGCGTTGGCAGGCAGGCTTTTTTAGCACTGTACTACCCGAGAAGCCCTAACAGAGAGGAGGGCTCTGCAAGAGAGGGCCAGGGGTGCTCAGAGCTGAGGCCCATGTAATCTGATGCTTTGAAAACGCAGGTTTGGCTTCTCTTGTCTGTGTTTCCAACCCAGCCAGGCCAGTGATGGGCAAAGAACTTTGATGGCAGACATTCGTGTATGGAGTTGGGAGGTGGTGGGAAGGAAGGGGAAGAAAGCAGAAAAGAAGAAGGGTGTCTTATAAGGGGCACATCTCAGAACTGTAGACAATTTGAACCAGAAGGGCTTCAGTGACCCCTGAATCTCTGGGCACAGCAGAGGGGGCCCATCTGTGACAGCATCCCGTGCTGATGCCCTTTGGTGGAGCAGGTAAAAAAGAGTCGCTGCTGCTTTTCTTTTTTTAATGATTTTTTTACATTAATTTTTATTGGAGTATAGTTGCTTTACAGCGTTGTGTTTCTGCTGTACAGCAAAGTGAATCAGCTGTGTGTATACATATATCCTCCCTTTCTTGGATTTCCTTCGCATTGAGGTCACCGCGGCGCACTGAGCAGAGTTCCCTGTGCTGTGCAGCGGGTTTTCATCAGTTATCTATTCTGGACACAGTATCAGTAGTGTATATACGTCAATCCCAGTCTCCCAATTCGTTCATCCCCTGTGCTTTCCCCTTGGAATCCATACTTTTGTTTTCTGTGTCTGTGTCTCTATTTCTGCTTTGTAAATAAGATGCTCTATACTAATTTTTTCAGATTCCACATATATATGTTAATCCATAATACTTGTTTTTCTGTTGCTGCCTTACTTGAGTTTGTATGACAGTCTCTAGGTCCATGCATGTCTCCGCAAATGACCCAATTTGTTCCTTTATATGACTGAGTAGTATTCCATTGTATATAGGTACCCCACACCTTCTTTATCCCTTCCTCTGTCAGTGACACTTGGGTGGCTTCCGTGTCCTGGCTATTGTAAGGAGTGCTGCAGTGAACATTGGGCTGCATGTATCTTCTCAAATTATGGCTTTCTCTGGGTGGGGAATTGCTGCTTGAAGCCGCTGCCAACTCAGGCCTCCTTTCCCTGGACTCCTCATGGAGGCCTAACCCTAGATGCAAACCCTAGGTCTTGACACCCACACTTGCCTCTTCGCAGGTTCACAGATGAGGAGACTGAGGCCCAGTGAGGGGACGTGCCCTGGGGGCAGATGCTGGCTCTCCTGTCTGCTGGCCTGTGCTCGCCTTGCCCCTGTGGTCACATGAGCCTGTATTCTAGCCTTCGATGAAGTCAATAGGTAGACGGATGCTTTGTCCCGAGACCCTGAGACCAGAGGCATTTGTAAAAGGAGCTTGCTCCCTCTGGAGCCCCACATTTCTGTGCAGTTTTGCTGGTGGGTTACCACCGGCCGGGGCTCTGTCTCCCCCTGCAGTGTGTCGTCCTCCTGTTGTATACCTCCAGCCCTTCAGCAGAAGCCTAGTTTCTGCTCGTCTAGTGTGCTCCTGAGAACACAAGCTAGCCACCCCTAAGCTGACCAAAACAGGGTAGACATCCCTGAAGGCTCAAAAGGCAGCTCTGGTGGGAGCTTCGGCCAATGATCCAGCAGAGACCACACTTTCCAATCTGGAAATGGCTTGGCAAACCTGAAAGTCTTGGTTGGACAAAGCCTATGAAATCAAGACTAAAGAACCCAGGTTGTGTGCAAATGTAACTGGCTCCAGCTTGTGGTCACTAGCCTCTCCCATACCCCCCATACCCTCCACGGTGAGGAGGTCAATGCCCAGCTCCCTCTCTTCCCCTTCTCCTCGTCACCTCCTTAAATCTGTCCCAAAGTCAAATGAACGTTGATCTGTGTCCGGCCCTTGGCAAGTGCTAAGGCTGCCCACGGGACTTTGTGTGTGTGTGCATGCTCAGCCCCTCAGTCGTGTCTGACTCTTTGCAACCCCATGGACTGTAGACCACCAGGCTCCTCTGTCCCTGGAATTTTCCAGGCAAGAATATTGGAGTGCTTTGCCATTTCCTGCTCCAGGGGCTCTTCCTGACCCAGGGATTGAACCCTCTTCTGTCTCCTGCATTGGCAGGCGGATTCTTTACCACTTTGTCACCTGGGAAGCCCCTCCTTCAAAAGGGTGCTTAAAGTACATTTCCACCCAATGTGGCCCGTGTGTCTTGGGTGGGGGATGGGAGGACATTGGCCAGCCATTTCTCACTCCATCCTTACTCTGAAGGTCTTTGAACCCCAGAGGGAAGGCCTTAGTTTCACTGAGGCTGTTGTGGACTAGTAATGATGAAGCTGATGGGATGTCCATCAACTCATTCAATCCTCACACTGTGATGCAGACCCAGGGGAAAACAGGTGTAGTCCTTGCCCAGATCTTCTCTTGTAACAAACACTCAAAAAGCAGTCAGTAGAGCTCAAATGAATAGTTCTCTTCCCTTCTCCCTCCATATACCCATTTTATTGGATTGGTTTATTGGATTTTCACCTTCTTGGTTTTCATCTTGGCCAAGAAGCCAAGGGCTGGCTGAGTTTACACCAGCTTTGACTTGGGTTCTTGCTCCTTGGGAGATGCTGAGAGGTCAGAACTCATCCACATCCTGTGATGTTAGTCGTATAAACTGTTATCCCAGAAGTGAAAGACTGGACTGGCATTTCCCTCCCGGGGAGCGGTCTGCCACCTCTAACATTTGTTGGAGAACACTTAAATTCTTTGCAGCTGGACCTTTCCCTCTGGGCAGCTTGGAAACCTACTCGGTGTAGAGCGCCGGTGGTGGTGTGTTGGTAAACCACCTCTCCCCTCCACAAAGAAAAGTCCTGATGTATAGCATTTGCCAAAGTCTGTGGTGTAAACACCCCCACCCTGGTCAGTTTCAAGCTACCACTAGCAACGTTTCTGAATATTTAAGTCACCCGTATGAGCCGCCACCAGCGAACTTGCTGCCTGGAGGCCCCTTCTAGGATATTCACTAAGTGCAGACAGACAGCACGCTCTCCCTGCAGGGTAAGAGACAACAGTTCTCGTCCTGTTTGTCCTAGACGCAAACCAGTTTTGCAATGTGGTGCAATTAAAATATGATTAAGGCCCAGTAGGGTTGTCAGATTTAGCAAGTAAAAATACAGGATTCCTAACAAATTTAGAATTTCAGATAAATAACAAACTGTTTTGTATAAGTGTATCCCAAATATTGATTGGGCCCTAGTTATACTAAAACAGTGTTTTATTGTTTATCTGAAATAGACATTTGACCAGGCAGGGTGGGATGGAGCAGCCTTGCAGGCTTGCTCTTTGGCTGGCAATCCTAACCCCTCAGACTCACAGAGGTGGGCAGAAAATTCTTGTGGGCTGATGCTGGTGTTGGGAGTGTGGCAGGAGACTGGGGTCTGGAGAGGTACAAGACTCTTTCTTCTTTAAACCTAGAAAAATCACATTTCCTGCTTCAGCTTTCCCTCCCTGGAGGGACTCCGGAAGCTACAAGGTACCCAAAGGCATTTAGTGCAGCATCTTCAATTTACATGTGAGGAAACTGAAGTCTAGAGAGTTCAAGATCACTTAGCTAGTAGCCGCACCGATGCTAGAATTCCTGACTCCAAACTCAGTGGGACTGTTTTTCCTTCTGTCATGCACATGTTATCCCACACTCGTCTGAGAGTTAGTTTGTCTTAATGGTCAAGAGCAGACTCTCCTGGATTCAGATTCGGGCTCTGACCATTACTAGCTTCATGACCTTGAACCTCATCCCTTTGGGTTCTGTCTTCTCATCTTTAACATGGGGATTAAATGTGTGAGTTTAGAACAGTGCCCGGCACTCAGTGACCACCAATAAACACGTCCGTCCTGCAAACAGCCCCCTAGAAAAAAGCCTCTTTCTTGTTCCTCTTCCTGTAGCCCCTCACATCGTACCCACAGGCCAGGGTTCTGGTTGGGCTACATCTCCCTGCAGCCTGCCTCACCCCCCACCCCGGCAGTCAGCCCCCACTCTGTCCACTAGGGATCACCTTCACCTGCAAGGTAGGAGTCAGCCTCCATGCCCCCACCTCAACAGAGCAAGACTCAAAGGCTTCACTGCATTTAAAACAGCACAGGAGAACCTGCTCTGTGTGTGTGGTTTTGGTTTTTGTTGTTCTTCTTTTTTGAACACTCTGCATGCTTGTTGCAGCATGCGGGCTTCTCTCACTGTGGTGCACAGGCTTCTGCAGCGCAGCACTGGCTCAGTAGTTGTGGTGGGAGGACCTAGTTGCTCCAAGGCACGTGGAATCTTAGTTCCCCAACCAGGGATTGAACCCACATGCTCTGCACTGGAATGTGGATTCTTAACCACTGGACTACCAGCGAAGTCCCAGAAGAATCTGTTGACAGCCCCGATGACCACATCCTTATATTAACCCATCATCACACACGGCTGGATCCAGACTGGAGAGTCCGGGGAGGGCCCCATGGGGACTTGAGCTCTCTTTCTGCTCTGTGAAAGGCAGTAGGGATGGCTGGGGACAAGAGGAGCCCGGGTGGCAGACCTTGGAAGTAGCGAGGAGAATCAGACTGCTCAGGTTTAAATTTATGCTTCCCCATCTATTAGCTGTGGCCCCAACATCTCTGGGCCTCACTTTCGTTATAATGGACCCGATAATATTTCTACTGCAAAAGGCTGTACACCGTCACGTAACACTGAACTCAGGCGCCGCCACTGACAGCAGTGGGACCCTGGGGCAAGTTCATCTCCGTGGGCCTCAGTGTCTCCATCTATAAAATGGGGGCATCCCTTTCTCATTGGAGATTAAATGGGACAACCTTTGAAAAGCTCTTGGCACCAAGGAGGCACCCAGTAAACCCTCGAGACAGAGGAGCATCCTTGTCATTTCACGTCACTTGTTTGGCCAACTTCTGTCAACATTTACCTCCCCCTGGTAACCAGCACGGAAAATGAGATGCAAACCCAATTAACTGCAGCAGCAGAAATGAGCTTAGAAATCAAGCTTTTGTTTCGGTGTAACACACCCACATCACTGAGCACTTGAGCCCCATGAGCCCACCTCTTTTTGTCTGAGAGTTAGAGATGGTCTTGTTTGGGATGAAGGTGGTTTTTGTTTCACTTTGCTTTATAAACAGAAACACTCCCTGGTTTCTCCTTTGAAAGGCTGGGGAGGAAGCTGAGTCAGGTGGGGTGTGGTGAACGTGAAATCGGTCACCCTTCCCTCGCCCTGGATTTGGCGGACCCATCAACCCACGCTCACCTGCACAGCCGCTGATGCACTCGGGATCCGTTTTTCTGCTCGTGCGTCTGTTGGCACGCAGAAACCATAGCATCGTCCTAGAATGCAGTACAGAGTAGTGGAAAGAACAAGGGCTGTGGTTGGTGGGGGTGGGGGGTGGCCCCAGACCTGAGCTGGAGTCCCAGCCCCGGCACTTGTGAACTTAGATGGTGACTGGGCAGGTCAAGAATTGGTGGAGCTGGGCTGTCATCCGGGAGGCAACATCTCCGCCTGTCCCAGAGGATTCCAATGAAGCTTAGGGTTAAATGGATGTAAAACTCGCAGAAAAGCACCGTGGATGGAAAGTCTTGCGATGACACCATGCTCTCTTCCCTTTCAGGATGATATCCCAGGCCCGGGGTTCTACAACGTCATTCATCAGTCCCCTGTGTTCGACAGCGTGTCGTTGTCCAAGAAAGGGACATGCACTTTCCCTTCTATGGTGAGAACCTTCTCTGAATAAGGGCACTAATCGCTCAGTACTTTGCTTCCTTCATGGCTTAATCATATATTGGACATCCGGGCCCTTCTCTCCAAAGACCTGTGGTTCTAATTAGGAGAGTAATGGTCTGCCCAGGTTTCATGCAGGTAAACTGGAGCCTAGATCTTTAAGTAATTTTTTTCCCCCACTGCTACCCACTCCCTGAGTGGGAAGAGAAGCTAGAAGCATATTCAGAACCTGATCACCAATTTTGTCAGCATGGAGTGGACTCCCAAACCAAGACAAAATTCTTATGATGCATCTTGCCCCAGCAGGACTTTTTACACCTCTTAGTCTAACTGGGTTATTCACGTTACTGAGAAATCTGACGGGACCTGAAAGAAAGCAGACAGCAGGCCGGGAATTTGGCAATATTCCTCTCCTCTCCATTTCTCTTCTTTGTAAGATGTGGGTCTTTATCTTTGAGGATGGTTCCAAACCTCAAGTAGCTAAATGAAGTGCCAGTGTCTCTGACCAGACCTGGGCAAGGATAGTCTTTATTTGAACATCTATCTGTTGGCAAGATAAAATAGATACAACAAGGGCAGTCAAAGTAGGGTAAGACTCGCTGAGGTAGGAAAGTGAAAAAGAAAGCAAATCCAAACTCCAGCATCAATAAGATGCCTATGCCATCTGTCCCTTTAAAAGTTAGAATAATTTCTTGCAAAAATGTATTATGATACCTGACACTGGAATTGATTTAAAACACACACACACACACACACACACACACAAAGAGGCCATTTAAGTCACACTGAATGCAGCCACTCATTGGAATTCGAGCCTGACTGAGCTGAATACTCAAGGAGCAAACTGACTTGGGAGTTAACTCCTCACTAGCTAAGATGTTCAGGCTGCGCAAGCCCCGAGCCAGTTCACGACAGCCCCCATCTACCTCCAGCCCTGTGAGTAAAGACACTACAAAGCAATGGGCCAAAGTAGTGCCATCTCACAACGGCCTGGCACTAGAGACAAGACTTAAGACCTGATCCTGACTCAGCTGTGGGTTCAACCTCGATGTGACCTCAAGCACGTCACCCTCTGTGTCCCAGTTGCCTCACAGAGTGAAGACTCCCCAGAGGCCCCGGGCAAATTGACGTTGCAATGAGTGAAATAGTCTTTGAAACTGCGGAGCCTTATAAACATGTTCAGTGTTATGATTGTTGCCACCTGAGTCACAAACAATACTTCCTGCAACACCTAGGTTTTTTCTCTGAGAGCTTTGCCGAGTAGTGGCACTGCCCGCTCCTCCCTGGTGCCAGAGCAGGTGCTGAATCAGAGCACACCATCAATTCCCTGCTAGGCTGTACGTGCAGTAACTTTCCAAATGACCAGGCTGGGCCATCTGGAGGAGAAGGAGCCCAAGGGCAGATCTGTGTGTGACAGGATCTAATCAGGTCTTTACAAAATTCAGACCAAACCCCAAAGACGCTGAGTTGTTCAGGCTTCTTCTTCCTGCTGTGATGGATATACGGGTTTATATTTATGTTTCTAAACACATGAGTTCCTGTGTCCTCGGGCAGGGGCCTTAAGTGGAGATCTATCAGGAGCTTCCCACATTTCGCCTAGTTCCTTCCAGAACTGGCCGCCAATTTCATTCCTCCACCCCTCCTTTTGCTGCCTTTCACATTTAGAGGCTCTTGTTCCCAGATCCTAGACCCTACAGGGATTAAAAGCAGTCCCCATCAGAGAGGGCTTCCCTGGTGGCTCAACGGTAAAGAATCCACCTGCAGTGCAAGTGATACAGGTTTGATCGCTGGATCAGGAAGATCCCCTGAAGGAGAAAATGGCGACCCACTCCAGTATTCTTGCCTGGGAAATCCCACGGACGGAGGAGTCCGGCAGGCTCCAGTCCATGAGGTCACAAAAGGTCAGACACGACTTAGTGACTAAAAACCACCACATCAGAGAAAGATCTGCCTTACTGATGCTGGTGTGGCCATCAGAAGCGTGACTCCCGGTGGCGCTGACCCAAAAATGCTGTGGGTCAATACATTTTAGAAACTTCTGGATGACTACTGGAGCAACTGCACCCAGCCTTTTGAGAGGACCTTTCATCTCTCTAAATTCAGATAATCTGAAGAGCTTCATGACTATACTCTATAGCTTTGTTCCAGAATTATTCACAGGACTGGGTAGGAAGTCAAATGAGGCAGGTGTGTGTGTGTGTGTGTGTGTGTGTGTGGTGGGGTGTATTTCCATGGCTTTTCTGTATATGTGCGGTGGCTTCAGTGTCTCTGGAAGAGCTATTATGTGCTGGAGAGAGGTTCACGAATGCCAGCATGTGGCCAGGTTGGAGACCGGAGGCCTGGCAATTAAAACAAAGCCAAGGCGTAGGCTGATGAGTGAGTGTCATTTCAGCTAGACTCAGGCTAATTCTGTTGTGATGCTTGATGAAACTTTGCCTCAGATGGGAATTTTTTGGAGCAGTTTTTCCTAAAGAGAATGTTAGTAGGTATTCTAAGCCAAAAAGATCCTATGATGGAAGAAGTTTGGGAATGTCTGTTTCAACACAGTTAGAGGCCACCAACACAACCTTATCTCATAGAACTAGAAGGCCAAGGAACACACTTTGGAAAATAGTGCTTTGTTTATTTTTTTTTTCAGGGGTCCTACAACATATAATATTTTAAAAGTTAGATAAATCTTGCATTTAATAATTTCACAATTAAAATGGATTTTTAAATTTCCCTAGTAGTAAACCACCTACCAAAAAAAAATAACCAAGCAAATTTATCTTCAACTGTGAAGGTGATAAATATTTTTGAAAAGATAATTTACCCCAAGAATCTGTTTTGTCCCCACCAAAAAAATGTACCTGAACTTTAAACAAAACTCACATTTTATTTAAGTTGAAATAAAACTATACAAAATTGATTTTCTTCACCAAAAACAGCATCAATATTTTCTGTATTATTCCTAGATAAACCACAAAACAAAAACACTTATTTTTGTAGGTCTGCTAGGTTTTGCTTGTAAATCAAGATGAGGCAATAGATACAGTCATGGAAAAAGACAAAAGAAAACAGACAAATCTGTTGTCCATGTCCATGGCCTCTGATCCTCTCTTGACCATGAAACCGAAGTGTTCAGTATATAAGCTGCCAAAAAGCTCATGAAGATGTAGGCTCAATAAAGGGGTGTAAACAGCAACAACCAGATGGGGGCAACAGTGGCAGGCTCTTCCATTCAAACTTTGTCTATAACGTTTTGCTTTAACTTCAGGGAAACAGCGCTTTAGCAAAACGCTCTGCCCAGCCTTCTGGGTGACTCAGGAGAGACACACTACACGCAGCAGCCCTGAGGATGGTCTGACCTTGCCACCCATCTTCCCTGGAAGTTAGAAGGAGAGCACAGGTGTGTCTGTACCGATGAGCACAGGCGGTTTCAGATAGTGATCCTTCTTGAACTAAAACTTCCCACAGGCATTTAGCAGCTACTCATTTTGTAGCTGCGGGGAAGGCAATGGCACCCCGCTCCATTACTCTTGCCTGGAAACTCCCATGGATGGAGGAGCCTGGTAGGCTGCAATCCATGGGGTCATGAAGAGTCAGACACGACTGAGCAACTTCACTTTCACTTTTCACTTTCATGCACTGGAGAAGGAAACGGCAACCCACTCCAGTGTTCTTGCCTGGAGAATCCCAGGGATGGGGGAGCCTGGTGGGCTGCCATCTATGGGGTCGCACAGAGTCGGACACGACTGAAGCGACTTAGCAGCAGCAGCAGCAGCATCTTGTAGCTGAGAACACGCGGCTGTGACTCCTCTCAGCCCATTCTTCCTCGGAATGGGTGTCTGATCCGTATCGTCTCATGGAGGTGAGAATGTTGGTTCCACCACTTCGCTAGCTGAGGAAGATTGGGGTCCTCATCTGTAAAGCAGGGATAATCATAATTTCCTTGATCCAGGCTTGTCATATGGATTCGATGGAACATCCCCTGCAAGGTACTCAGTTAACTGTTGCCCCAAATGCACAGGTAAAGTGAGTCCAAGGCTGGGGTGACCTTACTTCTGGGAACATAGATGGATCCTTGCAATTAGGAGGAGGCAGAGCTGGGACTCGAGCCCAGGCTAGACTCTGGACAGAGCGCCCCTGCTTCTGGTGGCAGGTGGTGGCCAATGACCCAGATGGTGAGAAGCATGGCCGGATGTACAGAGAGGAGTCTGGTGGGCTGCTCAGGCCTTCCCACGGCCTCCTCCGCTTTCTGTGCTTGTGTGGTTATTGACCCGTCAAGTGAAGGAAACCAAGGGCAATTTTCTCAAGCTTTTAACCATAAAATAATGAAAAAAAAAAGTTGTGTTTTTTTAAATCAGACTTCAATACTTACCATACTATCCCAGGGTAAGGTGATGTTATCTTCTAGTTTTTATGGCTTTTGTCCCTTTTCATTTGGCAAACATTGATTCTGTTTGTTTTTTTAACTGAAAATAGTTAATCATGGCTTCCTGGAAGGAGTAGGATTGGTTTCTGTTGAAAGAGCAGGAAAAAAAAAAATTGTAAGGTTTTATGAAATCAGTGGGTTGGTGGGGGATGGGAGGCATAGGGAGGAGGCAAGCCCTGGGACCTTTAAGGTGCGAGAAGCAAGCTTCTTATTTAGGAAATTCAGATTATTTAACCTTAGAAACAAGAAGTGAGAGTTTCACTCAAAGGAAAAACCAAGGTTGGAAGAAGAAAGCAGAAAGCTTCCCATCATATAAATCACCCATCAGCTGATGAGTCAAGTGTAAGTGGCCTGAAACGGGATTGGGTGGAAATGCTTTTATGGCAAAATTACTTTTGCCAAGTCCCAAACATAAGATGAATAATTCGAGTTAGTTTACAGAAGTTAACACATGTCTGAACTTGCATTTCCCAAGACAAATCCTCAAAGCCTGAGGTCATTTTATCTGCGTTACCTGCCAGGGTTTCACCTTATATGAAATATTTTTAGACCTGGTGCTGAGCACCATCTTCCTGATACCTGGCCTTGGAAGTCATAAGATACATGATAATGTGGATTCCTTTGACTTTCTCCTTGCAGTGTGCCCGACTGGACACCATCGTTTCTAAATTCCCGGCAGCTAATGCATACACTATCCCATCTCGTCTTGTTTCAAAGAAAGACTTCAGCAATTCCTGTTCCAGCATGTTCCAGTTGCCAAGCTATGAGAAAGTGCTCAAATTTGAAACCCCTGCACCAAACCAGTACAATGTAAGAACACTTCTTATGCTTCTTAGATATATATTGAGTGAATGGTTTACTAAAAATAAAAGAAGGGATGTGGGGAGCTTTGCAAAATAGCCTTTAACCCAATTGGTAAATTAGTTAGCATTTGTTGACTATGCAGTGGCTACATGAGGCTGTGCAAGGCTCTCATAGGGAATTTTCTGAACCCAGAGAAAGCTGTGGGCAACACGGAGGTCAGTATGGAGCTGTGGAAAAACCTCTGGCCCGGAAAACTCTTACTGTAGTCGCTTCTATCACAGACATGAAATTAAAAGATGCTTGCTCCTTGGAAGGTAAGCTAATATGATAAACCTAGACAGTGTATTAAAAGCAGAGACTTCACTTTGTCGACAAAGGTCCATAGAGTCAAAGCTGTGATTTTTCCAGTAGTTGTGTACGGATGTGAGAGTTGGACCATAAGGAAGGCTGAGTGCCAAAGAATTGATGCTTTCCAATTGTGGTGTTGGAAAAGACTCTTGAGAGTCCCTTGGATAGCAAGGAGGTCGAACCAGTCAATTCTAAAGGAAATCAACCCTAAATATTCATTGGAAGGACTTTTGCTGAAGCTGAAGCTCTAATACTTTGGCCACCTGATACAAAGAGCCGACTCATTAGGAAAGACTGATGCTGGGAAAGATTGAAGACAAAAGGAGAAGGGGACTACAGAATATGAGATGGTTAGATAGCATCACTGGAGAAGGAAATGGCAACCCACTCCAGTGTTCTTGCCTGGAGAATCCCAGGGACGGGGGAGCCTGGTGGGCTGCCGTCTATGGGGTCGCAGAGTCTGACACGACTGAAGTGACTTAGCAGATAGCATCACTGACTCAGTGGACATGAATCTGAGCAAACTCCAAGAGACAGTGAAGGACAGGGAAGCCTGGCATGCTGCAGTCCATGGGGTCAGACACAACTTAGCAACTAAACAACAACCTATCACATAACTTTCTGGGATGGTTTTCTCATCTATAACAGTGATTGTATTATTCACTTACTTTTTAGATTGTTACAGGGAAAATAAACTTCTATCTTTCCATATCAGAAAACTGGTTTCTTTAACAGTAGTGCTTCTCCAGGGCTTCCCTGATAGCTCAGTTGGTAAAGAATCCACCTGCAATGAAGGAGACCCCAGTTCCATCCCTAGGTTGGGAAGATCTGCTGGAGAAGGGGTAGGCTACCCACTCCAGTATTCTTGGGCTGCCCTTTGGCTCAGCTGGTAAAGAATCCGCCTGCAATGCAGGAGACCCGGGTTAGATCCCTGGGTTGGGAAGATCCTCTGGAGAAGGGATAGGCTACCCACTCCAGTATTCTGGCCTGGAGAATTCCATGGACTGTGTAGCCCATGGGGTCACAAAGAGTCGGGCATGAATGAGCGACTTTCACTTTCAGTGCTTTTCCAGTTCCCATCACTTTGTAGTCGCTTAGGCAGAACAGTGTGGTTAATGGATGAGAGATGGGCTTGGGGTCAAATCTTGACTCTGCCATTTTCTATGTGTGTGTGGCTTTGGGAAAGTCCATTAGCCTTTCAGGACTCAGTTTATTGATCTGTAAAGTGGGATAATGGGGCTATGCCCTCCCATGTGGCATTAATGGTAAAGAACCCACTTGCCAATGCAGGAGATGTAAGAGACATGGGTTCGATCCCTGGATCAGGAAGATCCCCTGGAGGAGGGCATGGCAACCCTCTCCAGTATTCTTACCTGGAGAATTCCTTGGACAGTGGAGCCTGGTGGGCTACAGCCCATAGGGTTGAAAAGAGTCAGATACAATTGAAGTAACTTAGTTCAAACACACGCAAAGTGGGGTTTTATGTCCACTCCCTGATGCTAATGCAAACATTAAACAAGGTAATCTAGGCCTAGTACTTACTTAGCACAGCCCCTGGTGCATGAGGATTCCGCAATACATGGAAATCAGTAGAACTGTCTTTGGGGAAGTCAAGATACCTCTCAGGTTTCAGTTGTAAAATGGAATTAATTATATTTGCCCAATAGGGTTATTATAAGAAGCAGATGAGAGCTCAATATGAAAGCACTCTGAAATACCTAAGACATGAAGTGCACATAAGGCAGTAATATTATTACGCTAGAATTTCCAAATATTTTGGTCTTAGAATGCTTCAGTTTAAATTTCCTTTTTCTTTTATGATACTTATAAATAATAGTTATTTTTCCAACTACAAAGATCCTGCCCACCTTCTTCAGTGGATCCAATCAATTATAATGTGCTCAAAGCAATATAAGTGCCTGGTAGGCCAGCACTGTCCAAAAGAAATACAACAGGAGCCCCAGAAGTAATTTGTTTTCCTAGTTGTTTGGGTTGCTCAGTCACTGAGTTGCAACCCTGTGGGCTGCAGCACGCCGGGCTCCTCTGTCCTCCATTATTTCCCAGAGTTTGCTTAAATTCATGTCCATTGAGTCAGTGATGCTATCTAAACATCTTGTCCTCTGCCGCCCTCATTCTCTCTTTGCCTTCAATCTTTCCCAGCATCTGGGTTTTTTCCAATGAGTCGGCTCTTCGCATCAAGTGACCAAAGTTTGGAGCTTCAGCTTCAGCGTCAGTCCTTCCAATGAATATTCAGGGTTGATTTCTTTTAAGATTGGTTGGTCTGATCTCCTTGCAGTCCAAGGGACGCCCAAGAATCTTCTCCAGCACCACAATCAGAAAGCGTCAATTCTTTAGCACTCAGCCTTGTTTATGGCCCAATTCTCACATCCGTACATGACTACTGGAAAAACCATAACTTTGGCTATATGGACCTTTGTTGGCAGAGTGATATCTCTGCTGTTTTCCTAGTAGCTACATTTAAAAGTAAAAAGGAACAGGTGAAATTAGTTTTAATAATATATTCTATTTAACCCAGTATGTTCAAGATATTTCAATATCTAATCAATATAAAAAGTACTAATTAAATGTTTTACATTCTTCCCCTCATATTAAATCTTTAAAATTCCACGTGTATTTTATACTTGCAGCCCGTCTGCACGTGGATCAGCCGTGTGCCCAGCATGGCTGGACAGTAGCTATATATGGCCGGTAGCTTCTGTTTGGGATAGTATAGCTCCAGATACTCTTCTCCTAGGGTAATCAGAGCCTGAAAATAATGATGATGAGATGACGAAGCACTTTTCGTGGCCCGTGTTCTGTTCTCAGAGTTGTGTATTCGTTGATTTCATACTCACAAGGACCTGGAAGTGGATTCTCTTATTTTCAGTTTGCAGAAGAGGAAGTTGAGGTTCAGAGAGGGGAAGGGACTTGCCCAAAGTCACCCAGCTTGAAGAGACCACTTGCACACCAGTGAGAACAGCTAGGCGCTGAGGTTTAAAACTGGGGGGTCATCAGAGTCTTCATGTTCCAGCCCTGCTGAGCTTCCTGTCATAAGTCGTGTGACTTCTCTGTGCCCGTGATATAATGTAGAATCCACTGGGGAACTCGAGGCGAGAGCTAGTAGACCTGGAAGGAAAATGATTGAAACTGTGGCCAGCTTTGAGGAAGACAAAGAGTTGGCGCCTAAGAAAGAGAATTTGTACGCGGTGTGGAGGAAGGCATATATTTTAGACTGAGTGGTCAGCGAAGGTGAGCGCCCCCTCTCTGCGACCTACTGGGGAAGCTGAAGGTGCTCTAGTTACTGCTTCATGCTTCATGTCCCCAGTCCACTGTCCCTGAAGGCTCCCCTCCAGTCCTGGTATGCAGGAAGCATGCAATAAATGCTTATGGCTTAAAGGCATGACTTCCTTTGTTAATCAAGGAATGACCATTCCCCAAGTCAGAACTCTGTCCTCCTGCCAACAGATGGATTTTAGTTTGCAGGTTTTTTGTTCATTATTGCTTTAATGTGGCTCTGAAAGTAAGACACACTCATCATAAGATACGTCCAAGCATCACAGAAACCCACAAACCGGAGAGTAGAAGTCCCTTATCATTCTGCTCCTCAAATAGCCATCAAATACCAGGGCAACACATGTATGCCTGTGGCTGATTCATACTGATATATGGCAAAAACCATCACAATATTGTAAAGTAATTATCCTCCAATTTAAAGAAGTAAATACATTACAAAACAAAACAAAACCAGGGGCAGTTTTGTTCATACTCTCTTCCTCTTCCCTCCCTCAGTTTTGGGATTATACTGTCCCTCATATGCATGCATTTCTGCTTAATAATATCTGAGTTTTTTTCTCTTATGGCAATGCAATAAATCTGTTTCGTTCTTTTTTAACCTGCCAGTGGAGCTGACTCTTTTCTTAGTCTAATGGTGCAACACACGTGACATACAGTCAGTGTCGGTATACAAAAATGTCCCCCTTTTCTGTCGCTTTTCTGTCTGGGCGAAGAATAAAGCTGAAGCAGTGTTTTGTCTACAGGAGGCTTTTTTCAGACCTGGAGAACAATGGTTGAGTCAAGGGGCGAGCAGCAGAAATGCAGTAATCCTGTTAGCCACGCTGTGCTTTAAGGCTGTCAAGGCCTCTCTCTGGCTTTGCTTCTCTACTCGAAGCCTTTCCCCGGTACCTGTTGTTACTTCCTCTCCGGCATCCGGGCTCCTCTCCCCGTGTCCAGTAATTAGCCTGGCCTGTCTGATCTTTCTGTTTGCCCTCTCTGCAGGCAGTCTGGCCATTTGGTACCCTGGGAAAAACTGAATTCCTCTACCTTTGTCAACACAAAATCAAAATGCCATCTGCATTTCTTCAGAAATTTTTTTTTTTGACAAAGGAGTATCACAGAAAATCAAGCCATCTTGGCCCCAGCAAACAGTTTCACTCATTCAGTAAATAGTCCCAGCCATGGCAGGTACAACTTTTATTGCATCTTTTATCTAACGAATACAGGAGACTGACTGCCAACTGGCATTTAACATATTTATGACTCATCATAAGAATGATCTCAGGGTTCTTTTTTTTTTTTCCAAAATTATTTTTAGAGTTCTGAACACACTGAACACTTTCAACTGTATACTGCCTGAGTCGACCAAAATCTTTATCTTCTGGTCAGTCCAGAAAAGTCAAGACGACACAGTGCTTTGTAAATCTTATCACAATCTTAAGTTACACTATTTCTTTGTAAGTCCTATATCCTGCACGTATAGAAGGACTGTTTGAACAGTGAGGAATAAGGGTGGGGATATGTAGGACTCAGTGTTCAAAAAGAATGAGAATCATAGAGAAAAAGTAATGAAAATAATTTGCCTAGGTAGCTTTACACACTTTTTATTTTTATTTATTTATTTTTTAAACTTTATTTTTCTATTTGCGTATTTAGTTTACCCACTGGGCTCAAACTAAACATATTGCAGTTTTTTTCCAATATACTATTTTGTGACCATCTTCCCACGTCAATAACTTTTTCGCTATGCAAATGTTTCAAAGTGCAAAGTGTTGCTTTGGGTGAATTTACTGTGGCTATCTTAACCAATTCCATATCGCTAAACGTATTCTAAGTTTTCCTACATGTTTACACGTAGGTTTATGATTCTTTTGTCAACTTACAAATGTCCTAGTGGGTTTTAAATTCAATTGCATTGAGTTTACAGATAAATTGGGTGGAAATCTTTATAGCTTTGGGTAATCTAGAAACTCAATCTATCTTTTAATTTATTATGTTTTCTTTTATGTCTTTCAGTAAAAATTTTAGTGATTTTCTTCATATTCTAGTTATATGTAACATTACACATTTTTAAAACGCCCACTTTCCAGCAGGTGATTTATATTGACTAGGCGTCCCCCCATCCCCACCCCAACAGCTCTCTGCCTCAAGTCGAGCAAGAATGATCTGATCCATCTTACAGATGAGAAAAAAACTCAAATCCAGAGAAATTAAACAGCTAGAGCAGGATGCCCCTCCCCGAGTGAGGGAGGTGATCAGGGAAGCCGGGTCTGCAGGCTGGCCCAGGGCGCCGGCCTCGGTGTTGTGTTGGGTCCCTAGACCCTGGCTGCTGATGAAAGTCGTCGCCCCCTGCAGCTGGGGCGAAGGTGAGGGCACAGCCAGTATGACCCTTTCCACTCACATCCGCTCATTTTCTGAGAATGGGTTTAAAAAAAAAAATTTTTTTTTAACCCCAAAGTGCAGTCGTCCTGACATGATGAGAGGCACAAAAGGAAGGCGTTGAGTACACTGTGCTTGTTTTCTCCCCCAGGCCTCCGACTCCTGCTGCAAGCAGGCGAACAACGTCTGTGCCCGAGCTGGGTTCGTGTCCAAAACCCAGAGAGGACTTTTCACTGTTTCTAAAACAGGACCTGCCCCAGGTAAGCAGCTGCTTTGCACTGGCCTTGACCTGAGGCTTCCTGTTTCAGGTCTGATCATCAGGGCACCCGTTCCTTCACAGGGAGTCTCTTTCCCTGGTGGCTCAGATGGTAAAGAAACTGCCTGCAGTGGAGGAGACTTGGGTTCGATCCCTGGGTTGGGAAGACCCCCTGGAGAAGGGAATGGCTACTTGCTCCAGTATTCTGACCTGGAGAAATTTCCTGGACAGAGGAGCCTGGTGGGCTACCATCCGTGGGGTCACAGAGAGTCGGACACGATGGAGGGACTAACACTTTGGGGGTGTGGGGGTGCAGGTAGGTGTTATAGGAGGAGGAGGGGATCGGCTCCCTACTCAGCGGAAGAACGGCCAGCCCCTGGGGTCTGCCTCCCTTTCAGACCCAGCACACCTGCTTCGGGCAGCCGCTGGGGAGGTGTCTTCTTGAGCCTGAAGAGTGCCCGTGCGCACACCCCAGCTGCCATTGCAGACCCTGGGGGAAGGCAGGGTGACCCCTGAGCACTGGGCTGCAATATTCCTTTCCTTCCAAGGCAGCCAGCAGCTTCATCATTTAACATCAAATCACTGGGAAATTGCTCTGTTCACAGAGTGCCTACGCCGTGCTTTTTGCACGTGGTCCTCACACATTTGTCCTCCAAGAGCCGAACTCTTAGTCCTGTGTTTCAGATGAGGCAAAGGAGGCCCAGAGAGGCGAAGCAACTGGCTCAGTGCCACACAGCTAAGAAATGGCAGGTCTCAGCCCAGAGGAGCCTCTTACCCCCGTCCTCCCAAGGCAATTTCTGACTCTGGGATTCAGGAACGCACAGGGCTTGCTGGCAAATGTTTTCCCTGCTGGGTGGGGACAGGCATTGCCCCTGTCCTGTGCCCCACACTAGCCTCAGTGAAAAGTTTCCAGGGAGAGCTGGTGACATAACAGTCCTCACTCCAGGAACACTGGTTAGACTAGACCTTCCCAAATGGGTCCCAGAGACCCCCGAGGGAGCTCCGAGCCCCAGAGCCCAGAGGAGGAGCCGGGAAGGAGTGCCTCTGCAGTGACGCTTCTTGGAGCAGGGTGTGGATAAAATTGCAGCACATGTCAGATTTCAGCAAATCCAGATTAAAGTTGAGAAGATCAGTCTGAGGCTGAATAACAAAACCAGCCCTAATTAGGAGGTTGAGCCCCAGCTAAAGCTCCCTGCCTTGCATCACCACGGGCACAACCCCACCTTGTTTGTTCAGACAGGAGAACAAACCTCTGGGTTTGGGCCAGAGGTCCCACCAGTGAGCCTAGGAATGTGGGCAGCCCCTCCCTCTGGGAGGGTCCTCAGGGGCCCCTTGAAACACGCAGGTAGGGCACAGGTGGGCACTAGCATCTGTTAAGCTCCTACTGTGTGCCACAAGCTTCCAAAGCCCCAGGGATCATTGCACCTGTGTGCTCAAAGAATGTGGGTTATTATTATTACCATATTGGTCTTTCCAGGTGGCGCTAGTGGTAAAAGAACCTGCCTGCCAATGCAGGATACGTAAGAGATGCGGGTTCGATCCCTGGGTTGGGAAGATCCCCTGGAGAAGGGAATGGCAACCCACTCCAGTATTCTTGCCGGGAGAATCCCATGGACAGAGGAGCCTGGCAGGCTACAAATCTTTTCTATAGGGTCACAAAGAGTCGGACATGACTGAAGTGACTTAGCACGCATTATTATTATAGCATCCCTACTTAACATGCAAAAATGACATACAGAGAGCAGGTGACTAGCACAGGGTTCCACACCTGGGTTTGAATCCAGGCCCGTTATCCAGCTCTGAGGCCTGGTTCCTTAAAGACTCCCCCGGTGTCCCCCAGCTTGCCAGGGGCCAGAGCCTGGGGAATCGGCTCCTCTGAGAGAAGCAATCTGCTTAGTTAGACCTCTTGGGAAAACGCTGTGGTTTCAGCTTCTCCGGGTGTGGAAAGAAACCAGGTGTGGAACTGTGACTGGAATTCCCGCTGTGTTGCAGCTGCTCTGAGCACCTGGCCCCCCAGTGGCTGAGGGCCCTGTTTGGTCTGCCTTCAGTTCTGAGTAGAATGCCCACCTTTACACATTGACTGACAGGATTTTCTAAAGTCTGGAGGCTCCAAGCACAAGGCCAGGCACTTCCCCACCGTCCTCCTCTCTTGTGGACATTGTTGTTTAGTCGCTAAGTCATGTCTGACTCTCTGCAACCCCATGGACTACAGCACAACAGCCTCCCCTGTCCTACACTATCTTCCGGAGTTTGCTCAAATTCATGTCCATTGAGTCAGTGATGCTATCTAACTATCTCATGTTCTGTAGCCGCCTTCTCCCTTTGCCTTCAATCTTTCCCAGCTTCAGGGTCTTTTCCAATGATTCAGCTCTTTGCATCAGATGACCAAAGTACTGGAGCTTCAGCTGCAGCATCAGTCCTTCCAATGAATATTCAGAGTTGATTTCCTTTAGAATTGACTGGTTTTATCTCCCTGCTGTCCAAGGGACTCTCAAGAGTCTTCTCCAAAACCAGAATTGGAAAGCATCAGTTATTCATCACTCTGTCTTCTTTATGGTTCAACTCTCACATCCATACATGACTACTGGGAAAACAATAGGTTTAACTAGATGACTCTTTGTTGGCAAAGCGATGTCTCTGCTTTTTAATATGCTGTCAAGGTTTGTCATAGCTTTCCTTCCAATGAGCAAGTGTCTTTTAAGTTAATGGCTGCAGTCACCATCCACAGTGATTTTGGAGCCCAAGGAAATAAAATCTGTCACTGCTTCCACTTTTTCTCCTTCTGTTTGCCATGAAGTGATGGGACCAGATGCCATGATCTTACTTTTACGAATGCTGAGTTTCAAGCCAGCATTTTCACTCTCCTCTTTCACCCTCACCGAGAGGCTCTTTACTTCCTCTTCACTTTCTGCCATAAAGTGGTGTCATCTGCATATCTGAGGTTATTGATATTTCTCCCAGCAATCTTGATTCCAGCTTCTGATTCATCCAGCCCAGCATTTCACATGAGGTGCTCTCCACAGAAGTTAAATAAACAGGGGGACAATATACAGCCTTGTCATGCTCCTTTCTCAGTTTGGAACCAGTCAGTTGTTCCATGTCCGGTTGCTTCTAACTGTTGTTTCTTGACTCACATATAGGTTTCTCAGGAGACAGGTAAAGTGGTCTGGTATTCCCATCTCTCTAAGAATTTTCCACAGTTTGTTGTGATCCACACAGTCAAAGACTTTAGTGTAGTCAATGAAAAAGTAGATGTTTTTCTGGAATTCCCTTGCTTTCTTTATGACCCAACAAATGTTGCAATTTGATCTCTGGTTTCTCTGTCTTTTCTAAACCTACATCTGGAAGTTCTCGGTTCACCAACTGCTGAAGCCTAGCTTGAAGGATTTTGAGCATGACCTTACTAGCATGTGAAAGAACACAGCTGTATAGTAGTTTGAACATTCTCTGGTAACCCCCTTCTTTGGGACCGAAATGAAAACTGACCTTTTCCAGATCTCCTCTCTATTCCTCTTTTTTAAAAAAAGTTATAAGAACATGGGGAAATACTTCTATCTTAAAGTGTCACTTGAAAAACAGGGGTGAACTTCCCTGGTGGCGCAGTGGATAAGAATCTGCCTGCCAATGCGGGGAATTAGATATGCAGGTTCAATCCCTGGCCTGGGGAGATTCCGCATGTGATGGAGCAACTAGAGCCCACGTGGCGAAACTACTGAAGCCCACAAATCTAGAGCCTGTGCTCTGCAACAAGGAAGCCGCCGAAATGAGATGCCCACGCATTGCAGCAAAGAGTAGGTTTGCTCGCTGCAACCAGAGAAAGCCTGAGAGCAGCAATGAAGAGCTAGTGCAACCAAAAATAATTAATAAATAAACTATAAAAAATGAATAAAAGCCAAAGGAATACAAATTAAAGCAGCAATAAAATATTGTTCATGTAACAAAAAATAAAGAATTAAAAAAAAATAAAGAATAGCTTTCCAAAAAATAAGGGTGGGCGACACAATTTAATCCGAACCGTGGGCCCAGCTCCACGAGACAGCATCTAGAGCACAGGAGAAGGACCAGGAGTAACTACAGCAGAGTACTCACCTGATTTTTTCTGGGCTGGGAGAGCATAAATGCCTTTCCTGCTTGCTTCTGCTTTTTAACATTTTATAATCAAGCATTGCTTTAAACTTTTTTTTTTTGGTAAGGGGAATAAAAATTTAAAAATAAATATGTGCCTAAATGAAACAGGAAGCTAATTTGAGAGATACATTGTTTTAGTGTTCAGTCGCTACATTGTGTCTGACTCTCTGAGACCCCATGGACTGGAGCGTGCCAGGCTCCTCTGTCCTCTACTATCTCCCAGAGTTTGCTCAAATTTATGTCCACTGTGTCTGTGATGCTATCTCACCATCTCAGATACCAGTATTATAAATGCTGCTAACTGGACAGCTGTTTTGTTTTTTTTATTTAAGGGTATACTGGGACTATTTTTTCATGTTATTAAAAACCCTCCTGTGGCTGATTCATGTTGATGTATGGCAGAAACCAACACAAATCTTGTAAAGCAATTATCCTCTGATTTAAAAAAATAAAAATTCTCCTAGAACATCTTTTTTTAGCGTGCTAAGTCACTTGAGTTGTGTCTGACTCTTTTTGACCCTATGGACCATAGCCCACCAGGATCCTCCGTCCATGGGATTATCTAGGCTGGAACACTGGAGTGGATTTCCATGCCGTCCTGCAAGGGATCTTCCCAACCCAGGGATGGAACTCATGTCTCTTGGTCTACTGCGTTGGCAGGCGAGTTCTTTCCCACTAGTGCCAGCCGGTAAGCCCAAATGGTCATGTAGTATTCCAGTATCCAGTGGTACCATAACTTAAGGGAAAAAATGCTCCCTTGTTGGAGATTTAGGTTGTTTTAAACTGATTACTCATATAAATAGAGTGGGAGCAAACATCCTTGTAGCTCACACCTGTGTACAATTGAGATTATTTCCTTAGATAAATTGCCTAACGTGAAACTGCTAAGTCGAAAGGTATGTAAAATATTTAAGGTTTTTGATATTTGTGACCAAATTGCCCTTCAGCACAGAGCTAATCTATCCACCTGCTTCCACAAAGACTCTTCTTTCCTTCACTTTTGCCACCACTATTCCCATTTAAGTAAAATCTTGCTAATAGATCCCATATTGCTGTTTTCAGTGATCTTGCAGTGGAAAAGTTGATTTCATTTAAAACAAAATTAGCCTTAGGATGTTTAGAAGGGTTTCAAATATTTTTTGCATGCACAATGCCACCATTAATGTAGTTTCCCCCACTTTTCTGGGTTCCCACCTATTTTTAATTTATGTGTATCCAGTTGTACATTGATATAGTACAGTATAGACTGTTAGGCTTTATTTTACTTGTTTTCTCTCACTTTGATTTTCAAGAACACTGCCATGGGTCTCACGGTCATTGCATTTACCCCTCGCAGGGCTGGTATTTCCACCAGAGTGGGCTTTTCCCCCATAACTGTGGCCTTGTACTTGAACCTTTAGGCTCGTCACCATTTCTCACACTGTAGCTACTGCTGTGCTGTCTACCTTTAGGCTTAGAGCTTTTCCATCATGTTGAATAATTTTCTCAATTTCCAAGTAATGGGAAACCAGGGTCAAAGTGTGCAGCATCTTGGAGGGCTTCCCTGGTGGTCCAGAGGTTAAGAATCTGGCTTGTAATGCAGGGGATACAAGTTCGATCCCTGATGGGGGAACTAAGATCCCATGTGCCGCGAGGCAAGTACGCCTGAGCCCGCAGCTACTGAACCACAACTGGAAAGTCCGTGTGGCACAGCTTGAGATCCCATGTGATGCCACTGAGACCTGACACAAATAAGTATATATATATATATATATATTTTATGACTCCCCTGGTGGCTCAGACAGTAAAGCGTCTGCCTACAATGCAGGAGACCCAGGTTCAGTCCCTGGGTCAGGAGATCTCCTGGAGAAGGAAATGGCAACCCACTCCAGTACTCTTGCCTGGAAAATCCCATGGACGGAGGAGCCTGGTTGGCTACAGTCCATGGGGTCGCAAAGAGTCAGACAGGACTGAGCGACTTCACTTTCTTTCATATATTTTTTATGTATCAAAATACATGTATATTTAAAGTGTGCAGCATCTTGAAGGCCTTTGCCTAGTAGTGCTGCTTGGCAGCCCGAAATGCCTGCACCCACTTACAGGGCTGCCAGCTCTTTGGGCTTCCTGGTGGATCAGTGGTAAAGAATCTGCCACTGCAGGGGACGCAGGAGACACAGGTTCGATCCCTGGGAGGGGAAGATCCCCTGGAAAAGGGCATGGCAACCCACTCCAGTATTGGCCTGGAGAATCCACCGGACAGGGGACCTGGTAGGCTGTAACCCGTGGGGCCGCAGCGTCGGACACAACTAAGTAACTCATCCACCAGCTCCTTAGGGGCGAGACTGCCCCCTCTTCACCTCGGCCCGGATCATTCTCTTCTTCCTTATAGCATGTGCACAATGTACTTTTCTTCTGACACAGTTTCTTGAGACAGGGTATTATAGGAATGAGTGGACATCGAAGGCAGATGGTTCTGGGTCCACACAGAAGGTGCTCAACAAATATTTGTGAATTACATAATTAAGAATTACTGGACTTCCTAGGTGGCTCAATAGTAAAGAATCTGCCTGCAGTGCTGGAGACACAAGTTAAATCCCTCGGTTGGGAAGAACCCCTGGAGAAGGAAGTGCCAACCCACTTGAGTATTCTTGCCTGGAAAATTCCGTGGACAGAAGAGCCTGGCAGGCTATACTTCATGGGGTCCCAAAAGAGTCAGGTGTGACTTAGCAACTAAATAACAACAACAAACTGCATAATAGTTACTGAACAACTACCACATTCCAGGAACCTAAAAGGTTCTTTTACTACCATAGCCTCCCGGTTGTTGGAAGAATTATTGTCCTTAGTTTATACAGGAAGACGCTAGGCTTAGCCTCTTGTTAGATGAATGTCCTTTCACAAGGTACTGAATGTCTGTGAGTCTGTTTCCTCATGTTCAGAATGGATGTGCTAACACCCACCTTGCAGGGCTGCCGTGAGGATTAAATGAGTTAAGTCTGTGCTGCATGGACACATGTTCTCTAAATGGTGAATGTTATTTTCAGTTATTCCAGGCGGACCCTATTACTTGGCCATCCTGGAGCGATACTGCCTTAGAGTCATTAAATGCATTCTTAGGCGTAAGGCACCGCTTTTTATTTATTTGAGAAGGGTTCTTTATTCTGTCTTAAAATTTCTTTCCTCTCAGGGCATTATGATGTCAACGAATCCCTTGTGAAGCAGTCGCCAAAGATATTGATGTCTTGTTTTAAATCAAAAACCGACCGTGGATTAAAGCTGACGTCAACAGGCCCAGGACCCGGTTATTACAACCCAAATGGTCATCCTAAAGTTCAAAAAAAGACTCTGATCCCGTGAGTCCTGATCATTCTGATCTTTCTTTTGAAAGGTGTTTCTGGGGAAGGACCCTAACATGGGGGGAAAGGGAGGGCGTCACAGTTTGGCAGACACGGGCTGGGCAGCTCTCATGGAGCCCTTGTTGACACAGCAGGCGCTCAGGAACTACTTGCTGAGTGCATCGTATTTATTGAGCAACTATTGTGTGCCAGGAACTTAACATCTTCAAAGATCATGACAACTCTATTGTAGGAATGATTGTTTCAGCTTCAAAGAGAAGGAAGTCAGGCTTCAGAGAGGCTGAGAGGCTTGCCTAAGTCCACACAGCTAAAAGGAGGTGCCTCTGGGGCTCAGGCTCAGGACTGTTTGGATCGTCCAACATTCCCCACAGTGCTGTACTCCCCTGGTGCTGATATTATCCTATTTTTTAGAAAATCTCCACTAGGGTGGCAGGATATATGGGAGTAAAGATGCTCTCATAGTTTTGTACTGATAGGTTAAAAGCCTAGACTCTAGAGTTGGTTAGACCTGCTGCATTTGAACCTTGGCTCTGCAGTTTCTGTGCTGTGTGCCCATCAGCCCTGCGCTAACCCCTCTGAGCCTCCATGCCCTCCACTGTAAAGTGGGGATAATTTATCTGAATGTTGCTTTCAGATTGAAAAACAAGTATTGACATAGTAGGTAAAAATGGTGACTCAAAACAAATTTTGAAAGTGCTGACAGGGATTTCTGTTACTGTTTTTAATCTCCCATACATTTAATGTTACTTTCCCCTCAGAGACTCAGAAATTCACAGGGCTTAATATTCCTCAAAACGGGTCTAGAACTTCTAGAACTAAGACCATCAAGGTCAGTCATCCTGTCATTTCTGAGTCCGAACCCCTGCATAATTCTCTCCAGGCAGCAGTGATTGTAGGGAGGGCTGACCAGCGGGGCTGGGACTAAGGGTAGCCACCTGGGAACCTCCAGAGAGGTCAGGCAGCTGGTGGGGCCCATGCCACAGGGGGTCAGAGAGGGTGGGCAGCCCAGGAACACTGGCAACACTGGGTCTGATCAGACCATCAGCCCAGGACAAGGGGTCAGGGGTCAGGGAGAGGAGCAAGATGTGAGCCTGCTGTGTCCAACCCAGGGCCTGGATCTGGGACTCAGACCTCAGATGGAGCCCACCAGCTAAGTCCCTGATGCCCTAAGGATATGGGGTTCTGTATGTTGACACTCTTCACAGGCTGCAAGACTTGGGACCGGGAAAGGAAAGTCTCCAGGAACAGGCTGTTTCCAAATGTCAGGGGCTCCCTGCCTCCGGGTTGGCTTGTGCAATGCTGCCCCTCAATGGAGTGGGCAAGAGGGCAGGTTTCAGGGTTAGCAGACCTGAGTGGGAATCACAGCTCCGTCTCTAGCAGAAACTCCTCCTCCCTGAGCCTCCATGTCTCCATGTAATTAAGTGCAGATAAGAACCAGGGCTTCCCTGGTAGCTCAGCTGGTAAAGAATCTGCCTGCAATGCATGAGACCCCAGTTTGATCCTTGGGTTGGGAAGATCCCCAGTGGGATGGGCATGGCAACCCTCTCCAATATTTCGCTTGGAGAATCCCCATGGACAGAGGAGCCTGGCAGGCTGCAGTCCATGGGGTCGCAAAGAGTGGGATAGGCTACCCACTCCAGTATTCTTGGGTTTCCCTGGTAGCTCAGTCAGTAAGGAATCTGCCTGCAATTCGGGAGACGTGGGTTCGGTCCCTGAGTTCGGAAGATCCCCTGCAGGAGGGCATGGCAACTCACTCCAATATTCTCGCTTGGAGAATCCCCATGGACAGAGGAGCTTGGCGAGCTGCAGTCCATGGGGTTGCAAAGAGTTGGACACAACTGAGTGACTAAGCACAAGAAGCTGTGTGGATTAGATAAGAAAGGGCTTGAAAATAGTTCACTCTTCTTATTACAGCAGCTATTCTGCTATATCCCAGAGGGGATTTGTGAGGGTAGAGGCGGTGGTTGTTTTGTGGCGTGGCAGCTCAAGCCCCCATCCCAACTCTGGAAGCTTCTTCAGGGAACCGACGAGAGGAGAGGGGAGAGTGCTGCACGCTTAACTGTCTTCCTCAGAGCTGTGTCATTTGACCTTCGTTCGACTTTGGACGATTAACGTCTTCCTCAGAGCTGTGTCATTTGACCTTCGTTCGACTTTGGACGAGTGGTTTGAAACAGTCTCATTTTATGGCATTTGCCTCTGTCGGTCCGCAGGCCCTAGCTGTTTCTGGTGCTGAGCTGGAGGCTGTGGGGGAGCTCAGGGGAACAGAACACCCTCCATTCCTCAGCCAGGCTCTCCAGGAACAACTCCAGAGCAGGGCAGAGGAATGTACGCCCAAATGCGGGGTGGTGTGGGCCCCGAGTTTGTGTGGCCACACACATCCTCAAGGTCTGTCTTTCCAGCAGGGTCAGTGCAGTGTTGCTGGCATGTCCGGGGTGGCTCTGGAGCCCACTGGCTCTCCGTGATGCCTCCTGAATGGATGATGCTTGCTCACTAAACCTAGGAGTCGCTGCACACCATCCTCCTGCCCCTGGCGGCATCACAGTGCACACGAACTTGTTAAGGGCTCTGAGAAGGTCTGCTAAGTTGTTCAAGGCTCTGACAAGTCCTGCAGTAAAGGGACACGTCAGACCCAGTGTCTCTTAAACTTGGGTTCACCCTGGTGACTGGATGGCACCCCAGTTTCTACGGCAGGCTCTGGGGTCAGGGGCTGCCCTCGGTGCCTCCCTGGGCCTTTGTTTTTCCATGTGTGAAAAGAGGGGAAATCTTTCCATTTCTGACACTCCATGACCCCAGCTTTGCTCACTGTGTCTGTCCCTCAGGAGAGCATTTGGGGACAGTGAACATGGAGCCAGCCTGGACCCACAGAGGAAGGTCCGGGATATCCTTTTGAGTTGACATGGAAAGGGTGAAATCGAGAAATCATTTTATTTTTTAAAGCAAAGAGATAAAACTAAAGCGTGTTGTTGGTTATTTCAAAATAGCATCCATCTGTTGATGGCGGATGATGGAGAAAGGGATGTAATATAAAAGAAAAGATACAGCTGGATATGGTAGTATTTCAGGAGCATCCAAATGCCAGTCTCTCACATTTTAGGAGCATAGAAACTCCAGTCTCTCACGTTCAAATTCTGTTTCCTTTCCTGCGACCCTGAGGAGAAGGGAGAGGAAGGAGCACCTGTCCTGTCCTGGGGTTGCCAGGCCCCAGAGAAGGTCTGCGCTGTTTCCTCCCCATCAACATTCTGAGACTTTGCTCCACCTAGCCTCCTCATACGCAGATCCCCGGGGCTGCGTGGGGCAGCGGTGGAGAATCTGAGCATCGTCACCATGTCTCTGTTTCGGAAGCCCGGGCGTCACGTGCATGCAACAGGACGTGGGGGGCCTGTCCTTATTTCTCTTGCTGCCACGTGCATGGTTCCCTGTTCTCGGGTGGGGTTCCAGTTTGCAAAAATGGTATTTTGGGCTCTGCTTTCTTCAGGATGCAGAAAGGACAGGGGAGATGGTCATTCTCGCGGGAGTGGCTGAGCCCATGTCACCGACCCCTGCTGGCCTCCTGAGCTGGGAATGGGCTGAAGAGGCTGTGGCATCGTGGGCATAAGCATAGGCAGGGGCTCGGCCCCTGAGACTCCTGTCTTCCCGATCACCAGCCCCTGGGAGGCTGGGGGCAGGGTTGGGGTTCACTTAACTCCCTGGGAATTCAAATTCACCCTCTGGGAATTGGGGCAAGAACACTTTATTATTTGAAAAGGTCCTGATCCTGGGAAAGATTGAGGGCAGGAGGAGAAGGGGACGACAGAGGATAAGATGGTTGGATGGCATCACCGACTCAATGGACACGAGTTTGAGTAAACTCCGGGAGTTGGTGATGGACAGGGAGGCCTGGCGTGCTACAGTCCATGGGATCGCAAAGAGTTGGACACAACTGAGCGACTGAACTGAGCTGACACTTTGTAATGGGCTTGTGCAGGCATGCTATGTCACTTCAGTCATGTCTGACTCTTGGCGATCCTATAGACTGGAGCCCACAAGGCTCCTTTGTCCATCCACGCAATTCACTAGTTCTGGCACACTATAAGCTTTCTATGAGTGGCTTGTATTTTTATTGAAATGTGTGAGCGAGCGAGTCCTCTACACTCACCTGATGTTTCTCGAGTGGCCCTGCAGGGCAGATGCTATGCCAGGGCTAGAGGGGTGTTGGTGTGGTCATTTCTGGGCTCCTCAGCTGCAGAACACATCACCAAGCATCTCTTTGCTATGGCCACGTTGCTGACTCAAAAGCTAAGAGGATGTCGCAGCTCCCAGGGGGTCTTTGGAGGAGGGGCGTCAGCTAGGGCTTCATTTCTTCAGGTCTTCAGCATCTGTCACAGTGATGACTCAAGGGCTCAGGGTGAGTCAGGGTGAGGGCTTTTTGGAGATCAAAATAGTTCCTCCTAGGTGCTGCCTTCAACTCACGCCAGCAAGCAGGTGAAACACCCACTGACATCTTTCTAACCCTTGATCTGTTTCCTGGAGTTTTTAAGCCACTGGTTTTGCTCAGACACGCTGTCCTGTCACAGCCAGAGCCGAAGAATCAAGCCCCATTGGCCCTGCTCCAATTTGGGTAATTACGCTGGACCCACCTAAAGTTCCCCTGGGATTTTCAATTAGATATGGGATGCTTCTTCCCAAGCGGCTGTAATCTGTCACCCGCTACCCTGTTAAACAGATACCACATTCCACCCTAGAGGCAATCGGCTGCCCTTTAATGAAGAGAAAAAATTGCCCCTTTATTCCTCCCGACCCTGGGAATCCCTGAGGCAGAGTGACTCTGTGCCTGGGAGTGTCCCGAGGGTCTCCGATGCCCTCCCCCAGTGACCTGCTGAGTCGTTCTGGGAGACATTCATTATTCTCAGGGTGATTTGCAAATAGCTCACACTGGAAGCTGCAAACACAACTTAATCCAGTTGTGGCCAACTCAGAGCCTTTGATAGATGTTTTCTTTCCACCGGGCAGAACCAGATTGGCTTTTATCAGTTGGTGATGAGGCTCATAAAAGCCCTGGTCACAGTGCACTGTGGCTGCCCTGGGATCGAGCCAGTCTGCCCCCAGCGATTTGCCCAGCCCCACAGTGACACAGAAGGACCAGCCCGGATGACGGTAAAACTGTCAGGTGGGGTTCAGATGCCTGGGCTCCCCTGCTTGCTTCAACCCCCCTGCTTTTCTCTGCAGTCAGGCAAATGTTCTCAGGAATAGGGACCAGGGCCTCAGAGATGGATAAGACACCAGGCGTGCGTGCTAAGTCGCTTCAGTCGTGTCCAACTCTTTGTGACCCTGTGGACTGTAACCCGCCAGGCTCCTCTGTCCATGGGATTCTCCAGGCAAGGATGCTGGAGTGGGTTGGCGTGCCCTCCTCCAGGGGATCTCATAAGGCCCCGTCCCCTCTGATAGAGAGCTAGGAAAGTCAAAAGTGCAGGAAAGCCAGTGTGTTTCTTGCAGAGAAGAATGGCTGCCATGTACTGAGGGGCCTGCCACACGGTGCTCAGAGCTTTCACGTTGCCTGGTGTTTTCCAGCTCCCCCACTGGTCAGGATGGTTACACAGAGTTCACAGAGGATGCAGACTCACTCAGGCGGTGGAACAGAGAAGCCAGGTCTGACTCCAAAACCCATGCTCCTCTGGGGAGCCAGGGAAGGAAGGTGGGAAATGGAGAGGGAAGTGGCTGGGAGAGTTTCCCTGGAGGAGATGAGAAGCGAAGAGGAGGTCAGAGCTCCCGGGGAAAGGAGGTGCTCCCGGAAAAAGGACCAGCAGGGCAAGGCGTGGAATTGTTGGATGGTACTGTGCCGGGTGTTTCTGAGAGGCAGCTGGGAGTTAGGTGGCTTTGAGAGGCCATGGGTAGGAGTTTTCCTGTCACTCCCATCAGGGTCTGTAAGGGGGATGGTCAGAAGCCCAAGCGAACAACCCAGAATTGACGGGCGGATGGAGGCTTGAAGGCAGTCCAGGGCCCCAGCCTCCGCCTCCCTGTGCCCAGTCCTGGCTTGTCCCACTTCCAGGCTTTTGCACCTGCTCTTTCCTCTGTAGGAAATGCCCCCTTCTGAGGAGACACAAGAGACGCGGGTTCGATCCCTTTGGGAAGATCCCCTGGAGTAGGAAATGGCAACCCACCCCAGTGTTCTTGTCTGGCAAATCCCATGGACAGAGGAGCCTGGAGGGCTACAGGCCATGGAGTCACAAAGAGCCAGCCAGACATGGCTGAGTGTGCACACGCTGAGCATGGCTGTGTGTCCACACTTTCTACCCAAAGAAGCCCTGATGACTTTCCAGGGCAAATGTTAACTCTTCTAGGGGAGATTTCTGGATTCACCCAGTTGGAATCTATTCTAACATTTCATGTTTTAGAAAAATGATATGGTTTTTGCAGTAGTCATGTATGGATATGAGAGTTGGACTATAAGGAAAGCTGAGCAGGGAAGAATTTATGCTTTTGAACTGTGGTGTTGGAGAAGACTCTTGAGAGTCCCATGGACAGCAAGGAGATCCAACCAGTCCATCCTAAAGGAAATGTCCTAAATATTCATTGGAAGGACTGATAGAGAAGTTCCAATACTCTGGCCACCTGATGTGAAGAACTGACTCATTGGAAAAGACCCTGATGCTGGGAAAGATTGAAGGCAGGAGGAGAAGGGGATGACAGAGGATGAGATGGTTGGATGGCATCACCGACTCGATGGACATGAATTTGAGCAAGCTGCAAGAGTTGGTGTTGGACAGGGAGGCCTGGCATGCTGTGGTCCATGGGGCCTCAGAGTCAGACATGACTGAGCGACTGAACTGAACTGAACAGCACTCATTCATCTTTATAACAGCCCTGGGTGGCAGGTATTATTATCTACTGCTTTACAGATAAAGAAATTCAAGCTTAGGGAGGTTAAGAGACTTTTCTAAGGATGCATAGCTAGTGGATGGGGAGGCGGAGATTCAGACTCAAGCCTGTCTGAGTGCAGCCTGTCCTGCCTTGAGTCATCAGCAGTCGTGACTGTCACTAACAGTGGAGCATTCAGGGTCTGTGCTTAGCCCACTACAGTCTGGACTCCCCACAGTGTTGGCACAGAGCCATATATGGGGCTGACACTCTCCAGAGATCCAAAAGTTGAGTTGGTGGGGTCAAGCCTCTCCTGGACAAGTGGATGGAGGGGTGGGAGAAGGACGGCTCTCACTCACTCTCAGCAAGAATCTGGTGAGAGACTGATCCCACCTGCCCAGCCACCTGCAGGCCATCGCTGGTCAGGAGGGTAGACACTTCAGTCTACTCAAAGAATTGGGCTCGGGTTGACCCAGACCCACGGGGTGACCTCATATGGCGGTTGGCCCATTCCAGCTCTAACTTCGAGGAATCATGATGCCAGTCACACACTCATCAAACTCCTGAAGGTGCTCAGAACAACTAGACTCCAGCTTTTATTTATAAGGCGAGAGTGGTGGATCACACTATATATTATCAGTTCTTCCATGCAAACTGGAGGGAAAGAAAGGAGGCAATGTATTTTTTTTTTTTTAGGCACATCTGTGATTTTTATTTTTCATAAATGTATATGCTATACAGGCAACTCCTAATATATAAAGATGTATATACTTCCCAAAAATGGCTAGTGGCATAGCCCAGCCTCAGGTTAGACCTGGTAGAAGTGGTTGGGCTAAGCTTTTCCCTCAAAATGAGCCCTGGGTGGTGTTGACATTAGTGAGCAAGGCTGGGATGTCACCTGGCCCTGTGGGAGGTGTGATCTGGGGGAAGTTCAAACTTTGTTAAGACTTTTATCTTCATCTTCAAACTTCATGGACTAATTTAGCTTCTTGCTATGGTTGTTTTCAGTTAATTTTTTTTTTAACTTAATTTTGTACTGGGGTGCTGGGAGGGATTGGGGGCAGGAGGAGAAGGGGACGACAGAGGATGAGATGGCTGGATGGCATCACTGACTCGATGGATGTGAGTCTGAGTGAACTCTGGGAGCTGGTGATGGACAGGGAGGCCTGGCGTGCTGCGATTCATGGGGTTGCAAAGAGTCGGACACGACTGAGCGACTGAACTGAACTGAACTGAACTGATAGCCAATTCACAAACAATGTTGTGATAGCTTCAGGTGAACAGCAAAGGGACTCAGCCATATATATACACGTATCCATTCTCCCCCAAGCTCCAGGAGGCAATGTAGTTTTCCTCCTTTCCCCATGGCCACCTTTATTCTAAATACAAGCATCCAAGCCAGCTGTTCCTCCATCCCAAGATGTGAGCCTCAAGTAGGCTGCCCACAGCAGCCCTTCCACCCCCCGGCAATGGGAGTGTCCACCCTGCCTCAAGGTAACTCTAGCGAGGGGTCCCCTAACCTCACTTTCGGAGGCTCTGTTGTCCGTGTGGGATCCGGCGGCAGGCAGTGGTACTGCAGGGGATGGTAGTAATAACAATGACTCCTTTTACTGCGCTGTGCTAGGGTCCTGACATAGCTTCTCTCCAGTCTTCCGACCCCTTATAAGCGGGGAACAGAGAGGACCAGGGACTTGGCTGACTGGCGTTCCAACTCAGGCCTATGTGACTCCGAAAGTCAAAAACACCCCACTGCCAAGAGGCCCTCTGCACGTGGCAGGGCATCAAGACTTGGGTTGCAAAGCCGCACGACTCCCCACCTGCTCTGTCATATCAGGTGACTTACTTCCTCTCTCTGGGCCCCAACTTCTTTGGCAAAAGAAGGAGGTTGGATGAGACATCTCTAGGTCGCCTATAGTTCTCCGAGTCTGAGAACACCTCTCTTCAGAAGATGTTGGCCAAAGGGCACCAGAATTCCAGCGCTGGGGATCCCAGTCCCTCTTCTGTTTGGATGGGTTGACGTCAAGCTGGGGTGCATCTCCTGGGGCCATTCAGGGCTCTGAGAAACCTCTCCTACCTTTTGGTGAAAGACCTAAGGAGAAGTTGCAAATGCGAGGTGGGAGTGAGCAGCCCTTCTATGGCATGGCTGGGGGAGTAGAGGGATCCTCACTGTAATCTCAGGATTCCTGGGCAACCCAGTGGACCTCTTTGGGTTTTTTATTTTGTTTTTTTTCCCACCTGTGCTCATTACCTGAGTGCTTTTCTCTTTTTATTATTTTCTTTTTATTTACTGGCTCTTTAGCTGTGGACTCTCTAATTGTGGCACATGGGCTTCGGAACGCCTGGGCTGAGTTGCCCTGTGGCATGTGGGATCTTAGTTCCCCAGGGAGGGGTCGAACCACATCCCCTGCCCCAGTGGGACTTTTTGAATCAAGGCCCAAAGGGAGGTCACAGCTTAGAGGTTGTCATGTCCAACCCCCTCATTTTACAGATGGGGAGACTCAGTCTCAGAGTGAATTAGAGTGAGGGTTCGGGTACAGGTTCCATCTCTCTTTAATTTATTCTCTCAATAACAGGCTTTACAAGACTCCCTTTCCTGAAGGAGGGGGAGACAGAACTAAAAACAACTGAAATCTCAATTGTTGGCGATTGTTATCCAGAGGTCTCTTGATTTCCAACCCAGTATTTTTCCACTCCTACCTCCTGCCTTGCCAGAAAAATATCGAATATGTTTGTGAAACATCAATGCTAGGGCAACCTCTAATCTTGGGAAGGCAAACCCTTGGAATTCCGGGTGCCTGTCCCGTTTCCTGGCCATGTAGGCGTCACAAGTGGTTTACTGATGTTCTTCCCATTAAGCCCAAGTGAGGCCTTAGTTCTTTTTTTGTTTTTTCCTATTAAAATATTAGTTTATTTCATGTCTTTGCTGTGCCCAGCAAATTATGTCAGTTATTTTTAATCCCACTTAGAAACGTTTACATTTATTTTAGAAGGATAAGTGAAACCAACCCCAGCAGGGCTTGTCCGTAGCAGTTTATATCTCCAGTAAATCTGCTTTTGTTCTGATCAAATGTGTTTTTAGAATTTTTAGCACTAGGGTAAAAGTCCCTTTAAAAATTAGATGGTAAATTGAAAGACCAATAAAGCTGTTAGTCTTAAAATATACGTGCTCTTTGGCACTTCTTGTTTCTTACTGTAGGAATGGATGAGGGAAGGAAGCGTGAAGTTGGAGCAATTTAAAAGCGGTTTCCAGAAAACTCGCTCTCGTTTAAAAAGTATGTTCCTTGAATGTGCACTGTGCGTCCACGCTGTACTTTTTTCACGTTTCAGTTTGGCCTTAAAGTGAAGGGCTGAAGCAAGGCCTAGGGCGTGTGATTTAGAAGGAAAAGTTAATCCCTCCCTCAGCCAGCTGTGTAACCGAAGGGAAGCTTTCTCAGTTCCTTACTCTGAGCTCCAGCCAGGCACGATCACGTGATCAGAGCTGGCCCATGGCTTTGATGCTGTCTGCCTTTCTGATCAGCTCGATGACATCGGCCATCCTCAGCAGCACTGTGTACCGAGCTCTCGCTCTGTGCTGGGCCCTGTCCTGACCACCATGTGTTAAGGGCGTCATCTCCTTTAACCCTGACAACAAGCCTATGGGATAGGTCCTGTTGCGATCGCCCTTGTGCAGGCGAGGAGACTGAAGTCCAGGGTCCCCAGACCACTGGCGGTGGAGCTGGAAGCAGAAACCGGTCTCCTACGCAGCATCCAGGCCTCTCGCAGACGGCTCAGCGCTACAGCTAAAACCTGCCACTTTCCCCATAGACTGACTTAGTGACATCTTCCCGATTTGTCTTTTCTAAAGGAGAAACCCCATCCTGAACTTCTCTGCCCAGCCTTTGCCTCTGCCCCCGAAGCCACCTCTGCCAGGCCCCGGGCAATACGAGATCGTGGACTACACGGGGCCCCGCAAGCACTTCATCTCCAGTGCGTCTTTCGTGTCCAACACCAGACGGTGGACAGCGGGGCCGTCCCAGCCAGGCATGCCCGGCCCAGGTCAGAGGACTGCCTTCAATGATTGTAAAAACTAAATCTGGAATTGTTTGTCATTCCTGGGCCATCAAATGCCACTGATTTATAGGCTGTTTGCCAAACACTTTACAGGGGTTAGAGTGGATAGAGAAGACTTTTCAGCTTACACTTTTAGAGTATGAAAGGTTTTCTGTTTTTTTTTTTTTTTTTTAAGGTGAAAGGGCTCTTATTGATGATCCAGGCCAAGGATTTGTAACTGAGAACTGTGAACATTCAGGGGCTTCCCTGGTGGCTCAGTGGTAAAGAATCTGCCTGCCAATGCAGGAGATGCAGGTTCGATCCCTAGGTTGGGAAGATCCCTTGGAGAAGGAAGTGGCAACCCAGTCCAGTATTCTTGCCTGGGAAATCCAATGGACAGAGCACCTGGTGGGCTATAGTCCATGGGGTCGCGAGAGTTGGACACAACTCAGTGACTAAACAACGACAACAGGAATGTTCAAGAGGCACAAAGGTGGGCTGTAGTGGGTCTGTGACTTGAAATTGTCTGCAGATTTGGAGCACGCAGGCATTATTTTCTGGGGGAAAGAGCCACAGCTTTTGTCTAAAAAGTTCACATTCTTAAAAATGTTTAAGCTGTGGTTCTAATCTGACGAGGTCACTTCCCAGATGGGGAGGGCCCAGAGAGCAAGTGTCACAGCCCGAGGAGGAGAAGCGGCAAGGCTGAGACCCAGACTCTCTTCCCTCGATGCCTTGTCTGTCTTGAAATAAACCAGGGCTCCACCTGAGCAGCTCTTTCAAGCCACCTAGTTCCGCTCCCTCTTACAGGTGAGCTTGAGTGGTGGGACCCTGTTACCCTCCCCACCAAGATCTGCCTGAGAGCTGACAGCCGGGGGACTTGCTCCAGCGGGTGGTCTACACTGCCCCCCCTCACCTACTTGTAGTTCTCAGTGGAGCTCTTTAGCCATTTACGGCCCCCACGATGGCAGAGTTGATGGCATTGGGGACTGACAAGCGGGCTGGTGGGCAGGACTTCGGGGACTGCCAGGCCTGCGAAAGTCAGTCTTTCAATGAGTATCTCTGAGGCTCCCACCCTAGGGAGGAAAAGATGACTTAAGTCCAGTGCCAGCCCCCCAAAGCATCCCCATCCCTCCACATACACAGGTGAGTAAAATGTAAGGTAGACTGGACAGGGAGAATGTCATTCCCATGGCTTTGTTCCTGGAAATATAGTGATAATCAAGCCAGTAAGATGGCAGAGGTTCGGCCTTGGGCTCATTTGGCCAGTCCAGGCAGAACTCAGCTTAGTTCGGCAAGTGTACTAAGGTGCCGTGAGAGTGGTGAGCGGGAGGACCCCGGGCACAGCAGGATCCTGGTCTGCCCCTGTTTGGCCCGGTCCTCTAGGAGCTTTCTCTGAGCACCTTCTCCATGCCGGTGCCTGGAGTGCAGCTGCAGGCTGGTTCCTGCTGCTGTGTTCCCCTAGGCCAAGGTGGGCTTCCCTGAGGGCCCCCCCAGCCTAAGCACTTGCAAATATCAGCCTTCTTGGCTTCCGGTGTATGCAGACCTTCCTAGACAGCCATGGAAGCTTCCCGTCAGCGGCTCCCTCATGAACCAAATCTGCATCAGTGTAAGAGTTTCCAGTCACCCCAGGCTGTGGTTTCCAAGCCCTGAGTGATCCTGGCTGCTGTTGTCATGGCTTTCAGAGTTTTTTTTTTTTTTTTTTTAATTTCTGAACTAAATCAAAGCAAAACCCCATTAAGCTGACCCTCAGCTTCTTTAAGACTATTGCTATCCTCATTCCCCAGCCCCCCTCAAATTTTATACAACTCCTTTGCAAATTTTCTTCTGTTAAAGAAGTTAGTGAGTTGAAGAAGGTGGGAAACCAGAGTTTGAGTCCCACCCGGGCCAGTTTCAGAGCCCAACGACCTTGGGCCAGTCCCTACTTCCCTGACTCCCCACGATGCCAGATGCGGGGGGCCTGATCAGGGGGTCCCGCCCTCTCTGATGCCAAGTGTTAGGGTCTTGAGGACTGGCCTTTTCTTTCTCAATGCTCTCTCTTTCTCCCCACAGCCACGTACAGGCCGGAATTCCCTGGCAAGCAGTCCTTTCTCTACAATGAGGACAACAAATGGATCCCAGTGTTGTAGTCACCGCATTCGAGCTCAAGGAGACCCCCGGCCACCCACCCAGGCACCCCAGGGGGGCAGCAGGGAGTGCCCATCTCGTGTGTGTACGCCAGCCGATGGCACGGGGCGGCCTCGCCCCCTCCCCTCACCCCTGGCCTGCTTTTGCAACCAGACTCCATGCTTGTCCGTGTCCTGAGCCGCCCCCTGGAGCGTGGAGACCCCCAACCCCGCCCCGACCCTGCACTGAGCCCCGTGGATTCCTGAGCAGAAGCGAGAGGTGGACAGAGCCCCCACTCCGTCGCTTTACCCCTCGCACCCGTCCAGGCCGGCTCTGCACACCTCCCCGCTCAGTCTCCAGCATCTCGCAAAGCTCGGCCTCCAAGAGGAGGCCGCCGCCAGCCGATGCCCCATCCCGAAGCCTGATGATGAGCCAGGGCCCTGGGGCTGTGGCCCCGGCACCCTCCCATCCTTTGGCCTTTGACCTCCACATCCCTCCCGGAATACTAGGGGCCAGGAAGGCCCAGAGGCACAGTGACAGGGACCTGGAGGGGTTGCCTGGCCCTTGCCCCCCAGCTCAGGCCTCGTGTCTCACCTCAGGAAGAGCGTGGCAGCATCGCTGTGTTCTCGTGAGCTCATCACCCGCCCTCAGGGGAGGCCAACCCGTCCGCTTATCGGCTCTGTGCTCAAGGGGCAGGTGCAGGCAGGAGCCTCGGGGGCCAGAGTCCCGGGCACAGATGTTCTGAGGGGTGCCTGTAGGTTCTTTCACCCGGCTTTCCCCTTCCCTGGCCCAGTCTCTGTCCCCCCACCTCCAGCTCAAGTTGAATATGACCTTGACCGAACCTTTTCGGGCCTGCCAAGTCAGTCGCCCTTGGCAAGGAAAAGGGATTCTCAAGGAACCCAGAGGAGCTAGAGTTAACCACACGGCCCTCCTTCCCTAGCCACCCGCATGGCTTTGACTTGTAAGTGGAAGCCTCCTTTGCCCTCTCCTATACCTCCCTGTGCCCCCGCTTGCCCTTGACTCTCTCCTTAGACTTTGCTCCATGACTTTTAGCTCGGAACTGGCCACTGACTGTTTCTCCTTTCAGGGAAGGGCTGCTGAGGAAGAGGGCAGGAGGAGGATGGAACAGCGTGTCCAATTAAACCGAGTTCTCATTTCTCACAAAAGCTGGCCTTGCTGTAAGCCTCAGGTTCTTGGCAAGCAGCCCACTGCTCTGGGTGACCAGGAGGCAGTCTGGAGTGTGGCCCCAGGAGCGTCCAGGGTCTGGACCTGAAGGCAGACACCTTGTGCTGCATCCGCTCTGACCCTAGCTTCTCCTAGGGGTCAGGTTGGAGCAGAATTTGGAGGCTTAAGGTCAAGCACTTCCAGGGCTGGGTGGGCAAGGCAGGGAGCGAAACAGGTGAGGCGAGAGGAGGTCCGGGAGCTCAGCCCGGTGTCCCTCTAAAGGCCTGCTACGTATCACCAGATCTGCAGATTCTTCAAGAGAACCTGTGAAATTTTAAAACCTGAAACTTCTCGATTGGAGATGTTAACAACCTTATTTCAATTAAAAATTTTTTATTCAGGCTAAAAAGGAAACTCTTCTGCAGTCATCAGCTGTCCACTTGGGCACTAGGAATTCTGGAAGACCCCAAAGGCTGACACTTGAAGCCACACCTTTCTTTGACTCTTGACAATACTGCCGGACCTGAAGGCCTTGACTTTTAGGTCCCTCCGACCCCAGCGGACCTTAGCTGGTCCCTGGGTTGGAAGCCACCAGGCCTGGGGTCCCTGAGGCTGAAGAAGACAGGCTGCTCCCCTCGGGGACACCTGGGCCATACACCGGGTGCAGATGAGGACTGTCTCTGTAGAAACTCCTTCCAGTGGGATGAGGAAGGCGGACACCCTGGGAGGAGAGTGGCAGGGCCACCGTCAGGGCTGCTCTTGGCCAGGCAGAATCTGTGTTCCATAGAAGACAGGGCTGGAGCTGAGACCCTGAGCTCTGAGGGTGTGTCTGGGTGGTACCCAGCCTCTCTGAAGATTTCGTAGGCTGCTCACGGCTCCGTCCAGCCCCAGGGTCCCCAGGCCCCAGCTGTATGGTAGGATCACTTCGGGAGCTATTCAAGAGTCATACCGCTCAGGCCTGAGCCTCACAGTTCTGATTTAACTGACTTGAGGTAGGGTTTGGGCTGTGGTATCTTTGTGAAAGTTATTGGTGTGATTACAAAGAGTCTAGTTAGGGTTAGGATACACTGATATTTTAATAAAGTATTTTCCAAATTTTAATGTGCATGCAAATCACTTGGAAATCTTATTCCAAGACCTGGGTGGGGCTCGAGAGCCTACATATCTTTTCTTAAATTGATATATAATTGAAATAAAACATTGTATTAGTTTTAGGTGTGTTTTGAACAAGCTGCCAGGTGATGCGGATGCTGCTGGTCCTTGGACCACACTTAAAAGTAGCAAAGGCCTAGTGCTGTGCTGAGTCGCTCAGTCTTGTCTGACTCTTTGCAGCCCCGTGGACTGTAGCCCACCAGGCTCCTCTGTCCATGAGATTCCCCAGGCAGGAATACTGGAGTGGGTTGCCATGCCCTCCTCCAGGGGGTCTTCCCCACCCAGGGATCAAACCCAGGTCTCCCGCATTGCAGACGGGTTCTTTACCGACTGAGCCCCCGGGGAAGCCCAAAGTTTCCATGAATATACTCAACTGTTGAACTCTTCATCTGGGCCTGCATGCGTTCATCTATCTGCCTGTCAGCTTACTTGTCCTCCCCTCCCTCCCTCCCTCCTTCCCCTCATCTCCTCACTACTCCGTCATCCCCGTCTCCTGAGGTCCTCATCCATCCCTTTCTCCGCTTGCTTACTCATTATCTACCACGCGAAGCTCCCCACAGGCAGAGGATGACATCTCTATCAGCCACCAGCCGGCTTTATACAGTGGCCCCTCTTTGGAGAGGACTTGCCTTCACCCTCTTGCCTTTTCCACTCTGAAGGAAAGGCAAGCCCCGAACGGCCGCTGTCGGGCTCAGGAGCTGCCCTTTGCTCCCTGATGTTCTCGGAGGGCAGGGCAGCATTTCCTCAAAGCTTCCAGGGTTCTCTTTCTTTGAGTTCCCAACAGCCTTCCTAAGGCACTGACTGCCTTGTCTCTCCATGTGGAGGGGTGAGCAGTGGGCCTCAGAGGCTTTGCTGGAGGCTGTGAGTGGAGGGCGTATATGGGGAGCCCCAGGACTCACTCCTGAGCTCGGCAGCAGGCTGTGCCCTGGTCCCCATGGTTCCCTGTGTGCCTGAGTCCCTTCCAGACCCTGTCAAGTTTCAGAGGTGGCGAGGTCTGTATAAGCACTGATACTACAATGTGCGCTCAAGGCCGGGGTAACCACTGCTCTAAACCTCTCTAAAGCAGGGGTTCTCAACCTTGAGTGCATGTTGTAGTAACGGCGGCGGCGGGGCTGGGGCTGGCGGGGCGGTGCTTTAAAGGTACTGAGGTCTGGCCCCAATCCCGGAAAATCTGATATAGTTGCTGTAGGGTGCGATCCGGGCAGCAGGGATAAAAGCTGCCGGGGTGATGAATTCCAAGGTGCAGTCAGGGTTGAGAAGACCACCTTCCTGCTTCCGGTGGTTCCGGAAGGAAAGGAACAGATGCTGAGCACCTCTGGCCTGCCTGTCAGCGTGCTGACACTCCACACACTCTGCGCTTTCACCCTCACGGTGATGTCATGGCAGCAGTGAGGCCTGGAGTGGGCTGAGCAGTCTGGGTGCTTCACGGGGTCCCTACCAGTGCTAGGGAAGCAATGCTGGAATCTGAGGCCAAAGGAAAACATCTGCAATACTGACACTCCCTTCAAAGTTTTGATATTTTGTCTTTTTTTTTTTTTTTTTGCCTTAATTTCAAAAAGCATTGCATTGGACAATGATGTAGCTTGATTACTGAGCTCTCTGGGTAGGCCTGGGCCTCCCTGGCCTGACCTGAGTCCTGGCCCCAGGGCAATGGGAATTAGGACTCTGGATTGGCTGTCAGAGCTGGAAGGCCCTTGGAGAGACATCCATGGTTTTCAAACTTGTTTAGTTCAGACAGAAGTTAACATGAGAAATCTATCATGCACATGAAGAAAAGCAGAGCAGCTGTGAATGAAGTCTGGGGAGGACACCCAAGGACTGCCTGCTGTCCCATGCCCCACACTGTGGGGGGTTTGAGACCCACCAGTGAGCCCCAGGGCTCTAAAGATGACAGCTACCTGATGGCTCAGGTAGAACATGCCTGTCATTCTACAGCCAAAGAAGTTGAGGACTAGAGGCGGAGTGTGTGGGTAAGCCAGAAGGAAGGAAGGAAGGAAGGAAGGGCGGGAGGAAGGAAGGATGATTTGTCCCATTCTCCAGGGAAAATGAAGACCGATTTGTAGCCCCTGTCAAGTCCTGGGGTGTAAACACTCTCTCCTGCATACTGACATCACTGACCTCAGAGCTGGGGGGAGCTCACGATTGAGTCTGTAAGCAGGTAGGAGCCAGCTCCAGGAAAAGTGAGTTGGTGGAGAGCTTGGGTCCACGACTCTCTGTCCTGGGCTCTGTCTGCTGCCCCGCTGTGAGGTCCTCAGCGAGGGCATCCTAGGCCTCTTTCACCTCCAGAGTCAGTGACCCTGAGGTGGTGACGTCCGCCTGTGGGGCCAGACAGGACAGGCCTCACAGGGCCCATGCTGGGAATCAGGACCCGTGGCCTTGCAGGGGGGCACCTCTGGTTCACCGGGACCCAGCATTGACCACCATCCTTCAAGTCCGAGGAAACTGCTCACAGGATAGAGGAGGAGAGAGTCCCTGTTTCCTTTCACCCTTTCCTTCTGGAAGACTCTCATAAGAGGAGCCAGTGTGACATTTGAAGTAATATATATGGAGAATTTTATTACTAAATAGCATATGAGTATACAAAATGCATAACTGAATAACAGCTAAAAAAATAATCCAAGAAATGTGAAATACACATTTTTTGAAATGATAAAAATGTATCCATGAAAAATATAAAATGTTGCTTATATATACAATATATACTTATATATATATATATATAACATAAGTGAAAACTGTAAATAAGAAATGTATGCAACAGTGAGTGGGATTGGAGGTTGTTCCACACAGGGGCCACTTTGCTCCAGTCAGCCAGCTCTGATTTCCAACCCGTGTTGAGGAAGTGAAGTCTATGTGGAGAGTCTGTCCACTACACTGTCTTTTTAAAAGTCATTTGCGCTGGAAAATCAAGTGTTTGACAGTTAACTCAGTGGCCAAAAGGGTGAGAAGTCATTGGTCTGAAGTTGACTGGAAGAGTCAAGAATGAGTCCAAGGGTCAAGTCTGCTTGGGGAGACAGGGCTGGTGTCTCCAACCTGCACGGGCAGCCTGAGGGAGACGGGCTGGGGAGAAGGTCTGAGGAGGAGCACACAGGCCGCTGGGTTGGTTAATGGACACGGCGTCGTCTGGCTGGACGCGCAGAGGGTAGATTCAAGCACGATGTGGGGCTTCAGATCAGGACACCTCCCGGGGCATCTCCGGGCCTTGATGTCTGTGGGTCGAGGGCCTTTTCACTCAGGGAAGACGTTCAAGTAGCGGTGCTGGGGCCTGAGGAGAGGTCGTGCATGGCTCGGGGCCCCTCCCAGCTGGCTCCGCACCCCCGGAGCCCACGTCAAGAGGCCTGTGGGTGTGGACACTCAGGCCTCACAGCTCCTTAAGGATGATCTGAATCTTGCCGTCGAGCTCCCCCATGTCCAGCAGGAAGGCGACGTGGTTGCTGTAATGCCGGATGATGTTGTTGTCCATGTTGACCAGGATTCTGGGAGAGGAGAGGAGAGGCGGGCTTAGAGGGTGAAAGGCCTCTTCCCTGACAGGGCCTCTGAGTGAAAGGTGACAGACATGGTGACCACCTGTGGGGGCCCCAGCACTTCCGGCGCCTCTTGGACTTGCTCTCCGACCTCAAAACAGCCCTCACGGGGGGCATTCACTGCCCCTCTTTACTGGAGGGGACACAATTCCCCAGGGGACGAGCCCAACTCAAACTCGGACCTGCGGGCGGCCACCCCCTGCCTACTGCACCAGACTGCCTCTCTTCACAAGTGTCCACACGCACTGTATGTGAGCAAATAACACACAGATGTGGGGAAGACAGAGCGCTCCTAGTTACCAGGCCAGGCTGTGCACTTGGATGTGGAGTGTGAGCTCAAGTGCAGGTGGGCCCCTGAGGGGTGGGTTCAACAGGAGGCTGTGACATGTCGCCCTGGGGTGCCTGCCTGATCCCCAAGCCAGTGCCACAAGGGGCCCCCCAGTTCCACCCCCGGAAGCTGACATCTCAGGGATGCCATCGTGGATTTGAGGGGCATGGCCCTCTCCCCCTCACATTCTTCAGACAAGGACCTGGGCCGACCTGAGAGGGACAGAGCCTCTGGGGCTGTGGCCCTCTGCCAGGGTCAAGGCCACAGTGTAGCCAAGGGCATCCCTCTGGGAGCCGCCTCCCCTGTGAAGGATCCGCCAGGCTGTGACCTGACCTGTGCAAGGCAGCTTTCTTTTTGTGATGGGGGTGGGTGTTTCCCCTCATTCACTTCACCAGCATCTGCTGAGGTCTTGCCAAGTACAAGGCCTTGTTCCAAACACAGAGATCCCTCTAGAAGTTTCAAATCTAGCAGGGCCTGGGAGAATGAATCCTGATAATCGTATTACTCCAGTTCACAGATGGGGAAGCTGAGCACTCATTTGCCTGGTGTCGCACAGCTAAGAAATGGCAGAACTGGAATCTGGACTTTTGTCTCATTCCACTGCGTCGTTTTTTTTAAGAAAAATAACAAAACCCTACAAATACAAGCTAGGAAGGGGCATATAAAAGGAAGGTAAAATCCAGGGCTGGGGGAGAGTTCAAGATCAGGCAAGATGATCTGCGTTGGGCAGGAGTGGGGCTGAGACGCCCATGGTCCTCCTCTTGGCAGTAGCCAGCTGTCTGCTTCCCAGGGATCCCAGGAGAGGCGTGACCTTGTCCTCCCTGAATCCCCTGGATCAGGAGAGGCAATGGAGACAGGGAAGCTGAAGCCTGTGGCCTGTGTCCAGCTGTTTCTACAGCAGCTTTGAGCAGCTGCTGCTCTCTGGAAGGAGGTCTGGGCTCAGGCTCCGAGGCCTGGGTGCTGACTGCCAGCATCTAATTCTAAGATCTGGCTTCCTTGGGTCCTGAGTGCAGTGCCTTCACTTCACAGAGGGATTGTGGTCTGGAGGATGCAGGCGGCAGACAGACCAGAGGGGACCAGGGGCTGGAAGTGTGAGCGCTCTGTCAGCGTCGGGGCTTTTTGTTAGCTTCTGATGGTGGCATTTATCGAGCGCTTCTAGGCGCCGGGCACTGGCCAAGGGCCCTGTGTGCACCCACCTCTCAGGCAGGGCCTCCCAGCAGGCCCAGAGCGCACTCCCGCACACAAGGGATCCCAGACAGGCCCCCAGACCTCTTCCCCTCAGGGGTCAGTGACAGCCGGGCCCTAGAGGCAGAGACTTGTCTCAGAATGTGGGCTTCCTGTCACTTGCCAGCTTCAGGCTGTCTTCTGTCCTGGTTCACAGAGAACCCCTGGCCAGCTGCCAGCAAAAACAAGGTACTTGTTAATCTTTCAAGCACTCAGTGGTGCCTGTAAAGCTGATGGTATCTACCGTTGTCCAAAGGACTTTCTGGAAGGTTCTATGAAAATAAAAGAGGCCAGTGATGGCAATAGCCTGCTCCAAAGATGAGGGAGGCAGCTAATGAGCCTGGCCTCTGCTCTCCTGACAGACTTTTGGGGGGAGTCTTCTCATTTAGGCATCTCAGACAATCCTAGGCCTGGGGTTTTCATGGTTGGGGCGTGTATGGGGTGTGGGTGCTTCTGAAGGGCCACTGGGTGATGCCCTGAGCTATGGGGCTGGGAAAATAAATGCGCTGGCCTGGCCACAAGCTTTATTTGCACGTTGCTTAGCGGTTAGAGGAACACGTAGGAGGCAAGATAAAATAGTGGGTGCATGCATGGGTTTTAGACAGGCCAGGATTCCTGCCAGGTACTCACTCTATCACCCAGGGGCTCCTCTGAACCCGTTTCCTCATTTGTAGAAACAGCAAATTCTAAGGGTCAATGAGACAAGGCTTGGGGTTCCTTAACCCAGTGCCTTGGAGAAGGCAATGGTACCCTATTCCAGTACTCTTGCCTAGAAAATCCCAGGGACGGAGGAGCCTGGTGGGCTGCAATCCATGGGGTTGCGAAGAGTCGGACACGACTGAGTGACTTCACTTTCACTTTTCATTTTCATGCATTGGAGAAGGAAATGGCAACCCACTTCAGCGTTCTTGCCTGGAGAATCCCAGGGACAGAGGAGCCTGGTGGGCTGCCGTCTATGAGGTTGCACAGAGTCGGACACGACTGAAGTGACTTAGCAGCAACCCAGTGCCTGGCAAGCAGGAAGTGCTCCACAAATGGAAGTTACTATAATTATGGTTGACATGTCTGGTTGGGGCTTAAGGGAAAGACTATGCAACTCAGCCACTGGGGCTGTGGGGCATCTCTGTGTATATACCCCCCAGCCTGAACCGGAAGAAAGGCATTTCCCAGCCCATCCACCCAGCCTGAAGTGGGATCTGGAAGAGAGGCCAGTGGCGGCAGGTGGGGTGGCAGCCAGGGGGTGTGGGCACTGGCACCAAAGGGGAAAAGGGCGGGCCTGTCTGGGCACAGCAGAGCCTGCCCTCCGCAATGAGGTGGATTCTGCTCCGGAGAGCGTGTGAGCTCCAGTTCCCAGTTTGAAACCGAAACTCGGAAGGAAAAAAAAACACACACACAAAGAACCCTAGACACACATACAACCAACACCAAAGGATCCCTTCCCAGGGGCTGCAGGGCTGCCCACCTCCCCCCGCCCCAGCCGTTCTCTGGGAGGGAGGCTGGGTGGGAGCCAAAGGGGAGGGGATGGTGGGGGGTGGGCGCGGAATGAGGGAAGGAAGGAGGTGGGCCCCGGGCCGACTGGACTGGGGCCTCAGCTTGAGTACAAAACCTGCCTCAGTTTGCAGTCCTCCAAAAGGAGAGCCACAGACAAGCGCCACGGGGCAAAGCCTGAGCACCTTCCAGGGACAGCCAGGAAGAGTAGCAGAAATGAGCCATAGGGTGTCCGGAGCTGTGGGTGAGGATGGGGGAGCTGGTTCCCAGGGCCCTGGTCCGGGGGCCTCTCAGCAGGGAGTGGCAGTCACTGTTCCTCACCACACAGGGGTTCCCTTGCTGGGCTGGCAAAATGACTGAGGCAGCAAGGGCTGCAGAGGCCAGGCTCACCGGCTCCGAAGCTGAGTGGAAGCCTCGGAAGGTGGTCACCATGTGGACCTCCAACTCCACCCCCTTAAACCACCCCTGCTGAGGAGGGGTCTCCTGGGCAGAGAGCAAGGCTACCGTGATCCCTAGCCCTAATGCCCCGGAGCCCATGGGACATGGCAGGCATTGCCTGGCCTCCCTGAAAGGTACAGCTTCATCCAGACTTGCAGGTGGAGGAAGCCTGTGGAGCCTCCCTGGCTGGGTGCCCTCAACACGAAGTCCAGTCACAACTCCTGTCCCAGACTCATCGCCTGCATTTCCTTCTTGGGAGCAGCTCTGCTGGGCCTCCCGCCTCTGTGCCTTTATTCACCGCTCCTGCCCTCTCTACGCCGCTTGGCACCTCCAAGCCTCAATTCTCTGTCTGTGAAAAATGTGGAATGGTATCTACCTCATGGTGTGGCTGCGAGGGTGAAATGAGAGAAACAACCCAGAGTCTGGCACACGGCGGGCAGGTGGTCAAGTGAATGACAGCCACAATCATCATCACCATCATGGTCAAATGCCTGGGTTGCTGACACCCTGCGCTGCCCTCTCTACTGTCTCCCACTCCTCTCCTTCCCAACAGTGACCAGAGTCTGGTCTCTGCAGGAGGCCTCGGCCTGACTGCCAAGGTTCTCCACCCCAACTCCACCTCGCCTCTACCTCTCCGCAAAGCCAAGTACAAGCACAGCTCAACCCTGAGCCGCAGGCCTCTGCCAGGCAGAGTGGACCTTCTGGGAGCTCCCTGAGCCAACGCTTTAGAGGGAAAGGCGCAGGGTCGGGGGAGGGGGGTGGTGAGGAGCTAGAGCTGTGCTGGGCACTTACCCTCGCTTGCATTTCTTGTAGACTTTGTAAATATTCTCTTCAGGGAACCCATACTTCTCAGAGATCTGGAAGAGAAAGGCAGGAGATTCAATGTCTGCTGCCAAAAACTAAATTTACAGCAGTCTTTTACATGATGGCTTTTAATTTCCCGATCATAAAATATATACCCAGATTGTAGAAAAATACAATGAAGAAAACGATAATCATCCATAATCCTGTGCCCCAGAGATACACACTACTAGTATCTGAGTGTATTCCTTCCTGCCTTTTGGTCATGTGTACAGGTATTTTTATATCTCGCATAGACAGCTTTACTTATAATTGTATAAGTTTTCCCACATCACAACAAACTGTTGACAAATAGCATAATTAATGCTTGCAAACTATCCCAAAGGGCGTCCACCATTTCCCCTCAATCCTTGCCATGGTCAGACATCCAGATTGTTCCAGCACTGAGGGCTCCCTACTCACCGGCGGGCTGACCAGTTGTGCAAACCAATCCTGGAGGTGGAAATAGGCCTAGCTCATAGTGTCACTGAAAGAATTAAATGAACCGGTCTGCGTATAACACTTAGGACAGCTCCTCTATGTACTAAATAGATGTCAGTACTTGATAAATGGTCATTATTATTTCAGAAGTGGAGTCATGAGGATGCTCTGGTCTTGCTGTGAGGGGTGAGGAGGTGACCCACTTACCCTTCCTAGCAGGAATTATTTACCCCATTTGATGGGTGAGGATGCTGAGCTTGGAGAAGATAAGGTGTGTGCCCAAGGCCTAGCCTGGAGCCCAGCTTTCCTGCCCCCATCACATCCCAGCACATTGGAGCTTAGTCCACCAGAGAGGACACTGCAGCTCAGAGGCCTCAGCAGCCTGGCTGAGCTCACCCAGCCAATCAGCCCTGTGTCCCCAGGCCTCTAACGCTTCCCATGGGGCAGACAAAACTGGTCTGGTCCTACCTCCACCACCTGGGGTTGCAGAACTCTGAACAAGTCCCTAACTTCGCTGAGCCTCAGTTTCCTCCTTTGTAAAATGGGTCATGATGGGAATGTACACACGGGTGCTTCTGAACAGGAACTGAGACGGTTAGGTCAAGGTCTCAGCCCAGCGCCATCCCTGGGTGAGTGAGGTCAGATGGCGCTGGTTAGGACCGCTGGCTGCCATGGAGCCGCCGGGAAGCGCAGGCCACAGGCTCGAGGCTCAGGTCCTCCTCTCTGGGCCTTTCCTCTCTTCCCTAAAGAAGAGGAGCCGATTTGGCTCCTCAGCTGGTCTCTGCCCTGACAGAGGTTGCTCCAGGCAAGAAAAGTTCTCAGACTACTTACTGTAATGGCAATGTGGCTAGACGCTCTCAGGAAGGTCTTGAGTCAGTCTAAGCAAGAATTTAGGAACTTTCCAACTATATATTGTACAGACAATTGCTTTGTCTGGCTGCCCCACAGGCAATGAGCCCCCTCATCCTTGACGCATACAGTCAGGAGTGGGCATCCGCTTGGCAGAGTTACTGAGGACAGAGTCTGGGCACTGGGTGGGGAGCTGACCCCTTAAGGTACCGTCCAACCCAAAGCTCTGGAGTCTCTATATATCCTAGTGACGTTAATGGCCTCTTGTGAGCCCAACTTCCTGGGCCTGGTGCCAAGCCGGGCTGACGCAGTGTGAAGAGACGAGGGTAACACAGCAGAGTGGAGAGAGCTCGAGTTTGGAGCCTCAGCTCTGTCACTGCTAGTAACCTTGGCACGTCACCTGACCTCTGGGAGACTATTTCCTTATGGGAAATGAGGAGATCGTTACTAGCACCCACTTTTCAGGGTTGTTAAATCAATGCAGTAAGCTAGCAAATGCAGCGTGCCTGACAGGATGCCTGCCACGTAGTGGGTCTTCAGTAAAAGGTAGCTTTGCTTTCCCATTCATTTTCCTTCCCCATCCTAACATCTTAGAACCACCTGGCTTTTCTGCATGGTTCACCCTGTCAGCACAGCCGGCCTGGAGGAGGCTGTGCTTGCTCAGTGTTTAGCTGAGCCACAGAGCTGCTGTGGGTTTGCTTTAGGGCTATTTCACCCACTCTCTGGCAGTTCAGGGTGTTGGGGAAGGTCTCCTTGCCCAGACACCACCTTCAGCTGCCCCAGCCAGTGCCTCCCTGGCCAACCACAAGCTGGAGAAATGAGGCCCTCTGGGAAAGAAAAAAAAAAAAAGAGTATCTTTGGGGCCTGGCCTTTTGGGGTTTCATTCCCATTAAAACAGAAACAGGTTTGCAAAGCCAACAAAAAGCTCTGGCCTGTCAGACAGCAGGCATCAGATTAAGGAGGATTTATGGTGTGTGCAGCTCCCCGGGTGGAGCCAAGGGTCTGGTTGGGAGATAACATCTCAGAGGCACACCTCCCCACACCCCCACCCCACAGCCAGGCCCCACAGGCGCCCTCAGATGGGGCGGGATGGGTGGGCCAGCAGAAAGTCAACGTTCCAGAATATTCCTTCCCGGAGTCTTCCTGTGGGAAATCAGAACTGTATGGTAAAGAATGGCAGGGAAATGGGAGTGCAGAGTGGGGTGCAGCCAGGGCAGGGCGGGGTCCATTAGGCCTCTTACCGCGCTCCTCAGCCCCTTCAGGTCCGGGGTCTTCAACATGAGGGCGTCAAATACCTCCTCAGTCTCTCTCCGCACGTACAGCAGAACTGAGAAGCAAAGGGGTGGCTTTAGAGGTGCAAGGGAATATCTAGGGGGCTAACCCAAGACTAATTTCTGCAAAAAGAGCAAATCCTTGATGCGGGTCTGTTGCCAGCTGGGAAACACCCGACCTGGCTCTGTAGATCCCTTCACTTCCTCAGACTCTGCTGATTCTGGTGGGTTTGAATCCCTGGCCTGCCACCTGCCAGCTCTGTGACCTTGAAGAAATTCTTTTAACATCACTAAGCCTCATCTTATCCAGACGGAAGATGGAGGCAGCTCCACCGCTATTTCAGAGTTGTTGTGGGTGGTTTTGATATGACACCCAGCAGGGCGCAAGGCTCAGTTCAAGGCTGCTAGAAGCTTTTGATCTTAGTCGGTGGTTGGTTTCTTCTTGATGGTTAGCTCCAGTCCCTCTCTCCCAGGAAGTCACGGATTTACTGTGTCAAAGCCAGAATGCCAGGTATGGAAAGCCCACCTACTCCTCCCCCATTAGAGAAAGTGGGGAGACTGCCCAACACCACAAGCCTATTGCCTTATGGCTGCCCCAGGACGCCCACATCCAACAAGGTCACAGCAGGCAGAAGCCCTCCAGCTCCATGACTGTCTGCCCTTCTCTCAAATCCTGGCCCAGCCCCAGCCTCAGAGAGTAAAGAACCCCTCAAGCCCTCCCAGCTGGGGCGGGTACAGCCCTGGCTTCCTGGACCAGGATCAGGTGGAGGCTTTGGGGAGGCCTTGTGGGGAGCTGGGGCGGGGGTGAGCTCGGAGGACACATAGGG